>NC_081567.1:34348954-34698336 GCF_022355385.1 Mustela nigripes
ATACACACACAATATAAGGGTACATACATCGAAGGGATGGAATAGGACTGTAAAGATGAAAATTTTAAAAAGATTCTAAAAAATGAATTGATAAGAAGTTTGTGGAAAAAAGAAAAGAAAAGAAGAAGCAGAAAGAATGTGATCAGACTGGAGACTAGAACAAAACTATGCACTAGATTTAGGGTATATTTTGTTCTAGTCTCCAGTCTGATCACATTCTTTCTGCTTCTTCTTTTCTTTTCTTTTTTCCACAAACTTCTTATCAATTCATTTTTTAGAATCTTTTTAAAATTTTCATCTTTACAGTCCTATTCCATCCCTTCGATGTATGTACCCTTATATTGTGTGTGTATATGTGTATTTTTTTTTTAATTTTAAAGGTAGTTTGTTCTAAAAGACCAAAATACAACTAAAATCAAGTCTGTGGTTCTATTCTATTCACCAGTCAAATACACACACACACACACATATAGTTTTTCTTTTCTTCCCTCTTCCTTCTTCTCCCCCCAACCCTGTTTTGGGTCTCCTCTGATTTGGTTAGTGTATATTTTTCTGGGATTGTTGCTACACTTTTAGTATTCTGTTCTCTAATTCATCTATACTTAGCTGGATAAAATGACAAGGCAGAAAAACTCACCACAAAAACAAAGAACAAGAGGCAGTACCAACAGCTAGGGACCTAATCAATACAGACATTAGTAATATGTCAGAGCTACAGTTCAGAATGATGATTATCAAGGTACAAGCTGGGCTCAAAAAGCATGGAATATATTAGAGAATCACTTTCTGGAGAAATAAAATCCTTTTCTGGAGAAATAAAAGAACTAAAATTTAACCAAGTTGAAAACAAAAAAGGTATTAATGAGGTGTAACAAAAAACGGACGATCGTACTGCTAGGATAAATGAGTCAGAAAAGAGAATTAGTGATATAGAAGACCAAATGATGGGGAATAAAGAAGCTGAACAAAAGAGAGACAAACAACTACTGGACCACAAGGGGAGAAATCGAGAGATAAGTGATACCATAAGACGAAACAATATTAAAATAATTGGGATCCCAGAAAAAAAAAGAAAGAAAGAAAGAGGGAGGCAGAAAGTATACTGGAGCAAATTATAGCGAGAATTTCCCTAATATGGAGAAGGGAACCAGCATCAAAATCCAGGAGGCACAGAAAACCCCCCTCAAAATGAATAAAAATAGGTCCACACCCCATCATCTAATAGTAAAACTTTCAAGTCTCAGTGACAAAGAGAAAATCCTGAAAGTAGCTCATGAAAAGAGGTCTGCAACATACAATGATAGAAATATTAGATTGGCAGCAGATCTAACCACAGAGACCTGGCAGGCAAGAAAGGACTGGTATGATATATCCAGAGCACAAAATGAGAAAAATATGCAGTCCAGAATACTTTATCCAGCTAAGCTATCATTGAAAATAGAAGGAGAGATAAAAAGCTTCCAGGACAAACAAAAACTAAAAGAATTTGGAAACACCAAACCAGCCATACAGGAAATATTGAAAGAGGTCCTCTAAGCAAAGAGAGAGCCTAAAACTAACAGACCAGAAAGGAACAGAGACAATATACCGTAACAGTCACCTTAAAGGCAATACAATGGCACTAAATTCATATCTTTCAATAGTTACCCTGAATGTAAATGGGAGAAATGCCTCCAATCAAAAGACACAGGTATCAGAATGGATTAAAAAAAACAAGAGCCATCAATATGCTGTCTACAAGAAACTCATTTTAGGCCCAAAGACACCTCCAAATTTAAAGTTAGGGAGTGGAAAAAAATTTACCATGCTAATGGACATCAAAAGGAAACTGGGTGGCAATCCTTATATCAGATAAACCAGATTTTAAGTCAAAGACTATAATAAGAGATGAGCAAGGACACTATATAATACTTAAAGGGTCTGTCCAACAAGAAGATCTAATAATTTTAAATATCTGTGCCCCTAACATGGGAGCAGCCAACTATATAAACCAACTAATAACAAAATCAAAGAAACACATCGACAATAATACAATAATAGTAGGGGATTTTAACACCCCACTCAATGAAACAGACAGATCATCTAAACAAAAGATCAACAAGGAAATAAAGGTTTTAAATGACAAACTGGACCAGATGGACATCACAGATATATTTAGAACATTCTATCCCAAAACAACAGAATACATATTCTTCTCTAGTGCACACAAAACATTCTCCAGAATATCACATCCTAGGTCACAAACCAGGTCTCAACTGGTACCAAAAGATTGGGAATGATCCCAATTTCAGACCACAGTGCTTTGAAACTAGAACTCAGTCACAAGAGAAAAGTTGGAAAGAATGCAAACACATGGAGGCTAAAGAGCATCCTACTAAAGAATGAATGGGTTAATCAGGAAATTAAAGAAGAATTGAAAAAAAATCATGGAAACAAATGAAAATGAAAACACAACTGCTCAAAATCTCTGGGACACAGCAAAGTGGGTCCTGAGAGGAAAGTAAATAGAAATACAAGCCTTTCTCAAGAAACAAAAAAGTTCTCAAGGACACAACCTAACCCTACACCTAATGGAGAAAGGAACTGGAGAAAGAATAGCAAAGAAAGCTTAAACCCAGCAGGAGAAAAGAAATAATAAATAATAGAGCAGAAATCAATGAAATAGAAACCAAAAGAACAGGAGAACAGATCAACAAAACTAGGAGCTGGTTTTTTGAAAGAATTAAAAACACTGATAAATCCCTGGCCAACCCATCAAAAAGAAAAGAGAAAGGACCGAAGTGAATAAAATCATAAATGAAAGAGGAGAAATCACAAAGAACAACAAGGAAATACAATTATAAGAACATATTATGAGCAACTGTACGCCAGCAAATATGACAATCTGGAAGAAATGGATGCATTCCTAGAAACATATAAACTACCACAACTGAACCAGGAAGAAATAGAAAGCCTGAACAGACCCATAACCAGCAAGGAGATTGAAGCAGTCATCAAAAATCTCCCAAAAAGGAGGAGTCAAAATGGCGGAGAAAGTAGGCTGAGACTACTTCAGCTAGCTGGAGATCAGCTAGATAGCTTATCTAAAGATTGCAAACACCTACAAATCCATCGGCAGTTCGAAGAGAAGAAGAACAGCAATTCTAGAAACAGAAAAACAACCACTTTCTGAAAGGAAGGACTGGAGGAGAAGTGAATCCAAAGCGACGGGAAGATAGACCCCGGGGGAAGGGGCCAGCTCCCAGCAAGCAGCGGAGCAATGGAGCACAAAATCAGGACTTTTAAAAGTCTGTTCTACTAAGGGACATCGCTCCAGAGGCTAAACTGGGGTGAAGCCCATGTGGGGTCAGTGTGGTCTCAGGTCCCACAGGGTCACAGAAGGATCGGGGGTGTCTGTCGCAGAGCTTATAGGTATTAGAACAGGGAAGCCGGCTACAGAGACAGAGCCAAGAGTGAGCTCACAGCTCAGGGTTACCTTGAACTGGTCGCAGGCTCAGTGAGCTCGGAGCGCGGCTGGAGGTCAGGCAGAGGGGAGTTACTGGGCGTTGTTCTCTGAGGGACACTGAGGAGTGGTGCCCCAAGCTCTGGGCTCCTCCGGGCCGGAGACCAGGAGGCCGCCATTTGTATTTCCGTCCTCTGGAACTCTACAGAAAGTGCTCAGGGAACAAAAGCTCCTGAAAGCAAACCCGGGCAGATTACTCAGCCTGGCCCCTGGTAAGGGCGGTGCAATTCCACCTGGGGCAAAGACACTTGAGAATCACTACAACAGGCCCCTCCCCCAGAAGATCAACAAGAAATCCAGCCAAGACCAAATTCACCTACCAAAAAGTGCAGTTTCAATACCAAGGAGAGCAGCAGAATTCCAGAGGAGGAGAAAGCAAAGCACGGAACTCATGGCTTTCTCCCTATGATTCCTTAGTCTTGCAGTTAATTTAATTTTTTTTTCTTTTGCATTTTTTTTTCTCTTCTTCTGCTAAAATTTTTTAACTTTTACCCTTTTCTTTTTTAATGTTTTTTTAACTAGTTTATCTAATATATATATATTTTCTTTTTTATGTTTTTCTTCATTCGTTTTCTTTTTTTAATTCTTTTCTTCTCTTTTTTTCTTTCTTTCTCTCTGAACCGCTTCTTACCCCCTTTCTCCCGCCTCACGATTTGGGATCTCTTCTGATTTGGTTAAAGCATATGTTCCTGGGGTTGTTGCCACCCTTTTAGTATTTTACTTGCTCCTTCATATACTCTTATCTGGACAAAATGACAAGGTGGAAAAAATCACCACAAAAAAAAGAATAAGAGGCAGTACTGAAGGCTAGGGACCTAATCAATACAGACATTGGTAATATGTCAGGTCTAGAGTTCAGAATGACAATTCTCAAGGTTCTAGCCGGGCTCAAAAAAAGGCATGGAAGATATTAGAGAAACCCTCTTAGGAGATATAAAAGCCCTTTCTGGAGAAATAAAAAAAATAAAAGAAATAAAAAAGCTATTAATGAGGTGCAATCAAAAATGGAGGCTCTTACTACTAGGATAAATAAGGCAGAAGAAAGAATTAGCGATATAGAAGACCAAATGACAGAGAATAAAGAAGCTGAGCAAAAGAGGGACAGACAGCTACTAAACCACCAGGGGAGAATTCAAGAGATAAGTGACACCATAAGACGAAACAACATTAGAATAATTGGGATTCCAGAAGAAAAAGTAAGAGAGAGGGGAGCAGAAGGTATACTGGAGAGAATTATTGGGGAGAATTTCCCCAATATGGCAAAGGGAACAAGCATCAAAATTCAGGAGGTGCAGAGAATGCCCCTCAAAATCAATAAGAATAGGCCCACACCCCTTCACCTAATAGTAAAATTTACAAGTCTCAGTGACAAAGAGAAAATCCTGAAAGCAGCCCGGGAAAAGAAGTCTGTAACATACAATGGTAAAAATATTAGATTGGCAGCAGACTTACCCACAGAGACCTGGCAAGCTAGAAAGAGCTGGCATGATATATTCAGAGCACTAAATGAGATAAACATGCAGCCAAGAATACTATATCCAGCTAGACTATCATTGAAAATAGAAGGAGAGATTAAAAGCTTCTAGGACAAACAAAAACTGAAAGAATTTGCAAACACCAAACCAGCTCTACAGGAAATATTGAAAGGGATCCTCTAAGTAAAGAGAGAGCCTACAAGTGGTAGATCAGAAAGGAACAGAGACAATATACACTAACAGTCACCTTACAGGCAATACAATGGCACTAAATTAATCTCTCTCAATAGTTACCCTGAATGTTAATGGGCTAAATGCGCCAATTAAAAGACACAGGGTATCAGAATGGATTAAAAAAAAAACATCAATATGTTGCCTACAAGAAACTCATTTTAAGCCCGAAGACACCTCCAGATTTAAAGTGAGGGGGTGGAAAAGAATTTACCATGCTAATGGACATCAGAAGAAAGCAGGAGTGGCAATCCTTATATCAGATCAATTGGATTTTAAGCCAAAGACTATAATAAGAGATGAGGAAGGACACTATATCATACTCAAAGGGTCTGTCCAACAAGAAGATCTAACAATTTTAAATATCTATGCCCCCAACGTGGGAGCAGCCAACTATATAAACCAATTAATAACAAAATCAAAGAAACACATCAACAATAATACAGTAATAGTAGGGGACTTTAACACTCCCCTCATGGAAATGGACAGATCATCGAAGCAAAAGATCAACAAGGAAATAAAGGCCTTAAATGACACATTGTACCAGATGGACATCACAGATATATTCAGAACATTTCATCCCAAAGCAACAGAATACACATTCTTCTCTAGTGCACATGGAACATTCTCCAGAATAGATCACATCCTCGATCCTAAAGCAGGACTCAACCGTTATCAAAAGATTAGGATCATTCCCTGTATATTTTCATACCACAATGCTCTGAAGCTAAAACTCAACAACAAGAGGAAGTTTGGAAAGAACCCAAATACATGGAGACTAAACAGCATCCTTCTAAAGAATGAATGGGTCAACCAGGAAATTAAAGAAGAATTGAAAAAAATCATGGAAACCAATGATAATGAAAACACAACGGTTTAAAATCTGTGGGACACAGCAAAGGCAGTCCTGAGAGGAAAATATATAGCGGTACAAGCCTTTCTTAAGAAACAAGAAAGGTCTCAGGTACACAACCTAACCCTATACCTAAAGGAGCTGGAGAAAGAACAAGAAAGAAACCCTAAACCCAGCAGGAGAAGAGAAATCATAAAGATCAGAGCAGAAATCAATGAAATAGAAACCAAAAAGAACAATAGAACAAATCAACGAAACTAGGAGCTGGTTCTTTGAAAGAATTAATAAAATTGATAAACCCCTGTTCAGACTTATCAAAAAGAAAAGAGAAAGGACTGAAATAAATAAAATCATGAGTGAAAGAGGAGAGATCACAACTAACACCAAAGAAATACAAACATTTATAAGAACATACTATGAGCAACTCTACGCCAACAAATTTGACAATCTGGAAGAAATGGATGCATTCCTAGAAACATAAACTACCACAACTGAACCACGAAGAAATAGAAAGCTGGAACAGACCCATAACCAGTAAGGAGATTGAAAAGTCATTAAAAATCTCCAAACAAAAAAAAAGCCCAGGGCCAGACGGCTTCCCAGGGGAATTCTACCAAACATTTAAAGAAGACCTAATTCCTATTCTCCTGAAACTGTTCCAAAAAATAGAAATGGAAGGAAAACTTCCAAACTCATTTTATGAGGCCAGCATCACCTTGATCCCAAAACCAGACAAGGATCCCATCAAAAAAGAGAGCTATAGACCAATATCCTTGATGAACACAGATGCGAAAATTCTCACCAAAATACTAGCCAATAGGATTCAACAGTACATTAAAAGGATTATTCACCATGACCAAGTGGGATTTATTCCAGGGCTGCAAGGTTGGTTCAACATCCGCTAATCAGTCAATGTGATACAACACATCAATAAAAGAAAGAACAAGAACCATATGATACTCTCAACAGATGCTGAAAAAGCATTTGACAAAGTACAGCATCCCTTCCTGATCAAAACTCTTCAAAGTGTAGGGATAGAGGGCACATACCTCAATATCATCAAAGCCATTTATGAAAAACCCACCACAAATATCATTCTCAATGGAGAAAAACTGAAAGCTTTTCCGCTAAGGTCAGGAACACGGCAGGGATGTCCATTAACAGCACTGCTATTCAACATAGTACTAGAAGTCCTAGCCTCAGCAATCAGACAAGAAAAAGAAATTAAAGGCATCCAAATTGGCAAAGACGAAGTCAAACTATCACTCTCTGCAGATGATATGATACTTTATGTGGAAAACCCAAAAGACCCCACTCCAACACTGCTATAACTTGTACAGGAATTCAGTAAAGTGTCAGGATATAAAATCAATGCACAGAAATCAGTTGCATTTCTCTATACCAACAACAAGACAGAAGAAAGAGAAATGAAGGAGTCAATCCCATTTACAATTGCACCTAAAACAATAAGATACCTAGGAATAAACCTAACCAAAGAGGCACAGAATCTATACTCAGAAAACTATAAAGTACTCATGAAATAAATTGAGGAAGACACAAAGAAATGGAAAAATGTTCCATGCTCCTGGATTGGAAGAATAAATATTGTGAAAATGTCTATGCTACCTAAAGCAATCTACACATTTAATGCAATTGCTATCAAAGTACCATCCATCTTTTTCAAAGAAATGGAACAAATAATCCTAAAATTTATATGGAACCCGAAAAGACCTCAAATAGCCAAAGGGATATTGAAAAAGAAAGCCAAAGTTGGTGGCATCACAATTCCGGACTTCAAGCTCTATTACAAAGCTGTCGTCATCAAGACATCATGGTACTGGCACAAAAACAGACACATAGACCAATGGAACAGAATAGAAAGCCCAGAAATAGACCCTCAACTCTACGGTCAACTAATCTTCGACAAAGCAGGAAAGAATGTCCAGTGGAAAAAAGACAGCCTCTTCAATAAATGGTGTTGGGTTAATTGGACAGCCACATGCAGAGAAATGAAATTGGACCATTTCCTTACACCACACACAAAAATAGACTCAAAATGGATAAAGGACCTCAATGTGAGAAAGGAATCCATCAAAATCTTTGAGGAGAACACAGGCAGCAACCTCTTCGACCTCAGCCGCAGCAACATCTTCCTAAGAACATCGCCAAAGGCAAGGGAAGCAAGGGCAAAAATGAAATATTGGGATTTTATCAAGATCAAAGGCTTTTGCACAGCAAAGGAAACAGTTAACAAAACCAAAAGACAACTGACAGAATGTGAAAAGATATTTGCAAACGACATATCAGATAAAGGACTAGTGTCCAAAATCTATAAAGAACTTAGCAAACTCAACACGCAAAGAACAAATAATCCAATCAAGAAATGGGCAGAGGACATGAACAGACATTTCTGCAAAGAAGACATCCAGATGGCCAACAGACACATGAAAAAGTGCTCCATATCACTTGGCATCAGGGAAATACAAATCAAAACCACAATGAGATATCACCTCACACCAGTCAGAATGACTAAAATTAACAAGTCAGGAAATGACAGATGCTGGCGAGGATGCGGAGAAAGGGGAACCCTCCTACACTGTTGGTGGGAATGCAAGCTGGTGCAACCACTCTGGAAAACAGTATGGAGGTTCCTCAAAATGTTGAAAATAGAACTGCCCTATGACTGCACTACTGGCTATTTACCCTAAAGATACAAACGTAGTGATCTGAAGAGGCACGTGCACCCAAATGTTTATAGCAGCAATGTCCACAATAGCCAAACTATGGAAAGAACCTAGATGTCCATCAACAGATGAATGGATAAAGAAGATGTGGTATATATACACAATGGAATACTATGCAGTCATCAAATGAAATGAAATCTTGCCATTTGCGACAACATGGATGGAACTAGAGCATATCATCCTTAGCGAAATAAGTCAATCGGAGAAAGACAACTATCATATGATCTCCCTGATATGAGGAAGCGGTGATGCAACATGGGGGCTTAAGGGGGTAGAAGAATAAATGAAACAAGATGGGATTGGGAGGGAGACAAACCATAAGTGACTCTTAATCTCACAAAACAAACTGAGGGTTGTTGGAGGAAGGGGGGTTGGGAGAAGGGGGGTGGGGTTATGGACATTGGGGAGGGTGTGTGCTTTGGTGAGTGCTGTGAAGTGTGTAAACCTGGCGATTCACAGACCTGTACACCTGGGGATAAAAATATATGTTTATAAAAAATTAAAAATTAAAAATTTTTTTTAAAAATCTTCCAAAAACAAGAGCCCAGAACCAGATGGCTTCCCAGGGTCATTCTACCAAACATTTAGAGAAGAATTAATTCCTATTCTCCTGAAACTGTTCCAAAAAATAGAAATGGAAGGGAAACTTCCAAACTCATCTTAGGAGGCTAGCACTACCTTGATCCCAAAACCACACAAAGATCCCATCAAAAAAGGAGAATTATTGACCAATATCCTTGATGAACACGGATGCAAATATTCTCACCAAAATACTAGCAAACAGAATTCAACAGTACATTAAAAATAGGATTATTCACCACGACCAAGTAGGATGTATTCCTGGGCTACAAGATTGGTTCAACATCCACAAATCAATCTATGTGATACAATACATTAATAAAGGAAAGAACAAGAACCATATGATACTCTCAATGGATGCTGAAAAAGCATTTGACAAAGTACAGCATCTTTTCTTGATCAAAATTCTTCAAAGTGTAGGGACAGAGGGTATAACATTAATATCATCAAAGCCATCTATGAAAAACCCATAGTGAACATCATCCTCAATGGGGGAAAAAATGACAGCTTTTCTCCTAAGCTCAGGAACACGGCAGAGCTGTCCATTATCACCACTGCTATTCAACATATTACTAAAAGTCCTAGCCTCAGCATTCAGACAATAAAAAGAAATTAAAGGCATCCGAATCAGCAAAGAAGAAGTCAAACTATCACTCTCTGCAGATGATATGATACTTTATGTGGAAAACCCAAAAGACTCCACTCCAAAACTCCTATAACTCATACAGGAATTCAGTAACGTGTCAGGATATAAAATTAATGCACAGAAATCAGTCACATTTCTATACACCAACAGCAAGACAGAAGAAAGAGAATTTAAGGAGTCGATCCCATTTAAAATTGCAACCAAACCCATAAGATATCTAATAAACCTAACCAAAGAGGCAAAGAATCTGTACTCAGAAAACTATAAACTACTTCTCAAAGAAATGGAGGAAGACACAAAGAAATGGACAAACCATAAGAGACTCTTAATCTCACAAAACAAACTGAGGGTTGCTAGGGGATGTTGGTATAGGGTTGCTGGGTTATGGACATTGGGAAGGGTATGTGGTATGGTAAGTGCTTTGAAATGTGTAAGCCTAATGATTCACAGACCTGTACTGCTGGGGCAAATAATACATTATATGTTAATAACCAAATTTTAAAAACAACAAAAAAATTTTTTAAAGTAAAGAAGGCTCAAAAGAACATTGTGGAATCTGGAAGGAAAGAGGATATGTGGAAGTGAAATGAATAGAATCAAACAGCCAAATGGATGGGGGGTGTTTGGGAAGGCAGGGAGGCACCCAAAATCATGCAGCATTGACAAATGAAACCTATTACAGTAAAGAAATAAAACCAGGGAGCATAGAGGAGGAGCAAAAGTACGGGAGAAGGGAAGTGAATCTGGTTTTGATTGTGTATCATCAGCAGAGAACCCAGGAATTCACGAGCAGAAAAACAGAAATTGAAGACAAACTCCACGATAAGTCAGGTTTATACCCAGAAATTTGAAAGCAAAAAAAACGAAACTCTGTGTTTCAGTTTTCCTCCTACAAAACAGTAAAAATATTCTTTTTATCTCATCAGGCATTTGGAAGATTAGAGGGGTTTACATGTGAAGAGCCCTTAGAACAGGGCCTGACAGGTAGGAGGTGCTCCGAAAGTGTTGTCCATGGTGACTGGCCAGGATCCTTGATGAAAATGGAGAAGTAAAGGAAAATGCAAGGAATTCAGGAGTATGTTGTAGAGGACTGCCTACAATTGCCTGGGTCTGAGAGGCGGAGAATTAAGAAGAGAGGTTACAAGGAATACAGAGACTCAGGGCCGGCAAGGAACATGCGTGTGCAGCGACTCAAGTAACTGGGTTGGTCCATGTCATCTGCATTGCGGACAGACCAAGGAGAGTAAGAGCTGAGAACAGGCACTGACAACCACAGGGCCCCAGGTGACTCTCAAGACAGTCATATCCGTGGGGCAGAAAGTGTAGCAGTCAGATTAACAGGGGTTGGGAGGAGTACACAGGTGATCAGAGATAGGAAACCAAGCCACAGACTGCTCTTTTTCAAAATTCAGAAGGAAACACCACTTGAGGAGGTAAGAGACTCTGAGGATATCTTGTTTATAGGGTAAGTTACTCAAAGGATAGAAGGGAAGGTCCAGCAGAAGGAAAGAGATTGTTTCTCAGTGAGAAACAGGATAACTAAGAAAGCAAGAGGAGTTATAAATGGGTGGAAATGAGCTGGGATCAAAACAAGGAAGGGGACAGTGTTTTTTTTTTTCTTGTGCTTAATTGTTGCACCCTTCACCAAGGAATTGGTCAATCAAATGGACACAGGACATTTAGGAATGAGAGTGAATGTTCCTGCTGCTCCGCAGGAGAAAGCAGAAGCATTTCCAAAGGAAGATGTGTAGAATTTCACAAATGATCAGGCAGTGGTAGCTCAACAAAGACTGGGTAAGATCTGGTTCTCTCCTGCAGCAAAATGCTGGATGTTCCAGTGACATGCCTACCAGACTTTCAGAGCAGTTAAAAGAAAAATGTGGGAGTAGAAGGCCCTATTTTCCAGCTGAACCTTAGGGTAGCATTTGCTTCCTCCACCCCCACCGACACTGTCTTTGAAGAGCCTCACAGACACATCTGCAAGGAAAGAAGAATGATGGAATTCCATTCCACTTTCCCTTCAGTCCCTCCTCTTTGGAATTGCCATGCTGTAAAGGACCTTAACCTTGAGGCAGCCTTAACCTCTGCACACTGCTCCCTGCCCTCTTGGAGCACCTCTGATGAGGAAATGTAGGGGAGACCTGGGCAAGATCACACTACCAGAAACCAGGGGAGTGGGGATCTCACCTAGGTCTTTTGGGCATTAGATTCCATCTTTATAATCATTTACACTTACCTACTCTCCGAAGTGATCATATCCCTCAGGAAAATAAAAAGAGTTGCCTCATGCGTCACTGCCTGGAAAACTGTTAATTCCAGAGGGCAGAGAGGGAGTGACCCTTGGCTTGGTCCTCAGGATCCTGGGGTTCAGCTGTAGAGTCAGTGAGTTAGTACATGTATAGCACTTAGAACAGGGCCTAGAACACCATAAGGTCTACAGAATTGCTGACACTAATAACAACAATCAAAATCATGGCAACAATTAAGTACACATAATAATAATACATAAAAACTGCAGCACACAGATCCAAGGCAGTCCCCCATGATTCCTATCTTGTAGTGTTCACATCTTTGTATAAATCCCTCCCCTCAAATGTGGGAAAGACCTGTAACTTGCCTCCAATCAATAAAATGCAACAGAGGTGATGGGATGTCACTCCTATAATTATGTTTCCTGATACCAGACACCACCTTAGGGCACCTTGTTGGCTCAGTCAGTCAAGCGTCCAACTCTTGGTTTTGGCTCAGGGCATGATCTCAGGGTCATGGTACTGAGTCCCATGTCTGGCTCCATGCTCAGCGGGGAGTCTGCTTCTCTTTCTACCTTTCTGTACTACCTTCCTTTCTAAAATGAATAAATCTTAAAAAAAAAAAAATACACCTTGCTGGAAGACTTGCTCTAGTCCTTCTCTCTCTCCATGCTGGCTTTGGAAAAAAGAAAATGCCATGAATCCTACAGAAGCAAGGAACTGAATGTTGCCACAGAAGCACAAAGCAGGGAACTAGGCTCCCTAGTCAAACCTCCAGATGGAAACCCAGCCCTGGCTGACACCTTCATTTTAGCTTTGTGAAACCCTAAACAAAGGACCTAACTAAGCCATGCACAGAAAATATGACAAGCAAAGAGAATAAATATATATTAAAAGAACAATAGGGGGCACCTGGGTAGCTCAGTTGGTTAAGGATCTGCCCCTAGGGTCAGGTCATGATCTCAGGGTCCTGGGATCAAGCCCCTGCACAGTGGGAAGCCCACTTCTCCCTCTCTCTTCTCTCTCTGCTCCTTCCCCGACTCATGCACTCTCTCTCAAATAAATAAATAAAATCTTTAAAATAAGTAAATAAATAAATAGACAAATAATAAATAAATAAATGGACACTGGTACCAGAACCAGCTACCCGATTTGCAGGACCCAGCACAAAATGTTATGTGTGGTCCCTTGTCCAAAAATTATTTAGAATGTCAAGAAGAACATTAAACAAGCACAGGGCCCTCCTAGGTGTGGGGCCTTGCCTGCCCAGGTCCCACCCCCATGAAATTGGTTCTGAATATAGCATATGGTTAATTTTAACATCAATATTAACAACTGAACTAAAATTCAAATACAGATCTATCTGACTTTAAGGATCTCGAAAACACAGTACAGGGTTAAAAGGATGACCGGTAAGACCATCAGCCAGACTGCCTGGGATTGAAGCTTTACTCCAGTACTGGTAAGTTGGGTGACCTTGGGGAAAAAAGTGTTTAACATGACTGACCCTCTGCTCGCTTATGTATAAAAGGGATCTAATTGTCAGTACCTCAAAATGCTGTGAAGAATAAGTAATGCATCTTAAATGCTTAGAACAGTGTCTGGCACATAGTAGGAATTCAATGAATGGCTGATATCATTATTAAATTAATACCTATATTAATACTCTATATTCCCTATGTAATTATTTGCCATTGACAAAATTTGTATGCATCTGCTGAAGCTTCAACAGATTTAGGAAATAATCACCTATTGATGTGATTCATGAAAGTACCTGGGTAGAGGAAATATGATAGATTAGATTTTTTAAAATGCCTCGGATCAGAAGCAAAACAAAAAAGCAAGTTGGGAGTCTCCAACGGTGGAGGGGTGCTAATTAACAACTCAATTAAAAAAGGCAAATTAAACTTTATGGTTCGTTATCCTCCACTGCTTGGTAAATTGTTTTGCTAGGCGAATGATTAAAAATGATCATTTCAGAAACCCGAAATAGCTTCCAAGGAACACAACTATTTTTCAATATTATACAAAAGGTTTCATCGCAAAATAAACTTACTTGATTAAAAGGAACAGTACTTCTCTGTGTATGGAAAGCCAGCAGTACAAATGTCGGCTTGTGATGCATTAGGTATTTTTAGGGGCTGTGTAAGAATTTTGAAGAGAAATGCTTCCTTATGAATAAAACACATCATCATTTCCTTTTGTGCACTTTGTCTTTGTGGGCCCCATACACGTTTTTCTAGCATACCACTTACAAATGTATAATTTACATCAAATTAGTTTAGACCTGAGCTCTGCAGAAATGCACAGAAGTCAGGCATTCCTAAAAATGAGTAATTTCTAGGGAATCTAAAAGATGGTCAGAAAACAGACATCATAACAAATTGAAGCATCAGCCCTCATCCTTACCATTCTCGGTGCTTTTTTTCTCTGTAATTACAGTCATGGTTTTCAACTCTTTTTTTTTTTTTTCCTCCTCCCCCGGAACACCTGAGACACATGGCATCCACCCACCAGCAAGTGGGACTACTTGCATTGTCAGGGGAAACAGTGTAACAAAAGCCAAGCCAGGTTTGGACACTGGAGGCGGCCAGCATGGCTGTGGCCCTTGCAGAGGATACTGCCCTGAGAACTGGGGAAACAAGTACACAGAAACAAGTACACAGTATCTCTGCCTCAAGGCCTTGCTCTCCCACTACTTCTCAGAGATTTATCCTCATTATCTTAACAACCATCTGGTCAACATAGCATCTATAGCAAGCATCAAAAATTTCCAAAAAGAGTGCCAAGAGTGCCCCAGCTACCTTCAGCCATGTTTCTAGGGGTTTTTTGGCCTTTAAACCTATCCCCTTTCATCCCTTATGATTAACCACCATTCTATTAGCTGATAATCTCCAGGCTTCCTTATGATAGCCTGCCTGATCCACATTCAAATACAATAGTTTCTTCTAACTTACACATTTATACTCTGAACATATAGCTTAATACTTTTTTCCAAATATCCAGCAAATTTTATCTTCACACCGGAGCCCTGATAACCTTCCTACTTGCCTCAAAATGATGATGGCAGTTTTTATATAGCCCAACACTCTTCTGCATTGAAATGAGCTAAATGCAAAAAACAACAATGAAAGTTGCACTAACCTCTGGCCCTTGTCACCTCATTTTCCCAGCAGAATGAAATCTAGAGAATCCCAACCTAGAGTGGATGTTTTACAACAAAGAACCAAGTATTCCAAATGCCCTTTTTGCAGATAAAACCCTCTTGTTAGTCAATACACTGGCATGGTGTCCAGAATAGCCATTTCTGAACCTCAGCCTGTCAGAACTTATGGATGGCTTTGAAAAGCCTAGCATGGCTGCTTGGATAAAGTGTTGTAGAATGAACCCCTCCACAGTCTTAGAAGAGACTCTGAGTTCAAGCCCCCGGATGACTGAGCCCCACCAGTTAGTCCCCTCCCCTCCATTCCTGCCTGCCCCAGACAAGGCCTTCTGAGCAGGGCAAAGCTGATGCCATACCTTTAGTCCTTACCACTGCTGCAGCATACTTCAGCTTTCCCTTAGCTCAAAGGACCAGGCAGCACTCATTATGCCTTCCTAGTCAGGAGTGAGCTATTAAAATACCCCTAACAAGGCATTCATTTATTCAACATTACTTGTTGAATAAATATATGCTAGACATTGGTATAGGCTCTTGGGATGCAGTGCTAGGCGAAAACCAGACAGGTCCCAGGACTTAGAGCTTATAGACCTGAATTAAATAACTATAAAAGTAAATTTAAAACTGTAACTATTGATAAGTGCTGCAAATAAGGGGTACTTGATACTGTATGAAATTATAAATTATAAAGAAGAAAGCCCCCTAATTTGAGCTGAGGTCTAAAAAGAAGCTGGAATTAAACTAGGTAAGCAAGGGTGTGTGTGTGTATCGTGAAGTTGAGCATAGGAAGCATAAAACACAGCATGGATAAAGACCCTGTGGCAGGATAAACCAGGGTGTGTTTGAGCAACCCGAAGAAAGAAATCTAGCTGAATCAAGAGGCATGTGAGCAAGGTGAAGATACAAAGTGTCTTGCAGACCACATGGAGGACTTTGGCCTTTATTCAAAGGTGGCCATGGAAAGCCACCAAACCATTTAAAGTAGGGGGGTGAGGTAATACTGGAGTTTTAAAGAGATGGCTCCAACCTTGATGAAAACACTGATAGCGAAGGTAAGAATAGATGTAGCAAGGCTCTTGGAGGTTATCTCAAGAATCAAGCAGAACTGACTGACAGCTGCTTAGATTATAGTGGTGTCAGTGAAGGTGGTGACATCCGAAGAGATGAGGAATATGAGTGGTAAAGTTATCGTGTACTTATCCAGTCAGAAACACACACTGAGTGTCTGCCATGTGCCTGATATCACTGGAGACATGAAGATACTCAAAGATGAGTAAGAGGTGCTCTGCCTCTGAAGCTCATATTCTAGAAAGAGAGACAGACATAGAAGCTAGTGACAGTCATCCTGGGAAGGGTAGAAGAAGACACAAGCAATGCTGCAGAGCAGGTGAGTAATCAGGTGAGTCTTGTCAGCACAGAAGATGGATGATGCGACCCTTGATGTAACAGCCTATCTTGCCAGAGAGCAAAGCCGCATGACAAATGAGCTCCGGCATCATTGAAATTTTCTCTTCCAATCCAATACCCTCAGAGAAGACATTTTTAAGTGAGTTGGAGGGTAATAACTTGCACCCTCTGAGGGAATCTCTCAAACGAAAAAAAAAAAAAAATCACATACCAAAATTCACAACAGAGACCTCTTGCTTGGAAAGCAATGGTCTCTCCCTGTCCTTATATTTATTTTTTTACATGTCATGCATTGGTCTGCTTATGTTTGTATTCATTTTTATGTAAGTTCAATGAACCAACTGTGATTTATTTTTATGTGGCTAAAGATGAACAGCAGCTAATAGTCACCGTCCTTTCTCTGTTAATGGACAGCCCATCCTTCGTGGCAATGGCACATTTATACTCTGTATCTTTGTAATGTTTTCCTGAGTCTGTTTTCTCCAATGAGTGCCTTCACCTATATCAAAGAGTATCATATTAGTCAGAAAAGACAAGGATATGCTACAAAAACAAATAATCCTAAAGACTCTGAATTGACACAACACACATTCATTTCCTGATCAGATAAACCAAGCTCCTTAATTAAAGCTGTTTCGTTCCATTCCTGTGGTAGCCTTATCTCAATACATGCCTCTATGGGGGAAGAAACTGTGGAGAAGCCATACATTTCATCAAGCACAACCAGTCACATAACCCCACCTAACTGCAAGGATGCTGGAAAGACAGAGGCATAAATGTACTGTTTAGCGAGCATAAGTGGTTCTGCCCAAACTATCCCTCATAATCCTTAAATCTTAGTCACATACCACCCATGGGGGAAAAGTTTCCAGGGTGATAAGACATTTTCTTCTTCCTTGATTGGTGGTTAAGACCTGGTAAAGAGCATCTGGCTCCTTTGTGAACTAAAGCATGTTAAGCTTCTATTTGGCAAAATAAAATAATGATAATAAACAATATATGCTTCTAAAAACTAATTAAAGAGCAAGCTCAAATCATCATGAAGCCAGATCAGTTTTAAGGAAAGCTTCTTAAGTGTCATTATCCCTTAGACGTGCATGGAAAGTGCTTTGTGAATTTCTCTCCCCTCATATCTTTTAGCCTCTCAAACAGCCACCCACAGAGAGCCACGATAGTGGCAGGAGAATGTTCTGATAATACCAGCACATGTGAGGCCCTCCAAATTTATGAAGGATGATTACATAACGATGATGAGACGGAACTTTCTCACTTTCTACAGAAAGCTAATGGGGAAGAAATAGGCTTTTATAACTCCAGCATGAACAAATGAGATAAGTCAGTAAAATAATTTTATGACCAAAGAGAGTGGCTATGTATTGATAGGAATTTTGAAAGGATCAATTCTGTACTCCCTGCCCACCAGTTTTGCCTGCTTTGAACCCTTCCAGGAAGTGGAAGAGAATGGTAGAGTTCTTTCCTCAGCTGTTCTGGAGCAGAATGCCTGACACTGGGTTTCTGAGTCTGCATTTAAATAATTTTTCTGGAGCAATGGTTAGGAAGGTTTTCTGCAACAAGTTGGATAATAAACAGTTTAGGCTGTGCTGGCCACATAGTCTCTCTCTCAACTCCTCACCTCTGTTATTCCAGTGCCACAGCAGCTAGAGACTATATGTGGATGAGTCAATATGGCTGTGGAACAATAACATTGTCTTGACAGAAACAGGTGGCAGGATGGGCCCATGAGCTAACCCCTGCTTTAGAGTGTTCTCTTTAAGGATTTTGTTTTCCCCTTAGGGAGAATGTTCATAGAGAATGCACAGATCTTAGGCGCATAAAGATTCAGAGATCTGATAACCGTACACACCCATCTAACCACCACTCTAATCAAATAGAGATCATTTCCATCACCCCACTGCAATGTCTCACCCCTGTTTGGCCTCCAACTTCCTCAGGCAATGACTGTTATGAATTCTCTCACCATTCATTTGTCAATTCTTTAATATCATATAATGAAAATATACAATATGTATGCTTCTGTGTCAGGGCCCTGATGCTCTTTCCAACATATTTGAGACTCGCCCCCATCAACGCTTACATCATGAAGCCAGTCTTTTCTAAGTTGCTGAGCAGTATTAAAACACAGGAGTACCATGGTTTGTTTATCCATTCTTTGTTGATGGACGCTGGAATGTCTGTTTCTAGTTCTGTATATTACAAATAAAGTTGCAATAAACTTTATTATTCATACACTTGTGTGTGTGTGCACATATGTGTATGTGGCTGTATGGTTTTATTAGGGTTCTGTTACCCTATGTAGTTACTGAAGAGTGGAATTGCTGGATAATAGGTATTTCTCTGTAAAATGAACTACTGAACAGATTTCCAAAGCACGTGTGCCACTTTACACTCCCACCAGCAACGTATGATAGTCCTGTTCTTCTACATACTCACCGACATTTGGTGTTTTTATTCTTTTTAATTTTAGTTATTCTAGTGGGTGTGAAGTCGTATTTCACTGTGATTTTAATTTCATTTTCCTGATGACTATCATCTTTACCACATTTTTATATACTCAGTGGACATTCTCATAGCCTCTGATGGGAAATGTATGTTCAAGTCATTCTCCCATTTTTAGTGAGTTGTCTTTATGTATTCAGGACAAAAGTCCTCTGTCAGATAGCAGTATTATGAATATGTTCTCCCAGTGCACAGCTTGTCATTTCACTTTCTTAATGATATCTTGACAGAAGTTTTTCTTTTAAATTTTAACAAAGGCCAATTTTCCTTTTTTTTTTTTATCATTAGTATTTTTTGTGTATGCTCTAAGAAAATTTTCCTTACACCAAAATTGTAAAGATATTCTCCTATGGTTTCTTGTAGAAAATTTATCATTTTAGTTTAAACATTTAGATCTATGAATCCCTCCCACTCAATTTTGAGGAGGTATAGGTCAAGTCCCATTTGTTTCCACAGTAATATAAACTTCCTTCTTAGGAAGGAAGTAATATAAACTTCCTTCTTTAGCTGCATCTCATAAATTTTAATACACTGTATTTTCAGAATCAATCATCTAAAAATATCTTATAATTTTCCTTGTGAGCTCTCCTTCTTTAAAGCATTGGTTATTTAGAAGTTTCTAATTTACTTCTAAATAACTAAAGATAATTCTAACACCCATGTCACACCAGGGTCTGTTTCTAATGACTTTATTTTATATCTTGTTTACAGATCACATTATCCTCCTGATTTATATCTCTAGTAATGTTTATTGTCTGTCAGACAGCATGGATGATGCCTATTATGAGTCCAGATTATGCTACCTTCTTTTAAATGGTGCTTTTAGTCACACAGGTGGTTAAATTAGTAAATTATTATCTGATCCTGTTGAATTTGGTTTTATTTTTTTTTTGTCCAGTAGCCATATTTCCATCTTGAACTTAGTCATTTGGTGTGTTCCTATTCTAGTGGAATCAGAATTTACTGGTAAGGCATGGCCGTTCTGGGGTCAAAGTTGACTGTACCAGGTGTTCAGGGTAACTCCCCTCACCCCATGCAGCTTGCCTGGATCCTAATGTTTCTCAGTCCTCCACAATCACAGCTGTTACTTAGATGTCAGCCCTACATCAATAGATCCCTTGCTAAGTCTAGTGACATCACCTATGCAAGGATAGCCCAGCCGTCAGCCAAGGACCTGCAGTAAATCCCCATGAAGATGTAGGAATTCTCCCCTGTACATACTCCTATTTTCTGATACCCTGCCCAAAATGATTCCATTTCAGAAGCCAAGAACTCGATACTCTACCTCACAGTTCATTCTCTCACTCTACTTGGTGCAATGTTCCTGCCCTACAGCAGAAAAGGCCTCCTGGACCGACAGCCAGGCTTACATAAGGAAGTTCCGTGTATGTGCTGCCCTTCTCCCAAGAGAGCTGCCCTGGCTTTGATGGGAGACCTGAAAAGAAGACCCTCACCAATTTCATTGTTTTCAATAGGAGGGCAACCCAGTGTCGATTACAGCATCATGATTGGATGCAGAAGTCTTTTTAGAGTACTACAATCCAATAGGAAAAGAATGCAAGCCACGCATCATGAAGGTAAAAATGAACAAGTGAAATTACATTAATATAGTGACCTATTTAATGGTATATATGCAAAGATTGTCATTCCATTGTATAGTCAAGATAAAAACTATAGACATGTTTTACATTATGTTTTCACATGAAGTCTTCAGACAGCACAGCTCTAGAGGATACTTTTAAGCATAATAAACTGGAGAAACACTGGACATAAAGGGTTTTCAGATAGGTTTCTAGAACCCTAAGAATATTAATCAATGCATACTTCCTTTATTCACCTCTCTGAAATGGAAAAATGCTCACGTCAAAAACTTGATTTGTTTCATTAAAAAATGGGCAAAAAAACTTTTTTTTTAGGTTTTATGAATGCAAACCAAAGCAACAATTACAATAGTAGCAAGTTAATGTCATGAAACTGAGGATCTGTTAACATCCTGCCTTTCCCTGAGTGTTGAACATTTATTTAATGGTGTGACCTTTCCTGGGTCTTGATTTCCAAATCTATGATGTGAACAAAGCCATAAACCGTGCTCACTAAGATGCAGGGTGGTTTAAAATTGACTGGTGAACAGAATTATTTGAAAAGGTCCCACATGAATCTTCTTTAGAGGCTTTCCACCACCTAACCTGCGATTCATTTCTGCAAGGTCAACTTCATTTTCACTTTTGAAATTCAAAGCTACATGTTTCTAAGACCCACAAACACATCACTTTACTTCTTCCAAGTCCCTGCATGGCCTATCCCAGGATTTGGCATATAAGGCTCGAAGATCTCTCAAATTAAAAGCCCAGATCAGCAGAGAGTAACGTTTTTTAATCAAGGGCAACTGCAGCAGGTATTTGAATAAGGCAGAGGAAGAGAGAAGTTGAAAGAGAAAAGAACTTCTTTAAAGGAGAAAGAAAATAACCAGAGATACAGAGTATGTCTGCTCTGCCCTCTGAAGACAAACTATTGAATCCCACGTAGAGGGCTCCCTCCCTTGATATTCTGTTACTCCAGCCATTTGGACTTCCTTACCATTTTTTCAGATTAACTTTGTTCCCATCTCAGGCTCCTTGCATTTGGTGTTTCTTCTGCCTAGAATGTTGTTCCCCCTCACTGCTAGCAGGCAGCTCTTTCCTTCTCTCCAAATTTTAGCAGAAACATCACCTCTTCAAAGAGCCTTCTCCATGGGCCCTTACTTACTATTTTCTCTCTCATGTTGAATTCTGTTTACTTTTTCTTTGTCGTTCCCCTACCCCCCCCCCAATGAAAATGCCATGAGGAAGGGGCACTCTCTTGTAGTCTCTTTTCTGTTTCCCAGCCCCTGACCCAGTACCTGGTTTCTAGTAGACCCCTGATATACATATTTGTTGACTAGTATATGACTGTTATGACTGTTACGCCTTTGGCCCTTGGAGGTCTCAGATCAAGAAGAAAATGCCCTGTTCTATTCAAAACCAATGAGGGGCCAGACCCCTGGCCACATGTGTTAAACGAAGGGAGGTAAATTGAAGGCAACCGCTCCTGGCAGTGCACACGGGGACTTGGGCTGTGGGTGTGGAGACATGGAGAAGATGGTTTGGAATGTTGCTACATCACATACCACCTCCGTGACCGTGAGCATATTAATTGTCCATGTCTGGTTTTGCCTTCTAAAATGGGAGTAATTAAAATATGTACTTTAAGGAGTTTTAAAGAGTTAGGAAAATAATGGATAAGAAGCACTGGGCTTGGCACACAGAAAACGCTTAAAACATGGTCACTATTAGCAATGACGGTGGCAGGAAAATTAACCTCATGACACCAGCAGGAAGGTAAGGGAGGCTAACATAGATGGCCTGTGCACTCAAGGTCACCTTTGCCCAATTTGTTGGCATTCCCAAGTATCACTTAGAAACTGTGAACAAAGTCTTCCTCATCTATTGGTGAACTTCCCCTTTTTTCTTTAATTTTTCCATTACATTTCGAATGGGGTGTTTAATCCTTTGGATTTGATTTCCTGGCTGCAGTAGAAATGGAAAATGCAAGTAAACACATTGGAAATTTGACTGTTCGATGAAATGCAGACTTCTTTTCTCATTTGTCATAGGAAAGAAGAAAAGAACAAAGTTAAAGTTGCTTATAAGACAATCAAACTAAGCTCCTTGAGAAGCAATTATTTTGGAGGAATTTCCCCATTCTTGAGAACTTTGCCATTTTAATACTGAAAGGTATTTAACTGGAAATCATTTTTTTAAACAGCAGTCTCACAATCCGTTAAAAATCTCTCCCCAGCAGTATCAGTAGGAAGGCTTGTACATCTCACAATATAATGGGGAAGAAAATCGCCTACAAACCTTTTGCCACTGATCTGTGAGAACACCCTACAGAGAGCTGGCCGAGGATAGTAATTGCATTACCCCATTTCCTGCAAATCCTGATCAACCAGAACCATCAATCCATGTTAGGTACGCATTTCCGCTGACTGTGACCAGCTCCTGTAGCCTTTTCACCTTGGATTCAGAGCCCGCGATGAGACCGAAGCTGCTTTAGGTGTGAACTTCCCCACAAATTTAATCCTTGACCAATGAGAGGTACACTCCAGGCATATGCCACTCACATTTTCACAGACTCAAGGGTTGTCATCAGTGTAGAGCCTCTTGTAAAATATCCAAGTGCAGATGCAGATAATGCCGATTATTGGAAGGCTCAGCCACGTGCCAAAAGACAAGTAATACACTCTCTCCCAGCTCTGGCAACCGTAAGGGTCCTCAATGCCCATTTTACTGCTTTTCCCATCTCGATGGGGGGACAAGAGGTTCCCTTAACGACATCGAACTCTTTTTCACCTTCTTTTTCCTCTGTCTAGTGAATTCTATTTGTACTTTCAGATAGGAAAAAATATATATATTAATTGTAGAGAGTTTGAGGGATTTGGGATTGATCAAAGGAAAACATAGAGTCACAAGAGATAGTAACACAAGAGATGATTTGCTGGGTGGCACTTGGACAGGGTTGTAGGAGAGAGAAGTCCCTTGTAGCATGAGACTTTCCGGCTTAGTCAGCTCTGGCTGCTAGACCAAAATACCAGACTGGCTGGCTGAAACAAAAGACATGTATTTCTCACATTTCTGGAGGTTGGATGTCCAAATGAAGGTGCCAGCAGATTTGGTTCCTTGCAAGGGCTGGATTCCTGGCTTGTAGACAGTCATCTTTTAGCTTTGTCCTTACTTGGCCTTTCCTCAGTGCATGGGTGTGGGCATGTGTAGAGAGCTAGGGAGCGAGCGAGCATGGAGGAGACTGTGGGTGTGTGGGTGAGGTCCACCCTCGTGACCTCATCTAAACCTAATCACCTCCCAAAGGCCTCATCATCACGTTGGGAGTTATGGCTTCGGCTGAATTTAGGAGAGGCTCAGACTTTCAGCTCATAGCATTGTCCAGAGGCTTCCATGAAGAAGCCACCATCCAGGAGGTAAGGTATGTAACTCAGCAACTTCCTCCGCCGCACTGCAGGGGAGATGTTGGTCTGGGGCTCAAAAGGGCTGTAGCAACTTGAGGCTATCACTCCTGGACCCCTCCTCATCAGTGGGTAAGAGCTACCTGGTGAGGTGTGGCGGGGTACACAAAAGAGGTTCTAAATAGCTCAAATCTAATGATTTGGGCTACTTTAAAAATAATTTGAAAGTGTAAAAACTGAGTTTGCCACAGGGGGTTTTTGAGCCAACAGGCCTCCAGGAAGAAATAAAGTAGGAGCTGTAAACAAAGGCTACTTTACATAACAATGATCAAATCCTTTTTTTTTTTTTTAAGATTTTATTTATTTATTTGACAGAGAGAGATCACAGTAGGAGAGAGGAAGGGAAGAGATCACAGAGAGAGGAAGGGAAGCAGGCCCCCTGCTGAGCAGAGAGCCCGATGTGGGACTCGATCCCAGGACCCTGAGATCATGACGTGAGCCGAAGGCAGCGGCTTAACCCACTGAGCCACCCAGGAGCCCCAATCAAATCCTTTTTGAAAGCAGAACAAAGACCAGGATCCACAGCTGAAGTGGTCCACTCCCAGCCTCGGTAAGAAAGGGTGCGTTCTATTGCGGGCAGAAACTGCCCTTCCCCTCAGGGCAGGCAGGTGCCCCACCAGTGCTTGGGAGCTCCTCCAGCTCCTTTAAAGATACACCACGGAAGTAGGAGAATGTGGATCCATTGTGGCCAGACTACAAGGTTTTTAAGAGACTGGGATCCAGTTTCTATTTTTGATGCCAACTATCTCATACTCACAGCAAACTTCAAATAAACAGTGCGGCTCAAACAAAACTCCTCCATGGACCAGTTACAGCATGCAGGTTGCCAGGCTCCAAGTTCTGCTTCCCACTCAAGGCAGAAACGAATGACCACTCCACAAAGGGAATGTGCAGGGTATCAGGAAAAAAATCTCCGGGGCACTGACCAAAGGAGGAGCCTGTTTCTCCTACAATGTTCTTCTTAGCTGTTCATTCTTTGGGGGGTATTTTTTTTTAATGTTGTAAAATATATATAACATAAAACTTACCTTTTAATTATTTTTAACTGGAAAATTCAGGGGCATTTAATACTTTTATCATGTTGTGCAACAATGACCACTATCTTTTTATAGAAATTTTCCATCATTCCAAATGAAACTCTACTGACTAAATAATTCCCCACCATACCCCCCCACTCTGGCAACTGGCAACCACCGTTCTGTTTTCTGTGTCTATGAATTTGATGACTCTAAGTATCACATATAGCTAAAATCAAACACTATTTGGCCTTTTCTGCCTGGCTTCTTTCAGTTAGCATCATGTTTTCAAGGTTCATTCATGTAACAGCATATGTCAGAACTTCACTCCTTTTTCTGGGGACATTTTGGTTGTTTCCAACCCTTGGGTTATTGTAAATGATGTTACAATGATTATTACAATAACTTGGCGAACACATGTATGTTAAAGTTTCTGCTTTCATTTTCTTGGAGGAATACTCAGAAATGGTAATAACTCCTCAAGTTTTATAGTTCCAAATTATCTTCCTAAGTTACAGCGAAGACTTTTCCTATAGCCCTGTGTGTTCCTAATGCTAATACTAGAGAGTAGCAGTGTTATATATTTCCAATATATTTTTAAGGGCTGCTGAAAACCAGTTTTCTCTTTCTTATTGGGACATTTCTTTATTCTTAACTAATTCTCATCTCCTTATCTTGAAGCTTATTGGCAATAGCTGTGGTGCTTTAAACAGAAGGGCTCTTTTCACACAAACACATACACACTCTGCCACACAGATCACATTCTGCAACCCTGCAGAATGAATCACAAAGGTCCGGTGGCTTTCACTTCCCATTAACAGAAAGGATAGAGTTCCTTCTCCCCCTTCAGTTAGGGACAAGCCCGAGAGCCCCAAGGGTGCTGACTCAGCACACGAGCCACCGCCCCCTCCTCCCCACACCATCAATCAGTCATTAGTGGGGAAGGGGATGCTGGAAGGAATGCCAGCTCAGCAGAATATAAGCCTGGGCTCAACAAATAGCCAATGAAGGAAGGTGGCTGCAAGGCAACGTATGTCTTAAGACATGAACTCAAATAAGAAAATGATGAAAACAGTAAAGAAAAGGGTTAGGGGGACTCGTAAAATTCATTTGTGCATTCAAGAGTCCCCAGGATATACAAAACTCCGTGAAGAATGGTGGGGGGCGGTGCCTGGATGGATCAGTCAGTGGAATGTTCAACTCCTGATGAGGCTCAGGTCATGATCTCAAGGTCATGAGATCAAGCTTCACATCAAGCCCCACAACAAGCCCCAGATCCTCAGGCTTCACATGGGGTACAGAACTTGTTTGGAATTCTCTTTCTCCCTCTTCCTCTGGCCCTCTCCACCCACCCCCCTGCTCATGCTCCTTCTCTCCCTTCCAAAAAAAAAAAAGTGTGTGTGTATGTGATCAACTTCTATTTTCTTTTAAGATTTTACTTATTTATTTGAAAGAGTAAGTAGAAAGAACATGAGTGGGGGACGGGGAGAAGCAGAGAGAAAGCAGACTTCCTGCTGAACAGGGAGACCAACATGGGACTCAGTCCCAGACCCCTGAGATCAGGCAGACGTTTAATCGACTCAGCCACCCAGGCACCCTCATCACCTTCTAGAGACTAGGTTCTTTGTAAGTAATGGAGATATCAAGGAAAAATCCCCACTGTCAAGAGGCTCGCAGATTAGAAATGGGAGCAACCAAATGAGTAGAAGGACATTAAAAAAGAATAAAATCATTGATTGAGTACCTACTCTATCCCAGGCATATTTTTATAAGTGTTGCCCCTTACTACTCTACAGTCATCCTATAGATCCAGGTACTGTTAATTATCCCTTTTATACGAAGGAGGAAACAATGTTAGAGATTAACTTGTTCAAATTTACAGAGCTAGTGAAAGTAGTAGGTAGACTGGCTCTCAGCACCCTTCACTCTGAAAGTTCCCCACCATGTGAACTATCCACCATGCTAAATGCTAAAGGGAAAGGAAGTACAGGAAGAAGGAAATGGAGGAAGAGAAATGTACCTTTGTATGAGGTGGGAACACATTACAATCAAACGAAAGGGTGCTGTCAGACACACTGGAAAGGAAGTACAGTGTGGTTGGGTCCTGGGGTCATCCCAAGAGGCTGGCGTTCAAGGTGCGGAAAATGGTCTCAAACAAAGAGATGAAGAGGAGGAAGCTGGACCCAGGATTTCAGAGATTATCTATCACGGAGCTCCTCGAAGAGTGGTCCACCATGCAGACTCATCCATCTACATCACACTGAACAGTGACACAAAACCCCTGAGCCCCACTCACAGACATACTGAGTCTCTGTCTCAGAACAGAGCCTAGAGCCCCATATTTTGACAAGCTTCCCTGACGTATCTCGTGCTTGCTAAATTTCAATGTGTCCTTCCCCGGGACTATGCACATAAAACCACAATGTATACACTTGAGTGGGTTGGCAAGGCAACATCTCGGGGTACCTTAAAACAAATTCACATAACGTATAAAATTAACCATTCAGCGTTATAAAATGCACAACTGAATGGTATTTAATACATTGCAATAATGTACAACTGAGAATTTTATCTCAATAAAAAAATCTAAAGAGAGGGAAAAAAAAGATCAGGAATCCCATGGTCTGTTTTCTTTCAAGAGAAATACAGTGCCAGTCTACTCAGCTTACTGAGTGTGTCACACAGGAGAACATTAGGACCAGGCCTTTTTGCCAGCAAACAAGCACAGTGGAAGTCACACATCATCCCAAGGCTGGGAGTGAAGGATAGGAGACCCTTAAGAAAGACCAGAGAGGCTTCCTGTCCCTGTGTTCAAACCCTGCAAGGCACTTGTACTCCCACTGGAGCGTCATGAGAATGGGAACATAGATTGAGGAGAACAGATGTCATAGATAAAGGAAGAGGGATGCAGAGAGAGACCAAGGTCACACAGTAAGAACACAGCCAAATAAGCACCATAAGTTGCTGAAACACCAGCAACCTGAACCTCATATCCTCTGACACCCATGAGGATTCCAGCAAACCACATCAAAAGAGTTGGTAAGTGGGGCTAGCCAGCCAGGTAACAGAGCAGGAAAGCTGACCTACACACAGCATTGCTGCCTTTCATCTTCTCTGAACATGAATCCACACCCCCAAAATGCTCTCAGCTGTTATGTGCACGCAGTATCTCCCAAGATTCCTGTCGGCTATATGGTTTGCACTTCTGACAGTCATTCTCCTGGCTGGAGATGGAGACTAATGGTACTTCAGCCCACTGCCAGGACGTCTAACTCCCTCCCTCCACTAAATCATTAATGGCATTTTTTCATTCATTGTCATTTATGCTGGCGCACGATCCATTTTAATTCTCAACATCCTAACCTGATTCAGAGAAGCAGTGATTAGGGGTGAGCAGACTTCGCAGTAACTCAGATTCAGACTGAAACAAAACCATCACTTAGCCATGTGTGTGGTCTCGGCACCACAATATCATCCCTCCCTGCCTCTGTCTTCTCTGCAAAATGGGGACAACTGGAAAGTTTCCTTACATCAAGGGGCCATTGTGAGGAATTAATGAGATAACATTAATGTGTGACAGTCTGGGAACCAACATTCCGCACGTGCCAGGTGCATATTCAGTAAGCATGAGTTTTTAGTGAGGAAGTATTCTAGTGTAGTGAGGAAAGGGGGGTCAAGAACAGTTTACCAGCCGAGGTTCAAATAATGACTTCACTTCCAGTTGAGCAAACCCAGTCATGGACCAGCACTTGGCCTTGGTTTTCTCATCTGTAAAATGGAACTAGTTGTATTGTTAAAGAATGGAGGAAAATGAACATTGGGTGAAGTTGTCCATAAACAAGCTTCGCACAGTGCCTGACATACAACGCGCACGTATGTGCTCACTAGCTACAGTAATTAATATTATTATGAGAGTCGCAGCAAAATATGATGGCTCATATTGGTAGCATTCATCTGAATAATCATTTCTCCTAAATAAGAAAACAAAATTTGCAAGGCAATTAACTCTTCAACAGGAAAAGTTACTTACAGCTAAGGCATAAATAGATGGAAACACACAGATAGATGGAAATGGATTAGCAGTTGCCCATAGGTCGGAGGAGGAGAGAAGGATCAACTACAAAGAAGCAGCACAAAGGTAGTTTGGGAACAATGGAAGTGTTTTCTGTGGCACCATGCTGATGGTGAACTATATACCATAAAGAGTGAATTTTACCATATATAGATTTTTTTTTAAATCAACAAGGAAATGGGAGGAAATAAAAAAGAAATGCAGACCACAACACATTTAATGATGTTACAAATGAACCACATACCTACAGTGAAAGGTGTCGAGAAGAAAGGAGTAGGCCTACCGAGCTTTGGGAAACAGTGTTTTGACTGGATGCTAAGACAAAAGGATCTGGACAAACACAGGAGTTCTGTATATTTGTTTATCCCATGAGTACAGGTCAGTAACTCTGAAACTCTACAAACTCTAGTGTTGAGCAAGTAAGTTCAAATATATTGTAGAGAATGTGAGTCAGGTTTCTCACCGACAGATAAAAAAGTTCCAAATAAGCAAAGGGAAAGTTGGAATAAATCCCTAAGCGTTAGATCAGATTCCCAACTCTGTTATCCCAACGAATATAGAAGATATCCAACCACGATTTCCCTTCTATTAAACATGGCTTAAATTCACTTTCTTTTATAATAAGATTATCATGATGATAAGTACATGCTTTCGCATTAGTGTCTTTCTCTAGAAAAACACTAAAAGTCTACGAGCCTGTGAAAGCATCCCTGATGTTTATTAGATTTTATTCAGAAGTGAAATCCTAAAATCTGTAGTTTATATCCCACAGCATGTCAACAATTTTTCACAGGAAACCCAGATGTGAGTCACCCTAAATGACAGTAGGTTCTAAAATAAATTTCAAAGACGTTTGGTGCTGACAGACAAGGTAGGTGTGTGCTCATTATTTGTTTGACAAAAATATCAGAAAGACTAACTCAGGGCAGTTTAGTGGTCTGTTAGTTACGATGACCCTCTCCAAGAAAAGTTCTGCCATAAATGCTCATTTGTTAAGTCCCATTCATAAAAATGAGCCATATACAACTATAATAAAATGCAGTAACTATTGCCATTCTGATAAGCAGTGAGAGTCAAGAAGCGACAAACCCCGAAAAGGTGATATTTATGCTTTCATTGCCTTCAGTTTCAAAGACAGTCCTACAATTTAATATTGCATGCCACTACCCATAATTGCATGAGATGGAAATCACATTCACATAAGAATCTAATTGTAAAATGACCTAGGAGGAAAGAATTCAGTCACCGACATCAGAGTATCCTTTAATAAGACAAACTTTACTCTTTGTGAATACAGGAGAAGATGAAGGGAGAAAAAAATAATGAGCACATACCTAGGTAGAGACTGACAACTAGGAAGAATGGTAAATAAAGACTTTCTCCCCGGGTGGCAGTAGTTTGAATACTGTCATGCTTACTCCTAAGTGAAATCTCTTTGACAGAAACCTGCTCTATTTGAGAACAGCTGGATATCAACCCCAGGATTTCAGCATGATAATAAAATATCATTATTATGCTGGTGGTGATACAGGTTTCTCTGGGATGGGAGCAAAGGAGAATGACCTGGCAGTAGAATAATAGATGTAAGAAGTAGCAGGGAACATAGCTGTCTGACTCCTTTAAATAAATTCAAGACAACAAACATTTCTGAGTTTGTAGGCATCATGTCCCCTCATACTCCAAATGTGGGTAAAACCCAAGGTTTGGCTTAAATTTCTGCTTTTTTTTCTTTCCTTATACCTTTACTGGATCATTAGCATTGCTTTTCAGTGTCTATAACAGAAAACATGACTTTATGGCTTAACCAGCAATAAATCTGTAGACAGGCAATTCCTGCCCTTGCTTCAAAAGCTGGACAATATCAAGACTGTGTCTCCATGATGCTCTTGGCCTTTTTGTCATGACTGCAAGAAGGATGCCACAGGACCAGTCAACAAGTCCACACAGGAGGCAAGAAGAAGGCTGGGAAGTAGTACCAGCTGTTCCTGTCTCTCTCTTTCTTTCTCTCTCTCTCTCTCTCTCTTTTTTTTTTTTTGGATGAACATACAAGTTTCTCAAAAATCCCTGCCCCCAGCAGATTTCCCTTTGTTTCTTTAAAACAGTGACTCATTGGCCCTGATTCCTCATTTCCCCATTGTACTATTAAAACTCACACCCCTGCTATGGCCTTATGGTGGACATGCTGACCAATGAATGACCTTGGGTTTGGCCATACAACTTGCTTTGGTTGGCAGAATGTTAGGGGATATGGTGTGAGTAGAAGCTTAAAATGTGCTTTTAAAGTTGGCCTGGTGCTTTTGTCCTTACACAATTTGCCATGAGAAGAACACATCCCAGGATGTCTCTAGCCCAAGGAAAATGAAAGACATCTTGGGAAGACTGAGAGTCAACCTGTACCTTGGAGTACAGCCTGAAGCAGCCCAGTTATACTCATGTTGTTGGGGCGCCTGGGTGGCTCAGTGGGTTAAGCCGCTGCCTTCGGCTCAGGTCATGATCTCAGGGTCCTGGGATCGAGTCCCACATCGGGCTCTCTGCTCAGCAGGGGGCCTGCTTCCCTTCCTCTCTCTCTGTGATCTCTTCCCTTCCTCTCTCCTACTGTGATCTCTCTCTGTCAAATAAATAAATAAAATCTTTATACTCATGTTGCTACAGACCCACAGACTCCTGATTAAGAAATATGGACTTATGTAAACCGTTGTGCTTCAATTTGACTTGTTATACAGCATTATGATGGCAATAGTGGATATGCTTTCATTGGCTAGAATTATATTTCATGGCCTCTCCTAGGCCCAAAGGAGGTTAGAACAACAAACAGTAAACAACAGGGACCCAAAGAGCTAAAACAGAAACTTCCTACTAAACTTTCTGATTCAAAGTCTCACTTGATATAGGTTTCCAAACTGGTATGTCCTGCCTTGGTCTCTCAGATACTAGCTACATCCTCCCAACACCCATGAAGGATTTTGTTCTGATGTCTGCCGTCTTCATCTCAAACGATGGGCGTGTAGAACTAACTTCATACCATTTCTCCCCTCAAAACTGACTCCCCATCTAACTTCCTTAATGCAACTTTATTACTCCAGCGACAAATATTCAACATCTCCAGGATGACCTTGTATTCTCCATTTGACTCCACAAACTGGATGAACATGGTAAGGCTTATTCTACTCATTGTTTGAGCACTTACAAGATTCCACACAATGCTCTCCAGGTTTAAATGCGTGATCTCATACAGTCCTTAGAGTGCAAGCTCTGGAGGTACATGTAATTTATTACCATCTTCCTGATAATGAAGAGTTCAAAGGTTAATTTCTGCCCCCTAACTACTGGCCACACTGGAACATAGCAGAGAATGGGTTCAAACCCACTCTTTCCCTGGTCCAAGTATTTCATGTAGATAATTCCATTGAATCCATACATTAACTACCTTTGGATCAAGTTCATTAAGGAAGATAAGAAATAGTAGATTTTACTGAGTCTTTAATAATCATGCCTTTAGCAAATGTCTCTCCATTTCAAAATCACTCCTCCCCTGGGCCAGGTATGTTACGTAAATTATTTTAATCAATTCATACATTTATCCCCTTTTATTAAATCACTTACCAGAAGATGAGAGAGATTCAATTATAACAATTCTTTAATAATCACACCCCCAGCATATGGCATTTAATTTCTAATCCCAATGCTTGGACCCAAACAATTCAAAAAGTCTTCCTTTCTTCCTTCCTACACTACACACACACACACACACACACACACACACACACAAACTTCAAAATGGATTAAAGACTAGATGTGAGACCTGAAACTCTAAAAATCCTAGAAGAGAGCAGAGGTAGTGACTTCTCTGACATCGATCATAGTAACTTTTTTCTAGATAGGTCCCCTGAGGTAAGGGAAACAAAAGCAAAAATAAATTATTGGAACTACATCAAAATAAAAGGCTTCAGGGGTACCAGGCTGGCTTAGTCAGAAGAGCATGTGACACGTGATCTCAGGGTCATGACTTTGAAGCCCATGTTGGGTGCAGATATTGCTGTAAATATATAAATAAACTAATAAACTAACTTAAAAAGCAAAACAAAACTTCTGCACAGTGAAGGAAATAATCAACCGAACTAAAAGGCAACCAACAGAATGGGAGAAGATAATTGCAAATAACGTATCCAATATATATAAATAACTTATCACACTCAACATCCCCAAAACAAATAGTCCAATTAAAAAATGGACAGAAGACACGAACAGACATTCCTCCAAAGAAGACATACGGATGACCAACAAACACATGAAAAGATGCTGATCATCACTTATCATCAGGGAAATGCAAATCAATTACAATGCACCATCAACACACACCTGTCAGAATGGCTAAAATCAACAGCGCAAGAAACAACAGGTATTCGTGAGGATGTGGAGAAAAATGAACCCTCTTGCACTATCGGTGGGAATGCAAACTGGTATTGTCTCTCTGAAAAACAGTATGGAGGGTTCTCAAAAAGTTAAAATAAACACAACTGCCCTATGACCCAGCAACTGCACTACTAGGTATTCACCCCAAAAAAATACAAAAACACTAAGTCAGAGGGAAACATGCACACCTGTTTATAGCAGCATCATCTGCAACAGCCAATATATGGATGGAAGCAACCCAAGTGTCCATCAATGGATGAATGGATAAAGCTGTGGGTACAATGAAATATTTCTTAGCCATAAAAAAGAATGAAATCTTGGGGTCTCTGTCAGTAGAGCGTGCAACTCTTTTTTTTTTTTTTTTTAAGATTTTATTTATTTATTTGACAGAGAGAGATCACAAGTAGGCAGAGAGGCAGGCAGAGAGAGGAAGGTAAGCAGGCTCCCCGCCGAGCAGAGAGCCCGATGCGGGGCTCGATTCCAGGACCCTGGAACCATGACCTGAGCCGAAGGCAGAGGCTTTAACCCACTGAGCCACCCAGGCGCCCCGAGCATGTAACTCTTGATCTCAGGATTATAAATTTGAGCCCCACATTGGGGATAGAGATTACTTAAAAAAAAAAAAAAAAGAAAAGAAAATGAGACCTTGCCATTTGCAAGAACACGGATGGACCCAGACAGTATAATGCTAAGCAAAATAAGTCAGAGAAAGACAAATGCCATACGATTTCATTTATATGTGGAATTTATGAAACAAATGAGGAAAGCGGGGTGGGGGGAAGGGGGGTTGAGACAAATGAATAAACAGACTCAATTCTAGAGAACAAACTGATGGATACCAGAGAAGAGGTTGGTGAGCGGATGGGTTAAATGGGTGATGGGGACTGTTGTGATGAGTACCTGATGATCTGTGGAGTTGCTAAATCACCTTATTGTACACCTGAAACTAACAGAACACTGGACGTTCACTAACTGGAATTAAAATAAACTTTAAAATTTTTTTAATAATAAAAAAGTATTCCTTTCTTGTTTCTTCTCATTCCAAATCATTTTGCAGATTTCCCCCAAATTAAACTCCTTAGAATACTGCCATCATCATCACATCTTTCTCCTGCCCTGCCATCACCAATGACGGCTATTCGAAATATCCAAAGTTTTAAGGAGAGATACCACACAAAGCCAAAGTCAGGAAGCTCTGCCCAATAACTGCCATGGGACATGCCCATGAGAAGATTCAATAATACACTTAACATCTTTTTAAAAACACACTGAAAAGGTGGATGAAAGTGGAGGGGAAAAGAACTTTCTTAATCCTTAATTCAGAAGTTTTTTTTTATGGTCTCACAGCCTACTCTGCCTCTCAGATCAAGTCCAAAGTTCTTAGACTCAAGGGCCTCAAAGAGATAAATCCATTCCAGTTTACTCCCAAATTAGTTCTAACAAGATCAGAATTATTTTCTTTAAGATTTTATTTAACATTTGAGAGGGAGAGATGGTGCACAGGAGCAGGGGATGGGGCCGAAGCCTCCTTGCAGAGCAGTGACCGGAGGCTTGATCCTGGAGATCATGACCTGAGGCCAGGGCAGACACCCAACCAACAGAACCACCCAGGTACCCCGAGACTGGACCGTTGATTGAACTTAGGAAAAGGGTAGCTGTCCCAAAGCTGATATAAAGTCTGTAAGCACAACTACATATCAAGGCGTGTGTTTGTTCTACCGGGTCACGCTTCCACTCAAACTCACCCGAGGGCATCCAACAGTCCTCATTCAGAATTACGAATATCATCTTTCTGTTGCCGTTTCTCTTTGTGAAATGACCTCATGCTCTCTTGCTTCTTTTCTTTCATAAGCTCTGACTTTACATCCCATCCCCACATAACCCATAAGAATCTTTTTTCCTCTGAACCCCTAATAAATGTGCTGGGCATTATTAGGACCAGTTTGAAGTATCAAAACTCTTTCTACAGGTGCTTTCCCCCTTTCTCTGGACCAGGGTTTTGCAACCTCAGAACTAGCCACATTTGGGACCAGAAAATGTGCCAGGGCTGTACAGTGCCTTGTACTATGTTCAGCAGCATCTCCGGCCTCCATCCACTAGGTGTCCCCAGCACCCTCCCCAAGTGGTGACAACAAACCACGTCTCCAGATGTTGCTCCCTGTCTGCCTCACAGCATAAGAGCCCCCACTGTGAACCACTGCTGTAGATTACACAGTCCTGGGGATTGAGATGATTTACATGTCCTCTCCTCCCTCCACCATCCAGTCAGTAGCAGAGCGTCCTTCATGTAGAAGGTGCTCCGTATTATGGTGGATTGATTTCACATTCTCATGGATCCATCTTAATTGGAAGGTTTTGTTTTTTGAAACAGCCCAGTGGGTAGTTGTTTTAATCTGCCATTAAGTCCACATCATTTCACAAATGACTGCTTAAAAATGCACACTACTTAGGTATCAATTTGTTTGTGCAAGATACAGAATTCTGCTTCTCCTAATAGGATCATCTTTTGAAAAGGCAATCTTTTATTTTATTTTTTTAGTGTCTACCCAAGATTCCAGGTTATTCTCTAGAAATCATCAATTTCCAGAGAGGTTATTTATAAAGCTATGGAAAATACTGATGATATTGCAAAGAAGTCACAATGACCTACAGAGAATAAACCAGAACACCAGAGAACTGTTAAGAATAATGGAATAAAAAAATAATGAAGGAAACAGAGAAAAACAAAAATCAGAGAGAAAGCCTATTGTGATAATTTGCAAAATATACTCCCATAGAAGCAGCAGACCTATGAACAGATAAAATATTTGTTTTTTAAATCTTTTGTTTTATAATGAATCCTGTGAGGCTATTTATTCCATGTGTGATAATAACATTAGTTTGAAAAAGTGAAGACTAGATTATTAGGAACCCAAGATACACAAAGAAATGATTTCTAACTATAAAGGGTAAAAGCACACAGGTCTATATTTGAATCAGTGCAACAACAATTCTACACTTTTTTTTTTCTTGAATTTATATAATACCCTGTTTGATGTAAAATTGAAGAAAAGAATGTAAGTTATCCCTAAGCCAACTTTTTAAACTAAAATGTTGTACAAAGATTCCTGTGGCATTTCAGCTGCCCTTAAATTTTAATAATACTGATAAAATATTCTACTATCCCCAGCCAAGTAATTTTTTATCTTTAATTGGTAAGCCCTCATTTATTATTTCTAAAGCATAAAAATTCTAATATCTAGGATTTATAACCTACCCAGGCAATCGTGACTGCAAATGTATTTTTAAGTGCACTCCAAAATAGAGAAAGCAAATGAACGCTAGGGAAATTTAAGTTTGGGCTACAATAGAAAAAGAATTTTTTACAACAAATATATCATTGACTAACTATACTATGCCTCATCAGTGAAAAAACATCCTTCAGCAACCCCTGGGGTGATAAGAAAGACTTTTCACGGAATGAGAAGAAATTAAGTCAGTAGAGAAGGCCCAGGTCATTGAAAAATGGAATTAGCACAGATCATTTCAAAATTGACAGAGGAGCGAAATCTGAAATACAGTGTGAAGATTCAGTGAAATATAAATATTACATATTGATCCACAGGTGATCAATAAGAGCTTTTTGCTGCAGGCATTTTTATTCATAAAATAAGCTTTACTGCAGTATTAAAGGAGAAAGGAGCAACGAGCTTGCAGAAAACAAAGAGCACCACTCACAACATGTCCCCACTGATACTGACATTTGTTCTATAGACATGATAATACCTTCAGGATGACCTATACCCCTGTAAAATGGAAAATCAAGTTTCATTTCCAGCCTACTATATTAGGCTGAATAATGGCCACCCAAAGATATCAGGTCCTAACCCTGTAACCTGTAAATGTTACATTACAAGGAAGAAAGGTCTTCACAGATGTGATTAAATTAAGGATCTTGCCTTGGGGAGATCATCCTGGATTATCTGGGTGGGTTCTAAATCCAATGACAAGTGTCCTTACAAGAGAATGGCGGAGGGGGATGTGACACACCCAGAAGAGAAGAGGGTGATGTGAAGAAGGCATGCACTGTAGAGATACGGCCATAAGCCAATGAACACCTGGAAAAAGGGATCAATGCTCCCCCAGAACCACCAGAGGCCCCACCAACACCTTGATTATGATCCAGTGATGCTGATTTTGGAGTTCTGTCGTCCAGAACAGTGAGAGAATAAATTTCCTTTGTTAAGCCATTAATTTAGTGATCATTTGATCACACCAGTAGGAAACTAATGAATCCAACCTATCTCCAGAGTCCCAGGCTTCTATCCTATCCCAAACTCCAGGATTTAATAATAATAATGACAGTGATAATGACACATGATAACACAACACCTCCTGACACTACTACCATTTCTTATACAACAAGCACTCTGTTAATCACGTAGGCATGTGTGTTTATTAATCCTCACACCTCTACCATCTTTCAAGCGTTAGGATCTCTACTGAATACAAGAGAAAACAATGCTACATTGTCACACGACCATCAAATGGCAGATGTGTCATTAAAACTTGCAAAACTGATTCTTCTATAATGATTCTGGTGCACTGCTACATGCATGATTTTTTTACCACAAAGAGCAAAAGTTCCAGTCTACAAAAAGAGACATGTATATTGCATTAAATTTGTGGTCCATTCATGTTACACTATATCCCTAGTCACTGAAACTCTTCATTGGTATACCAGTCACTCTCCTGATATTTGGCTCTTTCTAAAACATTAGGTTTTCATACCAAGAGTAAGCCTATCATTTCCTCTAGAATTAATAGCAAAGGTTAGGTGTATGTGACATAACAGTTTCGGTTTTTTCCAACACTAACCCAAATTGGTAAGGTAAGTAAAGTAATGATTTTGAGGATAAGCACTGCTAAAAACTCTGATTAAAATTCCAGTTCCAGGGGCGCCTGGGTGGGGGTTGAGCCGCTGCCTTCGGCTCGGGTCATGGTCTCAGGATCCTGGGATCGAGTCCCGCATCGGGCTCTCTGCTCGGCGGGGAGCCTGCTTCCCTCTCTCTCTCTTTCTGCCTGCCTCTCTGTCTACTGTGATCTCTCTCTGTCAAATAAATAAATAAAATCTTTAAAAAAAAAAAAAATTCCAGTTCCAGGGAACCAGTCATGGCATTAATTAATAGTATCAACTAATTATTTTCTTCTCAGTGCCTGAAGTAGGCTATAGGTAATGGGACCTGAAAAGTATCATTCATCTATCTATCTACCCACCTATCAATTTGTCCAGCAAGCCAGCCAGCCATCAATCCATCCTATACTGAGTGCAACTTGAACTAAGATTGCCTGGAAGGTAATATCTAAGTTCACTTTAATAATATTTAAAGGGTATTAATCTATGGCATTATAGTAGGGGGCAAATTTATCAATAATCTGACATATCTGAAGTTTAACTGTAGAAAAGAGATGAGTGTCTTACCTTAAAAAAGGGGGGGGGGGTTTAAAAAAAACAAACAAACAAACAAAAAAAGAAAAAACCCACAGGGACATGTTCCCTGAGGATATGGATAAGAGCTTATCTCAAAAAAGCAACACCTGTTGAAGTTGTATAAGGAAAGTGATTCACCTGAAAGAGCATTTCATGGATGCAGAGGAAAAGGAAGATTCCTAGACCTTCCTGAAAAGACTCACTGTGGATATCACCAGGGAGCTGGGAGGTTACCACACCACCATGAACAAAAAGGACACAGGTAGGGACCCAGGAGAAACCTACAGCAAGATCCATAACTAGAAACCAAAGCAGCAAAGGCACAAGCATTACTTACCAAGCACCGTGTGCATCTCCACAGCGGCACAGGGGGAATCAGGGCAATCAGACCTTCTCTAGGGATGCTGATTATAATGTCTGGTCTACTGGGTTGTTCCAAATGGCATGACTCAGAGTGCTTGCAGAAATTTTAAATAGGAGGAGGGGTGCTTTAATTACTTTAGTATTTATATATGCTTCCATGAGTGATGGTCCGTATCACTTGGCAAAGAAGAGATTTTCTTGAAAGCTTTCTGAACCAACATCCATGGACCACTCTTTCCCTCTTCCATCAATGGTCAACCCATTTCTGCATGCAGGCACAGTTCTTATTCACAGCTTATAAGAGCAGAGAATTGCTTAATACTCAAAAAGGTAAAGAAGTCAACAGTTCACCTGGCTGGCTACCAGTCAGTACAGAGTGTGACCCTTGATCCTAAGTTTATAAGTTTAGACCCATGCTGGCTGTAGCGGTTACTTAAAAATAAAATCTTGGGGCACCTGGGGGGCTCAGTGGGTTAAAGCCTCTGCCTTCGGCTCAGGTCATGATCCTGGGGTTCCAGGATCAAGCCCTGCATCGGGCTCTCTGCTCAGTGGGGAGCCTGCTTCCTTCTCTCTCTGCCTGCCTCTCTGCCTACTTGTGATCTCTGTCTGTCCACTAAATAAATAAAATCTTTTAAAAAAATTAATTAATTAAATTAAATTAAATTTAAAAACAAAACAAAACAAAAAAGAGAAGACCAGAGAACAGTGACAACGCCAATCCTTTATAATGTCTACACCATTGGACCTTTATTTTACTTTTAAGAGTTTGTCCAAAGGAAATAGAGACATGCTCAAAGATCTCTGTTCAAAGATCTTCACTGCAATTTTTAAGAGTTTAAAAAGAATACTATGGGGCACCTGGCTGGCTTAGTCATTAAGCATCTGCCTTTGGCTCAGGTCCTGATCCCAGGGTTCTGGGATCAAGCCCCACATTGGGCTCCCTGCTCTACGGCAAGCCTGCTTCTCCTTCTCCTACTCCCCCTCCTTGTGTTCCCTCTCTGGCTGTCTCTCCCTTTGTGTCAAATAAATAAAAAAGACTTTAAAAAGAATACTAAAACAATCCTGGTATCTTAAATTGGGGAATAGTGTGATGCCACAGCCAAATGTTGGGCTACTATGGACCACTAACTTTAACTTCCAGAAGAATATTAAATGACATAGAGAAAAATATTCAGAATAAAATATCACATGACAATATCTGGGCACAGTATATATGCAGTATGAGCCCAATTAAATATCTGAACACTTACACACACACACACACACACACACACACACACACACACAAATATATAAATAAAAGGGAATCCACCAGGACGATGCCAATAAGTATCCATGAGAGTAGGAATTTTACATGGAAATTTACCTTCTTATATAGTTTCATTTCCTACTTTTCAACTTTTCCTCTATAGTATATGTTATCTTATAAACAGAAAAAAAAGGGACAAAAAATGAAATGAAATAAGATGATGTCTACGAAAATAACTAATGGTGTTTAGGAGACCTTTGATTGCTCAATTCTAAAGCATCTTAATTTTTGTTTTGCCGGCATTAGCACACCAACCCCTCTTCCCAAGATGCCAGTCTCAAAGAGGCTAAGATGGCATTATTCTCAGTTCCAAAAATGTGGAATCTGTGAAGATTCTGATGAACAAACTCCTGATTATTTTCTTTCCTTCCAAGCTATGAATGTTGTCAGAAGTTGAATCACGGTATATGCAAAAGGTGCCAAGTACCTTCTAGCAACAGATGAATCATGCATTACAAACGGCTTATGTTTAAAACAAACGATCGGTTTAAACATCTCTGCCTGCCACCAGGTCCCAGCAGACACTATATATTTCCTAATACAAGTAACTTAAAAATGGAGTGTGGTCCCACATGGGCTTTGAGAAGTCAGGTAAGATTCAGGAGAGCAGAGAAGGAAGAGGCCTCTTTTTATACAGGCCAAGCAAAGCCATCGTTTCTTTCCCTGGTTTCTGGATTTCTTCCCTCAACAGACAAAGTGGAAAATCAAATGTAGGAAAGGGTAAATTGACTATGTTTTTTTAAAAGAGAATTATCCCCAGAGACATAAGGCACCTAAGGAGGCAAAAAGTAGAGGTGTATCTGTCTAAGGGGAATCAATGGTACCAATCTACTGTAGATTTGCCCTTTTTCAGACATTTCATAAAAATGAAATGATACAGTATATGGTCTTTTGCTTCCAACATCTTTTACGTAGCATAATGTGTGCATAGTATTTTTTTAGGTCCATTGACGTAGCTTGTACTAGTATTCTGGTTTTTTGTCTCTTTGTAGTTTTTTTTTTTTTTTTTTTTGCCGAATTGTATCCTACTGAATGGGTAGAGCAAATTTTTTTCATCTATTCATTAGCTGACGGGCATTTAAATTATGTATACTTTTTGGTAATTATGACTAGTAGGTTAGTGGTTACCTGCGGCTAAGAGTAGGAAAGGATTGACTGCAACTGGGCATGGGGGAGAGGCTTTTGGGAAAAATGGAAATATTCTAAAATTAGATTGTAAATTTTCTAAAGATAACAGCATTTTTAAGGTAAATCAGCAAATTTTATGTCATGTAAATCATACCCCTAATAAAGCTGTTTTTAAAAAAAACTTACTTTGGGGGTGCCTGGGTGGCTCAGTGGGTTAACACCACTGCCTTCGGCTCAGGTCATGATCCCAGAGTCCTGGGTCAAGCCCCACATCAGGCTCTCTGCTCGGCGGGGAGCCTGCTTCTCCCTCTTCACTCTGCCTGCCTCTCTGCCTACTTGTGATTTCTCTCTCTCTGTGTCAAATAAATAAATAAAATATTAAACAAACAAACAAAAAACCTAGTTTGGTATTATCTTATTTCCAAGATGGTGTCCCTCCACTCTTGAAAGCAGGTATTTGCACTTTATGTTCCAAGGGCCTGTCTTTTTTTTTTTTTTTTTTTTTAAAGATTTTATTTATTTATTTGACAGGCAGAGATCACAAGCAGGCAGAGAGGCAGGCAGAGAGAGAGGAGGAAGCAGGCTCCCTGCTAAGCAGAGAGCCCGATGCGGGACTCGATCCCAGGACCCTGAGATCATGACCTGAGCCGAAGGCAGCGGCTTAACCCACTGAGCCACCCAGGCGTCCCGGGCCTGTCTTAATATAATAAGATAAGGAGTATTGGTAAGGTATAATCCTTACACCAAAGACAGCTTTAAATGGAATGACAGGGGCATCAAAAGGAGAAGAGATAACTGGTTGTGTATCAAATGCTGGAAAAATAAAATGTTTCCCTGATTAGAAAGTTTATGAAGGCAGAAAACATAAATGTGGGGAGTCAGGGCGTATTTTGGGGTCCTAAGCTGGAGGCTTCTAAAAGGCTGAGTACCAGGGTGTTGAAATTCTGGAAGGTGAAGGGACAGAGCTAAAAAGAGATGACGGAGACAGAGAGCTAAGAGCGTAAGGGGTAAGGGGAAAAAGTCCCATGCTAAAAAAAAAAGGGGGGGAGGGGGGCGCCTTCTCCCAACTTGGGACAGAGCAGAGAGGGATAAGTTTATTTACCAAATAATAATCCCAGCAGTTTGACTTCACCAATCTTGTTTCCCTGTAATACTGATGAGAAAGCAGGAGGCTGGCTGAGGACAGAGCAAAAGCTGGCACCTTGCACCCCCTCTTCACCCGCTCCCCTCCATATGTGTGGCATTCCTCAGGCACCCCTGACCGCCATAAAACGATAAATAGTTAACTTGCAGGGATCGCAATCCTGCAGAACAGGAATCTCCCTTGCTCTACAGATGTCCTAGAGACCTAAACAGGGAGGTTACCTTATCAACAGCACAAATTTCCAGAGGCAAATAACTCTCAGTTCCTGAAGCCCTAATGTCTCCCTCCCCACCATAAACTGGAGGAGGCTGAGGGAGAAGGGAATGTAAATGATAGCCGGATCATAACACCCCACCAAGAATCTCCCAACTATCTTGATGTTAATGCCTGACCTAAAGACGACATTGATCAAGCCATAAGGGCAAGGCCTCCCCCCAGCACCTTGTAGGCCCTCCTTAATATGGGAAAACTCTGTTGAAACCTCACCTTCCCCCAACCGCAAGGTATATAACATGCCTACCCTCACAACCCAGGGCAGCAGCTCTTCCTGCCCACGGGTCCTGTCCCCGTGCTTTAATAAACCACCGTTTTGCACCAAAGATGTCTCAAGAATTCTTTCTTGGTCATCAGCTCCGGACCTCAGCCCACCGAACCTCACCTAGGTTCTAGAACTTCATCACTTAGGCTGTACAACTCTGAGAGAACTGGCCCATTCTATAGCCCACCGAGCAAATACTGCATGGTTTCACACATGTGACACGCATCTTGTGCTTGCTGAGGACAGCAAAGTCAACTTATACCAGCAACCTATCAGCTTCAACCCAACCTTCAGTCCCCTTCCCTGCCCAATAGAGACGAGTTTACCAAGATCAATCCTAAGCTACTAAAAGACTGAATGCAGAAATGGTGTTGCAATGGCCCTGAACAAACTAAGAAGTCTGGAGACGGAGACTCCATTATTTCCTTCTAAAAGAACAAACGACCATGAGTCATATGTAAAGTCCACCCAGTCTCACAGCTAAGGACACAAGGCTTAGCAAGGACTGACTTATTCTCTGAACTGGGGTCCATGCGTAGGTGAAAATCATAATCATAGCTTGATAGCTGTGACACACTAAGTCAAGGCCGGAGCAGGAAACCTGAAAATCAAGGCAAAAATGATTCAATAAGCTTCCTGTAAAAGTCACAAGAAGACAGCCACAGTCGAGGTCCGTGTTGCATTTTTCATTGAGAGAGAGACTGATTAAGAGGGCCTTCAAGGACCCCTAGTGCCTACTGAGAAAATTATCCTTAAACTCTTCATCCAGATCTACCTGCCTGGAAGGAAACACCCTGCACAGAGAAAGACGCCTTCAACAGTTTACTTACAATTTGATGATTTGTGTTGTTGGCAAGTTAAGCCCTTCCAAACTCAGAGGGACAGACGATAATGCACTTATAGAAGTCTGATCGTCCAAACAGTTTAGAAGTGGACTTATACAGTGTCATAGGCAACTTCTTAAAGCAATTAATGACCTTTAATGTGGATCTATGATGTCTCAAACATTTCTTTCTAAGAGAGAAAGAGGGAAAAGGGAAGGAGGGAGGAAGGGAGAACATTCCTTGTCACCAGAGGTTTTAACTAAACGCATGTCTGGGGATATCTGTTTGCTTGCAAAGGGCAGATGATCCTAATAACTTCTCTCAGGTCAAAACTCATACTAGTGTTCAGAATACTTTAATTATGAGGAAATGAAATCGGGCCATTCTGCCACACAGGCAGGAAACAAAACGCGGCCAGGGCAACAGTCACAGCATCTTGGGTCTTAATTATTAGAAATGCGGATCCCTCAAAGAATGTCCTCAAGCCAAAACAATCAGCTCACACGCTGGGCCTCCCAGAGGACAGCCTATTCCAAGGACTTAATCCTGGAGCTGGCAGAATAATCACCTCCTGGGAATGGCCACCCTGGCCCTACAGGTCCCAGTGCCCAGACAGAGGGGGTCAAGGGAGGATTGTGTGCAAAACTGCAGGGGGAGTGAGTGTCGGGATATAAAAACATTTTTTTTTTTTTTAAGCAGAGGATAAATAAAAAGCTACACCAAAAGGAATCTGTTTTATAGCTGCCTTGTGACAAAACCAAATTCACACATGTAGGCTCATAACTTTTTGGTTCAGGATGAGGATATTGTATACAGGCAAATGTTCCAATACTCCTCCAATTGTCCATACATGATTCTTTGGGGAAGGAGGAGGATTTGAGACCCAGAAGTCTTTACTGACAGGGAGGCCATCGTCTCAAGGAAAGAAAAGGAAGATGAGAGGATGTGTCCTGGCAACCCAGCACTGCTTAGGTGTTGTCATAGACACCACCTCTTTGAATTCTTGCAACAGCCCTGCTGGGAAGTCATTATCATATCCATTTTACCGAGGAAGAAAATGGGCAAAGAGGATTTGTGGAGTGTGACTAAGGTCATAGGGCCACTAAGTGGCAGAACTGGAACTGAACCAGGGCCTGGCCCTAAAACTTTTAGGAGGGACCCGTACCTTCAAAGATGAGGTTGTCCCTTTTCAGCAGGAAATCCTTTTGGACCTATAGGGAAGACTGGCCACACAGGTATCCTTCAGGAACTCTTCCTAGTAGGCCATGTCAGAGCATTCAAGGAACATTGCTACAAAAGTGCAATATTGAGAGTATAGGTGTTGAAGTTCAGATCGCCGACAGTTCTAATCTCAACTCTATTTTTTTTTTTCCACAAGGTATATGTATGGAGGACAAGGGAGCAGACTCAGCCTAGACCTACCAAATTATCACGTTAGAACAAAAAAGATCATGTCTGCCTCCTATTTTGATTAACCTAAAAGTTGACTATCTTAAAGCATTCCTGACATTCAAGCCTGCTTTTCTTATAAAAGAAGAATATGCATTCTTCAACACACCTGCGTTTTACCTTCTGTTCATCCTTTCCAATGAAGAGATAGCTCCTACATGCTACATGATGCTAAATTACCCTGTGAGGACAAATGAGGATAAATGAGAAATAAAAGGGAGAAGAACATCTTTAATATGAAAGCAAAAGAGAAGATTTGTTACTAATGTCCCCTTAAACGAGGGCGAGGTCTTTGAGAAAAGGGAAGAAGATGTTGTGTTGGGTCAGGGTTTGCTTTCTTGCTCTTGGTTTCATATTTTGTCGCTATCTTTTCTTGAAGTGAAAACCACAAACATGCAATTAAGCATATTAAAGTGAACAATTCAGTGACGCGTAGCAGATCCATACTGTTGTGAAACCACAACGTCCATCTAGTTCCAAAACATTTTTAGCACCCCAAAGAGTAAAAAGAAACCCCAGACCCATTAGCCACTTGCTCCCAGAAAGTTTCGCAACAATGGCTCCCCAAAATGTGCAACTTGAGCATGTAGATTCTTTTCAACTGAAGACAATCAAGGACTAAAATGACTCAAGAAGAGCTTTCTACCCCCTAACCCCCACCTTTAACTGTCTCTAAGAATTGACGGAGGGAGGGGCTGGTCCACAAAGAGACCCCACCACCAGTGAAGAATTTGGGCTGGGTGTGGTAAACAGGGCGGAGCTGGTGGGCCTGTGTGTTCAAATTCCTCTGTGTGCCTCACTGTCTCTGCCTGGCATGACAAACATTTATTTGCCAAACATCCGCTCCTTCTATCTTCCAGTGAATTGTCCTCTTTCCCTTTGAAGCCCCACATTCCAACACCCTTTTCCTTAGCTCAGGATGGATATAAGCCTCAACTACCTGTCTTTGAACCTCTCACGTCTCTGTGCAGTTCCTATACCTATAAAACTTATTTTTCTCCTGTTAACGTGTCTTATGTGGATTTAATTAATAGACTAGCCAAGAAAATCTAGTAGAGGAAAATTTTTTTCATCTCCTGTACTCCCCATTTTCCCCCTTCCCCAGACCCTGGCAATCTGCATTCGGCCTCTATGGACTTGCCTATTCTGGATATTTCATACAAATAGAATTTAAAGACTATGCCACTTCAAAATATGCCTCATTGGCATTAGGATTATCTCAAGCTGGTTATTTTAAAAGAAACAGCTGGACCCAGAAAAAGCTCTGAAAAACAAGAGAGAATTACCCTTTTGTAAGAGACATTTACATTTATAAGGGAACTCACCATTTGCAAGGGTGTCACCTTCCTCTGCTTACCGAAAGAGGTGATAACTAAATCTCCAGATGATCTCATCAATGGAGAAGGCAAGGACCTAAATTCGCAGAGCAACCTTACCCTTTACCTGACTGCCAGCCATCCCTGGCTCCCTTACATCCTTTGTTTGTAGCTGGAGATAGTGTTTAACTCGGTGGCTTGGGTCATTTCGGTGAGTCACTCAGTTTTCCTGGGTTATCTCCCATGTATACAAGAGATATAAATATTATTCAACTTCTGGTTGTCTCCTGTTAATCTTTTATCATTAGGATGGAGGAGTGGTCTCATCCAAGAACCTAGAAGGAGTGAGGAAAAATTATTTTTCCTCCCCTACAGAATCATGTATTTAAGTTGGCCAAATTCTTTTTTTTTTAATTTTTTAAATTAATTAATTTATTTGACAGAGATCACAAGTAGGCAGAGAAGCAGGCAGAGAGAGAGGGAGAAGGACGCAGGCTCCCCACTGAGCAGAGAGCCCGATGGGGGGCTCAATCCCAGCACCCTGGGATCATGACCTGAGCTGAAGGCACCCCAAAGTTGGCCAAATTCTTAAAATAACCACAGAGGCAGCCAGAAATAACCCTTCTATGTCTATACAGACTGCAGGACCATATTTGATATCAATTTCACTGGAGCTTAGGTTCCTAGAGCCCATTTGCAGACATCATTATGGAATCATCCATTTTCCAATGAACTTCAAGCTGAAAAGCAGACTGACACTTACGGTTCTATTCAAGCAAATGTGGAGCATCTTAACATTTACACTGGCCAATTTCCGTTTTGACTGAACCAAATGGATTTTTCCATTCCTCCAGATGAGCGCTGGCTAATTAAAAAAGCAAATCAGGTTCACCAATGTTTTTCTTTTATGTAAATTCAAAAATGTATTGCCCATTGGAACTATATAATGCAACAGACTCTCAACCAGATGGAGAACATTCTCTGCCTAATGAAGAACCAGGAACCCACCTACCCAGTCCATCCTCTCTTGATTTAAATCATGTACTATGAGAAATACAGAATACAGTTTTAAGGAATGTAGTCCAAGCCACCCCCCTCCCCCAGCTAAGCCACATCCAGCCCTGTTTTTTACTAAGCGTCCAGAGAAGAAGGCTTTTAGTATTCCCAAAAGTTCATCCACGTCCTCTGCTCCAGAGTTTTCTAGGATAGGCTGCATCCAAATCACCCAAGGAACTTGCTAGGGAAATGGGTGCTTGGGCTCCACACTCCTCCTGCAAAGTCTGGTCTCTAGGACTGAGTCTAGTCTAGGCACCTATATCTGCCACAAGTGTCACCAACGACCAGCTTCTCAGTAGAAATGAATGCATAAGCTGTGAAGGCATGCCGAAAAAGAGAACAGAGAAAATTTGTATGGCCTTTGATAGCAGTCAAAGATACAAGATTCAAGCAGCTCTTCCATGGGGCTAATGTTCCTATAATTAACTGCTCTCAGCTTAGAATTATTCCAGAATCCAACCAATAAGTAACTCAAAGGTGCTTAGTGCTAACCTTGAACCTGGGTTTCCTGAGGGTTGGGTCAAAGAGACGAAGCTAATTTTGGAGGTAGTGCAAGTGGGCATGGTTGGGGAGAGGATATGAGGAGGCTTTGCAGGCTTGGGGGCTCGAAGGTTCACCAGAGCAAGAAAAGGGTTTCGTGGCAGGCAGCAGTGTTTCTATTCTGGGTTCATTCAAGGGACTCACTATGTGACCTTGGGCCTGTCACATTCCCTCAGCACTGCTGCCTCTCCATCTGTGAAATCAAGGCACCAGTGTCCGTGGCACAGGACTTCCCGGGGCGGGGAAGATTAATGAGGGGAAGTTTGCAAAGCGTGTGGAACGGCAGGCAACAAAGGGCAGCAAGAAGCAAAGTAAATGGTGGCCAGCCCTGTCCCTCCCCACACACATACACACTTCTTTTGCCTTTGAAAAATAGCATAAATTTCCTCTACTCCAGGTGAAGCCTACAGACCAGCAGCAGCAGCAGGAGCAGCAGGGAGCTCATCAGAAATGCAGGATCGTGGGTCCCATCGGAGACCTGCTGAATCAGTCACTCTGGAGTGGAGCCTGACCACCTTGGTTTAACAACCCTCCAGAGGACACTGATGCTGAAGCTCCTAGCAATGTCTAATGGCAACATAGCCATGAGAAAGCCAGAGAAGTCCCCAACTTCTAAGAAGCATCCATTCCAGTGCCAGGTGGGGGATAAAAAATCAACAAGAATTTTGGAGAGCACTAAGTGCAATGGAGAACACAGATCAAAGGGGGGTCCATATAGTATAATGGTTAAGGCACAGAGTCCAGATTTTTGTGCCCTAGGCTCAAACCTTAGTTTGGCCACCTACTAAGCATTTTGGGGAATGACTTATTTTTCTCCTTGACTCATTGTTCTCGTCTGTAAAACGGGATAAAGAAAGATGAGGTCATCATACTTTGGCATTCATAAGAATCAACTACATAGCTTGTGAAGGCAGGGGTTGCTGGACCCCAACCTCAGAGTTCTGCTCCAGTGGGTCTGGGCAGGACCTAAACTGGCATCTCTGACAAACTCCTCAGTGATGCCAGTGCCACACTGCTGTGCAGACCGTAAGCGAAGTCACATTTTTTCAGGGTGAGGCTCCCAAAACTTTAATGCCCATTCAAATCACTGAGGGACCTCATTAAATTGCAGGTGCTGGGGCACCTGGCTAGCTCAATCAGTAGAGCCTGCAACTCTGACCTTGGGGTTGTGAGTTCAAACCTCACAATGGGTGTAGAGAATTTTTTTTAAATAAATAAAATAAAATAAAATGCAGGTGCTGGTTAAGTAGACCTGGGGAGAGGTCTGTGGTTCTGTGTTCCTAACTGTCCCAGGTGGTGCTGATGGAGCTGCTTAACCTCCTCCATGCTTTCAGGAGGTTAATGTATCTGATACACAGTAGATGATCAAATATAGTATCTATGATAGTATTTCTTTCTAGTTCTTATATTATCCTTTATTTTATAGTTCATGGAATCAAAAGCTTCAAAACCAAGGATGCAAAGTTTCCCCACAGGCCATTAGAGGGGTAGAGAATTCACAAAGTAGTTTGTTTCAGCCTCGAATGCCAAAAATCTTTGATAACATATTAATCGTCTACAGGTATAGTTCTGCAAAGGATATGAAGGGAAATAACAGTGTTAAAAGATTTCGAGAAAATTTTACAATAGCTACATGAAAAGCCCAGAATAAATTCTGAGGACAAATACAGTATAGAGGGCACATGCTCCGAAATAACACAAAAAGGCATGTGGGCAAAATTTTTCAGAAAGATTTCTTCTATTTGTTCTATTTCATTCTTTTTTCCTTTTCTCCTGTCTCCTTTTCTTTGGGGCAGAATTTTCCTCCTTTCCCCATGGAACAATTAAGCAGACCAGTGCCCCTCTCCTGGGACTCTCTTCCATCAGGTTATAAATAACTTCTGCACGATAACTAATAGCATATATAAAAGCAATGACAAGTTTGTTCGCCATGAACATGCCACATTCTGTTTCTATGGCAACATGGAGTCAAAGACAAGTGACATACAATAATGTTTCCTTTATACCCCCCATCATCTTAAACCCTGAAAGGGCCAACACGGAGCAGGCCAGACTTTTTGCCCATCTTTAAACTCTTTCCTACTAGGATGTGGGTCGCTGGGATCTGGGACCCAAGCTCCAAGAGCAGAAAGCAGGACCTGGAGACCAGACTCTGCTTGGAGCTTGGTGGAGGGCACCAACAGGATAACACAACTCTCTAACTTTGAGCACACTTTCACATTCCTTACTGTGAAACCAGAGAGTCCAGGTAACAGTCTCAAACTCAGACAGGTTGTTAGTCTTCCCCTCTGCCTCACTCAGTCTCGGACTTGCTCTGCTGTCTCACCTCACTCTTTTTTCTTTCTTTCTTTTCCAGTTTCAGAGGTGGAGCTCAGAGAAGGACTCATCAGAGGTAAAGTAAGGTGCTGGTTGGGTACCAAACTTCTTGCAAAGGCAGAGACTCTATCAACTACACGCTCGTTAGTGATGTCTGCCTTCTGAAATAAATGGCTGATGGAAGTGCTTCTTCCCCTTGCTTCCAATTCGGCCAGCCCCTTTCCCTGGTGCCCGAGAACCCGTAAGCGAGAAGAAGAGGTAAAAAGAGGATGCTGGCACCGTCTAATTCCCAAAGATCCAACCCTCTCCATGGAAAGGGCAAGGATATAATCTGTGGGAAGATCGAGGGGGCTGAGTTTCATAACGTCACTCTCAGAAATGGCAGCGAGGTTCTAAACAGCCCCTTCTTCACTTAGAAATCATCTGGACTTCACTTACAGCTACACTTACTTTTTTAGAATTATTTTAATTTTTTTTTTTTACTTTGAAAGGGATCCAATCTGCTCCAGTTTCCTTAAACCTCATGAAACCTGACTTGTTACTGACCTCTGATGATGGGGATAATAGTATCTGATATCAGATAGACAGACAGATGGGAAGGAAGGAATGGGTGTAGGAGAGAAGGGGAAGAGGAAAAGAAAGACAAGACAAGACTCTACTCTCACTATGTGCCAAAGGGTCTACTGGGTGTTCTGCTACAACACTACGGTTGATGGAATCATTACTTCCAATTCGAACATGGGAAAACTGAGATGTAGTAAGACACAGGGCCCGCCAATGTAAACTGCTAGAGTGGAGCCTGGAATGAAACCTAGAAGTAGCTTAACTCCAGAGCTCTTAGCTGTGACCTATCTGCTTCAAAAGTAGCTCTTTCTTTTATTTGTCTGAAAATAACTCCTTTCAAGCTTCAAATGGAATGCTTGCTATGGTTGGTATTCTGGCGTCTAGTGTGCATGTCAGTTTCTCCCTTGGTGACTTTACAGTCTGATTAATTCTGCCTTTCTCTGTGAGTCCAAGCGGTTTATTCTTTACATAGAAACTGGTCCCTCTTTGCCTAAGTGTTTCCTTGTTACTGGTATATACCACCTGTGGTTAAAAGATATGAAGTAGACGATGGACCTCTTCCCAAAAATCACATCCCTAACGCTCTCTCTTCCTTTGGAATGGTGACTCGGGGAACGATAAAATGAAAAGATGGCACCAAAGGGAAATGTCAGGTCTTTCTCATCCACTGCAAACACAGCAAGGGACCATCTGCCCCACTGACGAAGTGAGACATGTCATCAGGACAAAGCTTAGGTCAAAACCAAAGATCCACTCACTGTAGACTTCACGTGCACATTTTAGGCCTGTTCAATGGCAATGCTGGGGTAAATCATCTAGAGGATGACTGATTAAAAAGCAAATTTGAAACCCTCTACAGTACATAAATTACCCAAAATGGGTGAGAGGGCATGATTTCATCTTCTGGAAAAGCAAGCAGGGCCAGGGAGGGGAAAGAAACAAACATCTCCAAGAACTCACAGAATTTCAGAGTACCCCATACCCTTTAGCTTTATTTATGATTGCCATACCATCAAATTTTAATCACACAATACATGCATCCACTTCCTCACTAAAAATATATAGGCAGGACTAAAGTTTTCCTTTTATGGCTACCCGTAATTCTAACCCTGCCCCCCAAAACCTGGGGAAAAGAATTTATTGAGTATCCCTTCCCTACCCTTTTTCTACATATGACCATAGAGTATGCTTTCCAAGAGATTACTTTTAGCTATTTATTGAAGAGAAATATGTTGATCATTTAAATTGGTTTATATTAAAATCCTAAACCATGAGGAGTTAAGCTCATCTGTTCACCTATAAAACACTCAGTGAAGGTATCAGTGATCTTTTCAGGGGTGAGCAACCAGTTTCCTTACAAACTGAAGAAACCAAAAGGCAATTTGTATTATGAAGCAGTTATGTGATATTGAGCATGATGCACTGGAAACAGTCTGTTCCTGGGAGTTATGTCTTAGATTCGTTAGACATTCCGCTTCCTTAGGCTGGCTGTGAAGCAGACTAAATGAAACAAGAAAGGAGCAGAGCAAGTAAGAGTCTACCTCCAATTATTCACACCAGGATGGCATTTAATTCTTGCACGACCTCAAACACTGGACTTGGCTTCTCTGTTATCAGTTTCAACATCTTCAAATGGAGATATTTCTAATACCTACGTTAGAGGGCTCTTGCACTTATTAATGACTTAAATGCATGTAAAGCATCTGGAGAGTGACTAACACACAGTGTACACTCAATAAAAATTAGCTGTTTTTCTTATTTGTATCATCATAAGTATGTGTCTTCTCCTTAATGTCAAACCTACACACCACTTTGGACTTTAGACTGAAGAAGGAAACAGAAAGAAGAAAGGGGAAATCGGGAAGGACTAGTAAGTGCTCTGAAGTTTATCTTGAAGAAGAATGGGTGAATGGAGGGCTGGATGGGTGGATGGATGGACAGGTAAGTGTATGGACGGATAGATGATGAACAGACAGGTAGATGAAGAAGTTGATGAATGGATAGGCAGGAACCAGTAGCAAGAGGAAAACTATGAGCCATCAAAATACTAGAGCAGCATTTATTCAATAAATATTTACTGAATACCTACCATGTAATCAGTTGGGGAGGTGATAAAGTGTCAATAAAGTATAGACACCCTCCCCTTACCCTTTAAAAGAGAAGAAAATCTTATAAAGACATCAATTACAAATCTGGTGAGCTCTATAAAGGGAAAATAAAAGAGTATGATGAGAGATGATGACAGGATTCATTTAAATGGGGAGAGTAAAGCAGAGAAGTTGCATTTCAAGATCTAATGGATCCTAGAAACTAGGAAGGAGGAAGGAGACTATTAAAACCTTTCCAGGCTAAGGAAACAAAGTGAGGTGGCCCAGGAGAGAGAGAGACACCTGTTTGACTCCTAGTGGAACTTGGTGAGAAAGAGTCACAGAGATTGGCTGGGTCATAATGAAGCCAGGTAGAGTTTAGTTTTTATTCTCAATGCAGAAGCAGACAGTGAATAAACAACCATGCACCCCTTCTTTTCCTGTCTGCTTCCACTCCTTTCTCCACCACAGAATCTCATTTATAGAGAGCTTCAGGGACCTCACAATGAGAAAACAGAGAAAAAGGACTGAATTATTCAGTGATTTGTTCATGGAACTATGGGACCCTAGAGCTAATTTAACATGTTAAGTTACCAGAAGAACAGTAAACCCTCCTTTCAGGGGTGTGTTCAGAATCTGAAGCATAAAAGTCAATATGGTAACTTAATGCTTCAGACTTCTGAAACAAAACTCATTGATTTATGAAGTCATCAGAATGGTAGGCTCTCTACTGTCTTTAATCATTATCTTTTGTCCACAGTTTACCTTTTCTCAAGTGCTGACTTTGAAGCCCAAGAGCTCAGGGTTCCAATCTCTCTTCTGACCCTCATTAGCTGTGTGACTTTAATCTATGAGACTAGTTCTTCATTCAGGAGTAGAGATGACAACGCATTATCTGCAGGAGAATGGCCTCCTGAAGATGACCATGTCTTAATACCCAAAGCCTATAAACATGTTACCTTAACTGTGAATCAGAGAATTAAGGTAGTAGAGGGAGTTAAGTTTATTAATCAGCTGACCTTAAAGCATGGAGTATATCCTGGACTAGATTACCCAAGTGGGCCCAATGTAGTCACAAGAGTCCATAAATGTGGAAGAGGGAAGCAAAACAGTCAGAGTCAGAGAGATGTGATGGAAGGAGTACTCAACCAACCATCACTGACTTTGAAGGGGCCATGGCTCTAGGAATACAAGCAGCCTCTGGGATCTGAAAAAGGCACAGAAATGGACACTCTAAGACCCTCTAGAGGACCTGCAAAGCCTCTAGAAAGAATGCAGCCCTGTCTGCCCCCTTGGTTTTAGCCCAGTGAAACCCATTTTGGACTTACAACCTCCAGAACTGTTACACAAAAAAAGGTGTATTCTTTCAAGCCACCAAGGTCGTAATTGGTTACAGCAGCAACAGGAAATTAATTCAGTCTATGTCTTTGTAAATTGTTAAGAGGATTAAATGAGCTGATTTGTGGAAAGTGGATGGTGTCTTAGGAAGGAGTCAAGATGGTTGTTTCTTCATTTCTGTAAACTGCCAAATTTGATGTTGACAAGGTTTTCATGTACCTTTCCAGTGATTTACCTCTACATCCACATCCCCAAGGGCCTCAACCCCCACAAAAAAACATATATTGACTCTGTCCTCAGATGACTAGTCATTAAATCATTAGCTGATGAGGACACAGACCCTCCAAGAATATTGGCATTCAAAAGCCAACTATACTGAGTCACTGTGCTTAAAATCTTCATGGTTGCTCAAAGTCTCCAACACATTTCATTCTGAGATTTACAGTCCCTTCCAGCATCCACTCCCTCACAATTTCTGTCCCTGCAGTTCCTTCTGTTCCCCAAAGACCTTCCAGCTAGATGCTAGTTATCTCAATGACTACATTTCTTAAATGTATCCAAATCCCTCATGCCTCTGGGCCCTTGCATGTGCTGTTCCCTCTGTCCAGAACAGATGCCTCCCCTATGCGTTTGTTCATCAATCCCTCTCCTGTTCATTCCTTAGGACTTAGCTCAGTCATTACAAGGAGCTTAATGTCAAGCTGCTCAAAATGAATCAGGACCAACCTCCTTTGTTCTCCCACAGCACAGAAACCATGCCTTAATTTTAGCAATTCTCACGCCATATTACATCTCACCATCTGGTGGTCTCTTCCAGTCATTCATCCTTTATATTAATGTCTTTTTAGAATCATGGAGCCTTTTGAGGAACTAAAGAATGACCTAAAGACCCCCATCTTCAGGAAACTATACACACATAGGTTTTATACTATACAGTTGACAAATAATCTCAGGGGGTTCATGGATTCCCCCCCAAAAGACTTGAATATCAGCATTAAAAATGCATTAAAATGTGAATGCTCTAAGGCAAAAAATTCAATCTAGTTTACCTATTTGTCCCCAGTATGTAGCACATGGCCAAGCAAAGAGTTAGTACTCAATAAATATTGGATGGGTGGATGGACAGATCAATGTATGGATGGTTGGATGGTAGATAGAAATATGAACAATTAATTTGTGTATGTATATATCACTGGAAAGACTCATCTGGAGAATTTCTCCTGATAATAGACAAATGAAGATTACAAAACCGCATCAGAGAACAAGATTAATCACACTTCTCTGGCTAATCACATTGGTGTGACAAAAAGGCATCTGTGAAAAATACCCTTATTGACAACATGTTCCATATTGTTCAGCAGTTTCAGAAATATTCCTAAGAAAAACAAATAGGATCCATCTGATGCAACCAGGCTGAAAACGAAAACAAAAACAAAAACAAAACTATTAGCTAGAAGATATATTTTCTGGTAGAATAAATCAAAGGATTAGGCTCTACCACCCTTCTTACGGATGATGAAGTTGAATTAATAAGACTGTGCACTGCTTCTCTCTGAAATTCACCCAGAAAAGGGGCTGTTGTAGATGGTCCCGGAAGTGAGAAAACATGCTTGAGTTAGAGCAAAAATTCAATTGAGATACACGCACTCTCTCTCACTTTCTCTCTCTTTCTCTCTCTCTCAGAGAGAACAACCTGAATATCCCACAGAGCGTTTTAGTTTATTATTCTACATTAATACAGTGCAACACTATGTAGGTACTTAAAATATTACATTGTAGACATGCATTTAATGGGATGAAGAAATGCTCCTCTATCTTAAGTGAAGACAAAGCAGCTTACAGCTTACAGCTCAAATTTTTCAAGTAAGTACATACATACAGAGAAAAAGAGTCCGGGAAATGTTAGCAATGGTTATCTATGGATGTTCAAACAACTGATTTTGAACTTCTTTTATCAGATCTATATTTACCTATCCATATTTTCATACATATAATATTTACATTATGTATATATAAACATGTCTGGTAAATGAGAGCTCTGATTCAAAAGCTTGTCCGTGTATGCATGTTCACCCACACAAAAATACAGACCAGTAGATCAAGTTTTAATTCCTGCCTAAGGAAAAGCCTTTTCATTGGACCTAAATTTCCCTAGAAATGTGCCACTTTTTACCTGGCAGCAGTTCCAAAGTCATAACACCTAGGGAGAGTCAATCTATCCTCATAAATCTGGCCTTTCATTTCATAATCTAAATTTGGTGACAGAAATTGGATTTCTGTCAAATTTGCCTCTCTTCCTGTTGGGGTATTTTGAACATGTACACCTTTTTGTACGTTCATTCACTGAGTCTCTGCCTGCATTAGAAGGGCTCCTCTTGAATGGTTTGTTGCTGCAGCTTTGTGACTCAGTTCCTGGGTCCGGGTCTTCCTGGCTATTAGACCTAGTCTTTCCAAGAATGTCAGAAAGACTTTAATGAGGAAAGGCACAAAGCCAGAATGAATGATGATCCTTTGTCTCTTTTGTGTTATATCCAACTAAATGGTGCTTTAGAGAAGAGGGCTCCAATAGAGTGTTATTCAGTTTAACTTAATAAATATCTGCTGAATATCTCTCTTGTGAAAGCTGATGGAATGGATTTAGACACGTATTTAGATCCAACACAAAAAGATGGAACTCTTCAAAGCTCCATGTTTTACTGGGAAATAAGAAGTGATCTCTCTGATTGGTGCTCAGATATAATGAAAATGAAACACCACCCCAAGTATCTTTGCACTTAGCCAGGTGAGTAGGGCTCTCTGCTGTGTTGGGTACTGAAGATTCTATATTCACTCTGACCTATGTTTCAGTAGAAATTGAAAGAACACTAGGTCTTCTGTGAACTGGGATGCCATCATTGCAAGCACTGTCAGATGGTAAAGGGAAAAGGAGCTCAGTCCTGGTTCCTCTGCAGAATACCCTCAGAGTTGATCAAACACTCAATAGAATAAGTCTGGACAGCAGAATACTCACACACCAAAACATCTGAAGTACAAGATATATAAGGCTGGATGAAGAATAAATAAAAAAACACTTGGGGGTTGCCTGGGTGGCTCAGTGGGTTAAGCCTCTGCCTTCAGCTCGGGTCATGATCTCGGGGTTCCGGGATCGAGTCCCAAATTGCGCCCTCTGCTCAGCAGGGAGCCTGCTCCCCCACTTCTCTCTCTGCCTGCCTCTCTGCCTACTGAATAAATAAAATCTTAAAAAAAAAAAAAAACACTTGGAAGACATCTAGCATGGCAAATGACATTTGGAAGTTTGCTTCCAATCATTCAAAAATTTAAAAATCATTCAAAATTCAAATCCAATAAATGGGTTTATATAATAAATAAATATATAATATATAAATAAATAAATAAATAAATGGATTTATAGGTAAGAATCAGTGCCTCTATTTTACAGAAAGTGAGAGAAGGAAGTTTAAAGAATGTCTTGATCAAGGTGACATATCTTGGGAACAGTAGAATCATATCCAATGGGGTCATATCCAATACCCCCTCATGCACATATACACTCACCCCACTGCTTTTGCTACCTGTCTTCAGGTAGTCAGCTGGAAAGAACCCAGCGTGCCCTAAAACCCAGTTAGAGTCTGAAAGTTAGATTTCTGACCAAGAGACCATGGGCACTAAATGGGCAGGTCTCACAGCCAGAGAAGTTCTGGACCTGATGATGATAGGGGAAGAACATGGGCAGTGAGTGGCAGTAACCTCCATGAAGGAAACATTCACTGTCCTCACCTAGCCCCTAGGGTTGTGTGGGAAAATATATTTGAATAAGTGAGTGAATGAAGCAAACAAGCTCTGGGGTAAAGAAGTGAATTCTGACAAGTTAGGGAAAAGGAAACCACTTCTGAAAATGAATTCTGATCACTATCGAGCTTCTCTCTCTCTCTTTTTTCCCTCACAAGAACCGCATCAGAGACTGAGATATCATCTCAGAGTAGTCATCTGGCCATTAGCCACTTCAAGTCAAATAAACAGTTCAAGGTCAAAATGAATGAGTCACTCAGAGTCCCAGACTCCCTCCTCTGTGGAATCCCCAGGAGCGTGATACTTCCCCACGCAGAGGTGGGCCCTCTACAACAGCCTGAAATGCCTGACCTTAGCTCCTAACCAAGTGATAATCCGGATAAATGATCCTGGAAATAGACTGAGAACAGGCATATTTTGTCACTGTGTCACTAAATTTTTTTAGAAAGGGTCCTAGTCCTTGGAAGGCTAAAAGACTCTGAAATGATAATAGGGAGGGTTACCGAACACTGTAAATTTTGAAGCACTGTGTAAAAATTCTGAAATATTATCTCAATCACTCCTGAGAACACCCTCAAGAGGGAGATGTTATCATTAGCCCCATTTACAGATGGAAAAACTCAGGCCCAGAGGATTAATTAACTTGTCCAAGGTCGGAAGGTACCAAGTGGCAAAACTGGGACATCTTAACCATTATAATCTACTGAACTTCTGCTCATTTTCTAAAATTTGACATAATCTTTGAACAATGAACTCAAAGGAAAATGGCCCATGCTCTTTAGGGAGATTTCCACTCTAACCATCCTCTAAATAAATTCACAGGTTTCTGCTGAGTCAATTCTTCTGCTTAAACATTGATTGCCAGTATCCACTAGGGTGAGAGAGGAATGGCAGGTGGGTGGAGAGGGCTTAGAGTTTAGGATCCCAACCAAAGAGAGGAAGAAAGCAAGAGTCAACACTTAGTTTGAAAGAAAAATTAAATTCAAACAGCCTCTCTAGGGGCCAGTGAGTAACCCTCTGAATCTTCACAAAAGTCTGTGGCTAAAACTGATATGACACATTCCATATTATCATAAAGTTATTTTCCTATGTGTCTGTCTCCACTCTTGACAACAGTGATTATATATAATCACCAGCAACACTGGGTAACCTGCACAGTAGGACTGCTATGTGCCAGGCTCTGTGCTAAGCAGATCATATACCGTCCGTGGGACTTGAGCTACTGAGCCAAAGTGCATGATCTTGAACTAGCCTTGGTAAATCCAGCTGTCTGGGGTAGCACTGCTAGTCACCAACAAAACAACCATCCCCCAGGGCATTCTTTGTTCCTGGCTCAAATCCTGGTTCTATTTAAATTATCACCCTCTGTGTACTCAGAGAAGGTAGCCCCTTTCCAGACATTCACTTTTGATTAACTGAAGCACAGATCATTCCATCCCCACTGCCAGGAATCAGTTTAGGCACCAGTGTGTGATGCAAACCCAGCCAATGGCATTAAGAGGACATTTGCTAGATGCTTCTGGGAAAGGTTTTATGCTGGGCTTGAAGGTGAGGAGAAAAGTGTCTTTGTTGTCTTTGCACAGTGAGGGGATGAATCTGAGAGCCTAAAGGCTGAGGATAGGGAGATGAAAAGATGTGAATCACCTGGGATTCTTGGTGAAATCACTGCACTGCTAAATTAAGCAACTGGGAAGCCATTTATTTTCAGGAATCATTATGTGAGATAATAACTCCTGTATAAGAGAAGCCTTTTGGTGGGTGTTATGCTGTTTACAACACAAAGGAAAACAAAACAACAAAACTCCCAGATGATATTATACCTTACTGTGCACACATCACTTAACCCTTTGAAATTTCTACTTTCTTTGTGTGTGTGGGGGGGGGGGGGACAGAGGGAGAGAGAGAAAAAAAAATTTTTAAAGATTTCATTTATTTTTACTTGAGACAGAATAAGTGAGAGAAAGAGAGAGAGAGAGAGAGAGAGAGCCCAAGCAGTAATGGGGAGCAGAGAGGGGGAGGGAGAGGGAGAAGCAGACTCCCCTCACTAAGCAAGGAGCCATATGTGGGGCTTGATTTCAGGACCCCAGGATCATGACCTGATCCAAAGGCAGATGCTCAACTAACTGAGCCACTCAGGTGCCCTGAAAGAGAAAATCTTAAGCAGGCTCCTTGCCCAGTGCAGAGCCCGACAAGGAGCTTGATCTCACAACCCTGAGATCACAACCTGAGCTAAAATCAAGAATTGGATGCTTAACTGACTGAGCCACCCAGGTGCCCCAATTCATAGCAATGTCATGGAGGATTAAAAAGGTGACGGAAGTACAGTATTTAAAAATGCAAAGACATTGGTAAGTGAAGGACAGATGATAGACATCATTGTGATGATCTCATTGCTTTTCACACAACCACTGAATCAGAAACTCCTGTAATTTCCATTATACAGATTCAGACTATGGCCCAGAGGGTTTAAGTAACTTATGCAAGTTATACAACTGGCAAGAGTTAAAGTTCACATTTAAAGCCATGGTTTGACTCCAGAACTTACGAGAGCTGCATGCTCTCGTTCCTGGAAACTCCACTCAAACAGTGGAAGGCCTAGGTGGGACCAGGAGGCGTTCAGGGTGTTAGGGTACCTGAACTTAACTCAGGGGCCCAAATTCACAGACCAGGACCCTAAAGCAGCAAAGTTTAACTGTAAGTAGATGGAATGTGCCACCTGGAGAGAAAGCCTCACAGTTTCCCACGTCCTTCTTTTCCATTAACCCTGGGATGCCTTCCTCCTCACTTAGCTCAGCTTTCATTTAAAAGCCAGTTTCACAGATCAGCCAACTTCACATGAAATCAGGAACCCAGCGTTCAAGCTCACAGGAAGCTCTTTGCAATGGTTATTTTAAGAACTACCCTGAGTGGAAAACCAGCTGTTCCCATTCAAAAGCAACAGGGGGCAGCAGAGAGCAGCAAACTGCTCGGTCCCTAAAACACTTTTTAAAAGGGGTAAGAAAAAAAGTAAAAAATAACCTTGATCTTCAGCCCAGAAACAACCTAGCATAAAAATATCCCAGGTCAAATATACCTGACACAATGGCTAGGAAAATTCACATTTCCAATCTTTTGACAGGAAAAAATAGTAACAAGAGACCCGAATTCCTGAACGCATTACTGACCATTATAGCTTCTAGGGAACCAGCCCGGCCTGTCTTGGGAAACACTGCCCAACCAGGAGTAATCTTGGATGAGCTGAAAGGGCTAGGTGCTTTTAACCCGAACAAACTCACCTTGTTAAATTTTAATTTCATTTCGGATTTAAATCTGTCCTGGGAACAGCCTTCATCGGTCTGCTAAAGTGTATCTGAAAGATGCCCTAGGAGAAGTTCTTGGTCTATTTTTAAATACCCAGGGCAAAGGGACACTATGCTCTACATTCATTTAAAAATCCAGTTTCTTAGGTCACTCAACTTTACAGGATGTTGGGAAAGTAAATAATGTTCTCCTCTGAGTGGCTTCAAACCACAGCAAGTGCTCTCCTAATGGGCATTACTGGGATTTAGATCCATAGTTCTTGGTGCCTCCAAACGGAGAAAATATATTTGATTATCTCCTCCTCTACTTTTAAATTTATGGACTGGTATTACAAAGGAAAACAAGCAAGGATGACATGCAAATTCATGAAGCATTCCATATTTTTTGAGACTCTTTATCTCAGGAAATAGACTGAGGGTTGCTGGAGTGGAGGGGGGTGGTGGCTGGGTGGCTGGTCGGGGTGCTGGGAGGGTATGTGCTATGGTGAGCTCTGTGAATTGTGTAAGACCGATGATTCACAGACCTGTACCCCTGAAACAAATAATATATTATATATATTGCTAAAAAATAATTAAAATATTTTATTAAAAAAATGGAAAACATGTAACATTCTCACATGAGGGCACGAATAACGTGTGACCAGTCCATGGCAATGGCCAGATGCCAAAGTCCCCTTGGAACTCTCAACAAATGTTGCCCTAAAACTCTGACATTCCTTTACAGTGTTTCTCTTGCTTTTCCTATTTAAAAAAGAGAGGAGTGAGGCGCCTGGGCAGCTCAGTGGGTTAAGCCTCTGCTTTCAGCTCAGGTCATGATCTCAGGGTCCTGGGATCCAGTCCCACGTCGGGCTCTCTGCTCAGTTGTCTGCTTCCCCCTCTCTCTCTGCCTGCCTCTCTGGCTGCTTGTGATCTCTGTCAAATAAATAAATAAAAATCTTTAAAAAATAAAAAGGGGGGGAGAATATATATATATTTTCATTCATTAACTATTTTCTGACCCAGCCTGATTAGCTTTATTTGCTGTTTTATCTCAAAGAATGTTTTATTTTTCCTTTAGAACATGTGTCTCCATTTCAATTATGCATTCATTATGCATTTCCTTGGTCAATGTTTCTCCCCTCTTCTAGACTTGCACCTCCCTGGGGATCACACCTGTTTTGCTCACAGTAGTACATAGTCCAATGCTTGCCACATAATAGGAATTCTCCACAAATGCACTGTTCCCAGTGCTGAAGGAGCATTAGGCGAGGGCTAGAGCCCTGCAGGTAAAAGCCACTCCAGATTTTCTGATTCATACGAAGCCGATGTTAGCTCCCTCACATATTAGATAACCCCCACACAGTCACAATTACCCACTCTGTAGGACGATGAAGGAAAAGTGATGGAGCAGAGCCAAGAAAAGGCCTGTACCTCCTCTCTCTTTCTCACATCTTCCCTTCCAGCAGAGACCACAGACCAAGGTGGAAATATCCCGTGTTGCCTCCTCTACAATATCCCCCCTATACATTAGAAAACCTATGCCTCTCCCTTTCCTTAATAGCATTACCAGACTTGAGCTTGCTCTGAGAATTTAGGAGGACTGTTACATGGTGTTAAGCTTCAGTCGCACTTAGTTTAAGACTCCAGAACAGGATTTTAAAAGCCAATCCAAGTTATACGAACATTCTAAGTTAATTCTCAGTGGGCTAGACACTCAGTGTTCTGCACCGGAAGGAAGTCTTGAAATGTTACAATGAATATACAGTTTTAAAAGACTTTTACACCAGTTCATTAAATGTGTGATAAAAATGCATATAACAAGTGCTGTCTGTGGAAGGATAAATTCAACAAGATCTGGGATGATGGGCTGGATAACGTCCTCAACACATTAACGCCATGTACCGGCCCACAGTTTTTAGATAGACCCTGACAGCCACGGGAATATAGTGCTTCCCAGGGAGCAGCGACTTGGAAGACCTGGAAATGCCAGACTGTGATAAGAGCAGAAAAAGTAAGAGAGAGCAAGGCACACCTTGGAGAATGAAACAACATTAACAGCAAGCATTTGTGGTATATCTACTATACCACAAATGGGGCAGGCACTGTTGCAAGTACTTTGCCTACACTATCCAGTATCCTCACAGTAATCTAAGGAAAAGAGGTCCTAATACAACCCCATCTCAAGGAAAAACCACTGATCATCAGAGCAGTTAAGAAACTTGCCCAAGGTCACACAGCTACGTAGGAAGTGACAGAGTTAGGACACAAACCCAGGCAGCCTGCCTCCACAGCCTATGCTCTTAACAGATACAACTTGCTACTAGAAACTGCATCTAATCACACAGCAGTGGCAACAACAACCCTTTACTTGCACATGATTTGTTACACATGAAGTATTCTCTCTTGCAGTCTACCATGTATTCAGAGTAGGAGGCTTGAGGAGAAATAGTGCAGCTTATATCCTCACCTGAAAGATGGGGAATATGAAGACTGGAGAAGGACAAGTGCGGCCAAGCCCCCAGAAGACCAGCGTGTCCTCATCCACAGTGCTCAACCTCAGATTCAGATACCTTTCTGCCTTCATTCAAAGTTCCCTCCATCTTACTAAGATATCACTCATTCTCCAGTGAGAGCATCCACTGAAGCCATGAAAGCAGCCCCCCTGATGTCTACTCTTGGATACTGCTGACGGTAATCAGACACACCTTTAGCATCGCTGGTGTGAGAGCCTGGGAGGACTCTGGGTAAGCCCTTGTGAACCCACCTGAAGCCACGTGGCTAAAAAGTATACATTGCATAAAGACATGTTTTGGGTTTGTTTGTTGTTTTTTTTTTTAATTTAGATTTTATTTATTTGAGAGAGCAAGCAAGCGCACAGGGAGAAGCGGACTCCCTGTTGAGCAGGGAGCCCACTGTGGGGCTCGATCCCAGGACCCTGGGATCCTGACCCAAGCCGAAGGCAGATGCTTCACCAACTGAGTCACGAGAATCCCCTTAAGACCTGTTTTAAGAGCAATTTTCCTTAAGCAATCATCAGCTAAAAGGAAGGAGGCTGGGGGTTTCCATGATGCACTGCCACATTAGTCTGTATTCAATAATACAGCATCAGAGTGTTGAATGAGTGGGGGTGTAGGGACAGTGCAATTCGTGAAGTGAATGAGGTAACCCAAATTTCCTTCCTGAGCATTGCAGAATGCTTGTACCTACAGAGAATACCTCTTAGATCCTCTTGTCACTCAAGACACCCTTCACGGGAAGTTACAAACCAGTGCAAAAGGTGCAAAAACTCATCCTTACCATATATTTTGTTTGGCTTGACAAGTACATGAAAATTGAGTCAATATTTAAACATCAGGAGATCCCCACTTAAAAATCTAGTTCTCTGGCTGGAGAATAGGGTGGTGCTGGAATGTGGTCCTTCCTTTTAGACGGGATACACACTTCCAAGTTCAATGCTGATCTGAATGTGGTAGGGTCATCGTCCCGGTCGTGACACCAAGTGTCTGCTGTATTTTATCACGCATTGCTCTGCTGTGTTTCTTATCAGCAAACAACTATTCCTCAGAAATCAAGTCTTTATCAACAAAGCAGGAAAATATAATGAAGACCAACTGAGCTACGTATTTTTAAAAAGAGCATAATTGTTTGAGGAAGAGGAAACTATGCCTATGTATTTAAATATGCCACCCCTATTTCTGTTTCTGCTACCTGCTTGTCCTATATAGGCATCTAAATTTGTGACACCCCCACTTCTGAACTTTAGTAAAACATTTTTTTAAGATTTTATTTATTATTTATTTGACAGACAGAATCACAAGTAGGCAGAGAGGCAGGCACAGAGAGAGGAAGGGAAGCAGGCTCCCTGCTGAGCAGAGAGCCCGATGTGGGGCTCTATCCCAGGACCCTGAGATCATGATCTGAGCCGAAGGCAGGGGCTCTTTAACCCAATGGGCCACCCAGGTGCCCCAGTAAAACATTTTTTTAAAACACACTGAGATTGGGCACCTGGGTGGCTCAGTGGGTTAAGCCTCTGCCTTCGGCTCAGGTCATGATCTCAGGGTCCTGGGATCTAGCCCTGAGTTGGGCTCTCTGCTCAGCGGAGAACCTGCTTCCCTCTCTCTCTCTCTGCCTGCTTCTCTGCCTCCTTGTGACCTCTGTCTGCCAAATAAATAAATAAAATATTTTTTAAAAATATATATATATAAATAAAAATAAAAATAAAACACACTGAGATCAAAAGTAAACAGTGAAAATAAACACAAATGTCATGTGCGAGATGAAATACTGCTGTGGTCCTCCACTGGGCACTGGTTCCCGCCCTCCCAGCCACATACCCGACATGGTCAAAGGGGTCTGTGGCTCACTGCATCAGGCACCAATGGATTATAAGCGCCAGGAGGGCAGGGGCCATATCTGTCTCACTCGTCATCCTGTATGCAGCACGGTGCACACCAGCTGATACATATTCTTCCTTAATAAACATCTGAGCAAATGGATGTTTGAGTTGCAGACAATATGTGATTAAACAGAGAAGGATGAAGTCCATGAGAATGACAAGTTACATCTATTTTCAGTTGCAACTCAGCTCTCTCTCTTGCACGTTTGACTTTAATGTGCACAGAATCTCAGGATGGCTTCCTGTCCCTAGCAGCCTGATTCTGGTACATTCAGACCCCTCTAATCCTTCAGTTCCGGGGAGGATCTTTTGCTGAATAATCCAATGCAACTGAACAAGGACAACTCATTGCACCTGCAGAATAAGAATACACAAGAGCCCCTCTTGAGTTCCACCACAAGACGTATCAGGCCATGCACACAGGCTAAAATGCCCTCTTGGGGGAAGAGCTCCAGTTTCACATTCAAAATGCTACTAGTTACCTAAGTTTGTGAGTTGCCTCATCTAATAAATGTACTTCTTTCTTCCAAATCCATTCCAAACACAGTCATAAACATCGTTCATTACGAACACTAGGCTTTGAAGGAAAAAGAGAAAACAAGCAGCAAAACATCAAACAAAAAATAAATAGTAACGACCATGACAGCAAAGCCCCCTATTTTCTCATGAGAAAAGCACAACGCAGCCATAAAAGGGATGATAGGGGTGAGGTTATGGGTGATTTCTTTCTCTTTCTCATTTTCCAGTTTTCTGCAATGAGGCAGTATTACTTTTCTAATTTGAAGAATAATAAATAAGCTTGCCCCAGACCGTTATTTTCAATCCTCTCACACTTAGTATAAACCATGCTGACCTTTTAAAGATGTGATTTATTTTTTAACACCTAAAGCCATAAGTGCTAGCGACGCAGGCTGGTACCTGGCCGAGTTACTACATCAGCTGCCACACAGTGGTGCCCAGCCAAGAGGTAGAATTCCAATGTCTAAAAGCCGTCTACCCAGAAAGTATTGAAATTAGACATTCTTGCTTTGCTTTTCCACAAAAGGACACTACAGGGAATTACCAATCCCACCTTACAAAGCTGTAAATAAAACTAAATTTTCCAAGTGTTTCGTGGGCACTTTTAGGCAGGTTAGGTATTATCTGTTGGTCTCCAAGGATGAGACTACCCAGGATTCCAGCATCGTTATAAATTATCTTACTCACTTTCCTTCTGGGAAGAGACTTTCCTGTCATCTTCCACTTTCCCACCTCTGGCCAGAGGTACACAGCCCACTCACTGCTTGTTAGTTACTGCCCTTTCTCTGATTTCACCTCATGGTTTTCCTTTCATACCTTAATCCAGAACTCTTCAGATGACTCCACCTGTCCCATTTTCATTACTGTAAGGGGCCTGAAAATGAGCTTACCCATCCACCTGCCTTTCTACCCTGGATTCTGTGCCTTTGAATCAGTAAGGCAAGGAAGAAAAGATGTGTTCTTCCTTCCAGATGATGGAAGAATTTTAAGGATTTTCCAGGCTAAGACTCCTGAGATACACAACATAAGCATGTTTCCTCATCTGTGAAATGGGCATAATAGCAATACCCACTGTGCTGGGGTCCAGTGAAGGTTAAATGAGATAGTACACAAATCATCTGCACAGTGCCTGGTAAATTGCATACACACAATAAACAGTGATTATTACTATGCATCCTTTTTTTTTAGATAGTGCATGGATGGCTCAGTCAGTTAAGCATCCAGCTAGTGATTTCAGCTCAGGTTGTGATTTCATGGGTGTTAATGGGTGTTAAGATCAAACTGAGTGGTTCTGCACTCAGCAGGAAGGCTGCTCGAAATTCTTTTCCCCCTCTTTTCCTGCCCCTGTTTATGTGGGTGCACGGTCTCTCTTCCAAACAAATAAATATTAAAAAAAAAAAAAAGAACACTTGAGACATCTTTGTGCAAAAAGGTGGTTTAATTAAAGCATGGGGAAAGGACCTATAGGCAGAAAGAGCTGTACAGGGGTTGTGACTGATGATGGATTATATACTTTATAAAGCTGAAAAGAGGTAGGGACAGCACAACCCTCCAAGGTATTTTGGAAACGAAGTTTCCAGGACCCTGAGGGGGCTAGCTATTGTTAGGAGAAGGTATTTATTACTGTTTAGTAAAACCTCAGTTATGAGACCCTTCAGATGTATATCAGTGGGTCATATGCTTGGAGGACGACTGCTAACATATATCTTGGGATTACAGAAATAGGAAGTTTCCAAGGGAATTTTTATATGTTAAAGTAGACTTCCAGAATCCTGGAGATCAGGCTAATGTTAAGCTAAGATACCCTTTGCCCTTATCAAAGTATAAACATTGAAGCAGTTGAGTTTCTGTAGGAAGGTCACTCTGTCTGTTTCAAGGACTTGTCAAGGGGCTGTAATAGTAAGGAAATTTATTATTTTTTCTTTTGCCTTTGTTTCCCACATCAGGGACTACAATGCTTTAGCAGGAATTAATATATGATACAAATCCAACCAATCAGCTTATACCATGAATGGTTCAGGGATGGACCATGACTGATGCTAAGCCATTTTCACTCCTTCTAAAACATATCTCTAGTAGAGCTATGGAGGGAGTGAAAGGATTCCAGGTAGGACTGATAAATCATCATGGATCAAGATCTTCATTTCATAAAGAACATCTGTGCAACTGTGCAAGAAATGAAGAGGAGGCAGGGAGTGAGAAATATACATACACAGAGACAGAGTATGTACCAGCCTCGGCTATACTGATAAGCTCCTGGATTCAGCCATACCTGAAACCCAGCTTCTATAATGTAAGACCCCCCACCAATTTACATTTTGTTGAACCCAGTGGAATTGGGTTCTATAACTTGCAACTGGAAGAGCTCTAACAAATACAAATATAATATATCTTTCATGATTCTATTTCAATTCACCCCAACCATTTAAAAATAATTAGTTAGGGGGCGCCTGGGTTAAGCCTCTGCCTTCGGCTCAGGTCATGATCTCAGGGTCCTGAGATCGAGCCCCGCATCGGGCTTTCTGCTCAACAGGGAGCCTGCTTCCTCCCCTCTTTGCCTGCCTCTCTGCCTACTTGTGATCTTTGTCTGTCAAATAAATAAATAAAATCTTAAAAACAAAATAAATAAAAAATAAAAATAATTAGTTGGGAAAGAACCAGTAACACAAAAGACTGAAACATGTACACGTGTACAGTAAAATAGCAATCTAGGAAGCTGTATGGTCCAAATACATCTTTTCAACTTTAACAATTTTTAGCATGTTTCTGGACTCTATATTTTTAATCTTTTTTTTTTTTTTTCCCCAAAACTGAAGTGCATTATTTTAAAGCAAACATGTAGGAACTGCTCAGCCAGCTGAACATGATAAACACATTTTGGACTAAGAAGCTGGAACCAGTATTTTTCCTTTTTCTATGAGCACACACTTGAAAAGAAAACAATAATAACAACAGCAGCCATAATTAACTTCCTGGGTTTTTCAGTTCAGAAATGAATGTATATAGTTCCTACAACTTCCAGATATTAGGGTGAATTCCCTCAGCTCCCACCACCAATTTCCCTTAAATATGCAGGGTTTGAGTGGTTTATCTTAGCTCTGGAATCTAGTGATATGAATAGGTATGGAATAGGTGATATGAAGGGACCAAGGGCTCACTTAACAAGCCAATTCTTCTTCGGATATGAGTCTGATGCTAATGCTGAGCATTAAGAAAACTGGTAAAAAATAATCTAGGCACAGATTATTGATGACTCATCACAAAATATTACTAAGAAGCCCCCATAAATATACTAGACTTTTACATGAGAATATCATAAATTTCTAAGTATATTAATTTTTTAGTCCAACTGGCTGGTTGATTTCTCCAAAGAAGCATTAATTCATTTTTATTTAAATAAAATGTCTTTCATAAAAATTCCTTCCTGTCCCTTACATGGCACAGTTACTTACATTTTCCTTTAGCACACATAAAAACTGGAGATCCCTTCCAATTTGGTGACTAAGATACAGAAAATACTAAGTAATCAAAATCAAAGGAGCAAGATGAAAACCTGACAAATAATTTTATTTGATGTTGTGCTTAATTCTGAACATTAAAAGAAAAATGTTAACTTCTATGCCTACTGAGAGATGAACACTTATAAACAAATTAGTTCAAACACAAAATAGATATATTCAATCAATTATATAATTTGCCTCCCTGTAATAAAATTTTTATAATATCTAATGTTTCTATTTTTTACATCTTTACTTAGAAATTATATCACTGTTATATATGTATACATATAATTATAGTACATAAAACTCACAAATTATCATTTTATATATATACATACATTATATATACATACACATATACGTAATGTTATTATCTAGAAGCAAACTTCTTAGGAGACCTAGGTTACAAAAACGAACTGACCTGTTGAGTAAAGGACAGGCAGGGCCAAGTAGGGAGAGATAGGTAGGGGTCTACGGGATCGGGCTTACAGAAATCTCAAAACTGGGGCGCCTGGGTGGCTCAGTGGTTTGGGCTGCTGCCTTCGGCTCGGGTCATGATCTCAGGGTCCTGGGATCGAGCCCCGCATCAGGCTCCCTGCTCCGCAGGAAGCCTGCTTCCCTCTCTCTCTCTCTCTCTCTCTGCCTGCCTCTCTGCCTGCCTCTCTGCCTACTTGTGATCTCTGTCTGTCAAATAAATAAATAAAATCTTTAAAAAAAAAAAAAAAAAAAGAAATCTCAAAACTGTGGAGGTGTAAGGAAACCAGAGATAAGGGAACATACCAAACCCCTTGGCCCTAGCTGAGGGCAAAACCTGTCTGAAGTTGGGGGTGGGGCTGGGGGGTGTCTTTTTTTTTTTTTTTTTTTTTTTTAATGACAGTCACCTGTGACCAACAAAGAATAAACAGACCCTAAAAAGAAGTAGCCATGAAAGATGTTATCACCAGTCCTTACTCAAACCAAGACATCACAAGAATGTTAAGGCCACAAGCTCCCTGGTCAGTTCTAAATAAAAGACCGTCCCCTGGGGATAAAAATATATGTTTATAAAAAAAAAAAAAAGACCGTCAGTGGAGGCCCATGTTGGCAAACCTGTCAGGACCCCTCTCACTCCTGAGAGCTTTTCTGTATCCTTGCTTAATAAAGACTCTATCACTTTACTCACTCTCCTTTGTTCCCAAGATTCATTCTCCTCCTCCGCAAGGTGAGAAGCTAGCTCTCCCGCTTTACTGTTACAATGGCTGACAAAATGTCGAAATTATGTTGTACAAAACTTAAGGCCAAAAATTTCCATGAATTTGCCTTCCCAAAGCCAGCTGCTTCTTTGTGTTGATATGTATTGTTCTGTGTTAATTTATCTGAAGAGAGTTCATCTAAAACTGAGGGTAACTTCTGATAGGGCTTTATTATAATGTGGTGTTTTGAGTACGTCCTAGAAACAACATAATTTGGGTGATGCTTTTCCTTATCAATACTCAGGTTTGAAGAACCAGATATGGCTGCGTTTGCAAAGAGCAGGTACTCTAACGTAGGTGAAAGAAAACATGCATTTAATGGAGTTTTTTTTTTAAGTCCTCAATGCCAAGTGCTGATATAACAACTCTAACTTTTAACTCCCATGCCATGTCTTCCTTGACCTGGTTTTCCTGATGGACTCACATACACACAGTGAAGGAAGCAGTAGAAAATTTACTCAAAACCAGTAATGATAGCACCTCTTCCTACAATAGATCTGTTTCTGGAAAGTTTAGTTATGTGAAATTCTTACATTATGACTGCTTGAATAACGTTAACAAAAAGTAAGATTTTCTATTAATCATCAAGGAGAGTTTTTAAAATCCCTTATACTGAATTTGAATTGGGAAGTAATTTTCTTGTATTTAACTACTTAACATCAGGTTACAGCCCTCCTCTTATTACACTGAAATTTTCTATAAATTCCTAAAATAACCAAGTTTCGGGAGGATTTATGTGACCTTGAAATTCAACAGAGAGAAGATTCTGAAGGTCTTTTGAACAAAGAATGCCAAAGCCATCTATTTCTTTCAAGAGATGGAATCCACTGGCATGTCAAGAAAATGGTAGGCCTCCAGTTTCTTCAAATTGGTCAAATAATACTCTTCTTCCTTCCTTCCCTCCCTCTTTCCTTCCTCCTTTCCTTCTTTGTTCCTTTACAGCCTCCGTTTCTTGAGTGCCTACTTTGTGCCAGGGATGTTCTGGGAGATTAAGGAAACCTCAACACAGTAGCAATCTGGCCCTCCTGGAAACAATCATTATAGGCTACTGAAACGTCACTTCCTAAATTGCCTTTGGGGTGGTTCTAGACAGAAAGCAAGCTTTGCAAGTGCTCAGACTCAAAGGAAAAGCCGATCTTTAAGAACAGCCTCATGTCCATATGGAATGTGTTTCCTTAATGAAACTATTAATGGTGAAAAAAGTAGTGAACGGCCTGGAGTCTGAAAGATTCTAAGTAATTAAACCAAACTATGGGATACAAGAAAATTGAAGAAATCTTGGCATTATTGATAGACTGTGTGTTCTCTGTAACATGAATACAATAGACCTATTCACCAAAAGGTTAGATACTCTTGAAGTTACTGGCATTGACAATCGTGAATTTTCCCTAATTGATAGAATAATAAATGCACATATGCTTGTGTTAAGTGTCTTGAAAGCTTTGTATTTACATTTTCAGTGGGCTAGTATAATTAAACATAACTGTCAATTTCTTAATCCTGAAGCAGTCGTTTTGCTCTAGGTAATGAGCTTTTTATTTTTTTATTTTTTTCCTTCCTAAGCAAATGAAATCTCTTCCTTCAATTGGTTTTAATGGATTTAGCCCTGAGCAGCCCACCCTTTGTAGACAATCTCTTCTATGGCGAAAGATTTCTCTAGGGAGGCTGAGGCTGTAGCTTCAGGGAAAAACAAAACTTCTCTCTGATGAAAACAGAAAATATGTCTCTCCCAACATGCTTCCTCAGACTAGCTCAGGCACTACACTTAGTATTAAACTGTGTACTATCCCCACCACACAAGTAATACTACAGTAGTCCCCACCTTATCCAGAAGGGAATATGTTAAAAAGAAAAAAAAAGTAGATTCCTAAAACCATAGATAATACAGAACATTATCTATACCGTTTTTCCTATACATGCATACATATGATAAAGCTTAATTTATAAATTAGGCAGAGTAAGAGTTTAGTAACAATAACTCATAATAAAATAGAACAATTCTAACAACCTACTCAAACAGCCATATCTCAGAGATATCACAGGTTCAGTTCCAAACCACCATAATAAAGCAAGCACCACAATAAAGTAAGACAAATGAATTTTTTGTTTTCTCACACACATAGAAGCTATATTTATACTATTTTGTAAACTATTAAGTGTGAAACGACATTATGTCTAAAAAAATAATGTACATACCTTAATTAAAAAAATACCCCATTGCTAAAAAGTGCTAGCCCTTATTGTCTGAGCTTTCAGCAAGTCATAGTCACTGATCACATAGCACCATAACAAATACGGTAATAATGAAAAAGTTTGAAATATCGCAAGAATTACTAAAATGTGACACAGAGACGCAAAGTGAGAAAATGCTGTTGGAGAAATGGTACCAATTGACTTGCTCAACAAAGGGTCTCCACGAACTTTCAATTTGCAAAAAAAAAAAAAAAAAAAAAAAAGGCAATGATCTGCAAAGTGTAATAAAGAGAAGCACAGTAAAATGAGGTGAGGTGTGCCTGCAACTTACTATCCTGTACTCACTCTTCTTCATTTTTTTTTTAAGCTTTATTTATGTATTTGAGAGAGAGAGAGAGAGTGAGAGAGAGCCCAAGCAGGGAGGGAAGACAGAGAGGGAGAGAGAATCTCAAGCAGGCTTCGTGGCAGTCCAGTGAGAGTCTTGATCTCACAATCCTGAGATCAAAACCCAAGCAGAAACCAAGGGTGGAAGACTTAACTGACTGCACCCCCCAGGAGCCCCTCACCCTTCTCATGATGATGATGATGATGATGATGTGAGATGATAAAATGCCTACATGAAGTGAGGTGGGATGACACACAGGTGTCATGACCTAGCATTAGGCTACTACTGAGCTCTAACCTAGGTCAGGAGGAGGACTATATGCTTCCAGACCATGGTTAAGTGGGGGTAACTGAAAACATCACAGTAGAAACCACAGATAAGGGGGAACTACTACAGTGGTACTAGTGATTTATTTCTATTTTGTTTTCAACAAGACTTTAAAATTCCTACCCAGGCATTCAGCTTGTCTTTCCTGTTTATCCACCCCTATTCACTCTGTTGTTAACAAAACGAAGCTACATCAGACACAGGTTGTCTCTGAAAAAGTGCTTGGCTTTCAAGAACAGAGGCCCCAAAATGAAAAAGTGAGATAAAAGGCAGCTTAATGTCTGTATGTACACTTTTGGCCTGGACGCTCTCTAGGCAAGAATCGAAGATGTAAGTAGTTCTATTTTTAATGTCTGCCTACAGAAGCACCACGAACTTAGCAATGCACGGAATTTATGACATACTCAATTTTATAACACGAAGGAGAGGGGTGTAGAGAATGACTTTTCCATTGCCTTTCCCATGAATCTCAGATCACTTGTAAATTGCAGAGCCTGACATTTAAACTGCGCCATGTTGATAGCTTAGACGCCACCCTCCCTCTCTTCTCCTCCCTCCCTGTCCACCAGGAGCACCACCGCTGATGCTGCATTTCGTAATGCAGCATGATGGCGACTCAAGGGTCAAGCTCAGCCTGTTAAGTCTAAAGCAATTACCTTCTCCTGCAGATAAAAAAAAGCCCGTGTCTCCAACTCCGAGCAGAGTGTGCAATGAGCAGAGAGACTCCAAGAACCATATGGCTAGCTTCAGCTTGTATCCTTGACATCACGGCAGGCACCTGGCAAGGGCCAATGCTTGGCACAGTGTACCCACAGCCATTTCTGGCCAAACCCCCGTCTATTTCTGGAAACTTACCTGCCCTTTGCAGTTGGCTATCCAGAGAATCTAAATTCTGACATAATGAGTTCCTACTGTCTAAAATCACATGTTCTATTTACATTTTTAGAATAGCATATTAAAAAGGCATCCATCCCTTAATTGTGCACGGACAATACTAAAAACACTGAATAGCCATCTTGTATGTGGTCCTATTTCCCAATAGCATCTAATTTAGCATTATTGTATTTGAATAAATGCTTTTTTCCTCCTAAGGCCTACATTTTCAATAATAGCTGATGTTCTTCAGCCTTAGAAATTGGAATGTTTTTTAATTAGTGCTTTCCACTTACCCTCGCAACGACATGTCTCAATTACACTTCTTAATATTAAAATGAAGAAACGGGAAATATATCTCATTCCTAGAACACTTTCCAAATTATCAGGATTGGGAGCCCTTATGCTGACTGACATCAAGAGAGAACACATCATACTGGAGAAATCCAACATTTTGGAGAGAGACCTCAGCTAAAATCCACACCCCAAGTGATCTTTACTTAAGCAATTAAGTGAATTACTTCAACCAACTGAGCCTGGGTTTTCTCATCTGGGAAACCGGGATATCCATCTCACAGAGTTGGAGTCATAAGGATTACACGAAATGACGCTGCCTAAAATTTAGTAGGTCTCCAGAGGAGGAGTCAGCATTCAAGCCAGGTCTTATAGTCACATTGTATCATCTCCCAAATGCTTAGAGGCTCTTGAAGGCCCATATCAAAGATGAGAATTTGCTCCTGAAGCTGCTGACAGACCTCTGATGATTTCTGAGCAGGCTGACGACACATGAAATGATTAGTTAAGAAAGAAGCAGACAAGAGAGAGGACAAAAAGAGGATGAGCGTATTAGAGGCTTTGAAACAATCTATGACCGCAGTGGAAGGCAGCATGGGGAAGAGAATGCCCACAGTAAGTACATGTAACAGCATTCAAACCATTTCCCCCAGAACCAGAAGTAATTCCCAAACCCGCCTAGGAATCCATAAGATGAGCTGGGGTTTTATTTTTTTTATTTTTTAAAATTACAGATACTGGGCTTTACTCCAGACCAAGTGACTCATATTCCCCATGTCCTGGGCTCAGAGAGGGGGGGGTGGGGTGGTGTGTGTGTGTGTGTGTATGATTCAAATACGATGTCATGTCAAGTTTGGAAATGACTGATCAAGGGCAAAATCTAGGAGTATACTACCAAGAAACATATACACATAGATCCTACTAAAAATTGTTATGTATTCTGACCAAGTAGAAAATGTAAGAATGGATTTTCTTATTAGATTGTCCCCTTATAGTCCCACTTCCTCACGTATACCATCAAAGATAAATATAATCAAATTAGTCATAAATTCTGAGTGGTTTTATGGAGGTAAAGAGAAGAACATGGAAAACTGCATGTATACATTTCTGCACTGATGCTTGTATTTGGAATGTTTCAGATGTCTTCATTTTCACAGATCTACCTTTCCTAAAATTATATATGTGGGGGAAACTTATAGATATGAAGTAAACCTATAGCTGAAGATTTTTAAAGAATTAATAGGTCACCTATTCCAACCTCCTTTATAACGCAATAGCCTTTAGAAAGCCTAGGTAGAGAGATGGTTATGTAGCTGGACGCCTTCAGTGATGAAGAGCTCAGTATTAATGGGTAGTATTGATCAGGAGAAAAATGTATCATGCTAGAGGAGAGACGTGCATTAGAATATGTAATAAATAAATAAAATTTTAGAGGATTACAGGTTAGAATGTTTGTAAAGCTCTAACCATGTGGTTAAATGCACTTGGAAATATTCTGTGTTGCATTTTCAGAAATTAAAGGTAATCCACCAGTGGATTTTAGACTGCAGGTCTTGGCCGGTGGGCTATATAAAGACAGACAAGTTAAGGATGAGGAGGCTGTCAAGTGTCTACATTCCAGTGACCACATACATGGAATGAATCAAAGACACAGCTGGAATCCAACCAAGAGGGAAGGAGACATCCACTAAGGAGGGAATGTACATGCTGTGCTTCTGGTTGCCCTGGTGACAGGCCCCCTCTCCTCACACTGATGGCACTGTAATGAATACCACACTTGAAAATAGAATAAATGATGATATCAACAGTGGAGTGAAAGGTAGTCTTAAGAGCCCCAGTGTTGGGAGGAATTTGGGAGGACTCTGAGCGGTAGTTGTTAGAAGACATGTGATCATGGAGAAAAATTTTGGTTGAAAAATACATAAGGATATAAGATGTCAGAGAGAGAGAAATACTAGTGATGGAATACTGGACAAATAGTACGTCTGCCATTTCTTTTCCAGAAACATGCTCCAGACTAGAAACCGTAAATTAAATGCTAATAAATCCACACTGATTTATCCATGTTCTTGGTACCCACACTATGTGGAAGGTAGCCTGCCCTGGCAGACTCAGTTGAAACTTATTCTCCTGGTGAGTTGGCATTTCAGGTGCTAAACGTGGAATCATCTGCCCTGTTTGCTTTGTTGCCTTTCTTGCCCTTTTCTTGCCACTCTGAAAAGATCAGACTCATCAAGAGTCTAGGATGGTATGAGGGTTAATTTTGTCAGCTTGGCTAGGCTATGGTGCCCAGTCTAAAATGGCTGCTCTAAAGGGATTTTGTAGATGTGATTAACATCTATAATCAGTTGACTGTAAGTAAAGCAGATGATCTGCCATGATGTGGTGGGCCTCATCGAATCAGTTGAAGAGCAAAGACAAGTTTCCTGGAGCAAAGACAAGTTTCCTGGAGAAAAGACAAGTTTCCTGGAGAAGGAATTCTACATCAAGACTGTAATGTAGAAATTCTGTCAGTTTCCAGGCTGAAGGCCTACAGATTTCAGCCTCAAGACTACAACATCAACTCCTATCTGCATTTTCAACCTGACAATCTGCCTTATAAATTACAGGCTTGCCAGCTCCCACAATCAAATCTCTTTCAATACAAAGACAGATGAGAGATATAGAGAGATATTTCTTTAGATATAGATATATAGATAAGATATAGATATGGATATACTGTATCTCTCTATATAGAGAGAGGGAGATTCATCCATAACTTAAATACATATTTTATATTTATATATAATTTATATATATAATTTTCATTTTTTTCAAAATTCCTTCCTTGGGACTTAAAATCTGACCCTTGTCACTTATACCCATCGACCTTAGTTCTCTCCTCTGACATTACAAAGAACAAGTTCAATATAGTCTAATTATTTAGGCAAATACATTTGGAAATTTGGCATACTATAAGGGCCTATTTAGCCAGAGCGGCTCCAACAGCCATTTTGTTGTTTATGCAGTAAAACTTAAACTGACCGTGCCCCACTCACCCAGGGGATTTACTTAAAAGCAAGTCTTGGAAACTAGTAAAATATGGTCTACCATTCCCAGGTAACAGAGCCCAAATACAAGGGCAGGTCAGGCCAGGCGGAGACATCCAATCAGTGGAGCATGTATACTGTCTCCCTAGCTACCAAGGAGTGTGGGCCCCACCTTTTGGGTGCCAATTCTGACCAAGGTGATAGGCTAGTTCAAATATCTACTATAGGGTAAATTGTAATTCAATTGGCCACCTGTGTGTGACCTAGCATGACTCTGCAACTTGCTCTGTGTGTTACAATCTCATTGCCACCTGTGTGTGGCCAGGCTCAACCACATGACCTTTGCTCTATAAAAGTTAGTCTGTAAGGTAGGGAGGGGTCACCCTCTCTGTAAGAGGCGACCCCAGTTGGTTGGTTTGATTCTTGATGCTTGGCACGAAATAAAGCTTTGCTTGACCGTCGCTTTGTATCAGTCTCGCTCCTTTGATCATGGACCCTATCATATACCTGTTTCTTAACTTGTCAATGAATTCGTAGTAGTGTAGTGGGACCCTGACCTTCTAAAATCCCTTCTGGTAGAATCTATCTTTCCATCTCCCCCACTCCCTGCCCAGGTAAGTTAGGCATCAAGACCCCAGTTCTCTAGTCCGATGGGTTGGACTAGGGGTGACTTCTGGCAAGGGCCAGACCAACCAGTTTCTATCTTCGGTAATTTTAAATGAATACATTGATTTTTATCGGTCTTGTGGGTAGACTAGGATGAGATGCAGGGCAGCCATGCTTCTCCTTGTGCCATATACCGGGGGAAAATCTGCAGAGAGAAGACAAAAGTGTAGATTCCAGGTAGCCCTGAAAAGACAGTGAGTGGGACGGACCTAACTCCTACAGACTCTCCTCCCTGTTTTCAGTTCTTCACGAGTAACTGACTGAACTGTCTCCCCTTTGGGTTCTGTGATTAAACTCTGTGCCCTCAGGTTCTGGAAAATAGTTCTGAATCTTTCCAAGATAATTTCTTGTCTTAAGATAATAAGGGTGGATTTAGGGTACTTTTAGGCACATGATCAGTAACATTGATTCTGATTTTTTATTGCCTCAGACAAACTCATGTAGAAGACTTCTGTTTATACCACCACAAGCAAGGCAGGAAACAAACATCAAAGTCTATTAAACTGCTAATTTAGAGGTTGAATTTGAAGAGATACTTTGCAAAAGGTCAAGCTAAAGCATTATAAGGAGAGCTGGTCTCATAAGGTTATTACAGTGAGCTTCACATAACGGCATATTAATAGCCTAGAATAACAGTAAAGACTTACAGAACATTCAGTATGTACCAGACATTGTTCTAAGTGTTTTACATCTATTAACTCATTTAACTCCCATATCAGTACTAGGAGGGTCCTGCTGTTACTGTCACCATCTTACAGACAAAGACATGACACATCCTCTTAGCCATACCGTGGCTAAGAATTCAAGAGCCAAAATCAGAACACAGTAGCTACGAGCTTATTCCTCCCAATTAATAAGTAAAATGTCTTCCATTCTTTTTTTTTTTTAAAGATTTTATTTATTCATTTGACAGACAGAGATCACAAGTAGGCCGAGAGGCAGGCAGAGAGAGAGAGAGAGAGGGAAGCAGGCTTCCTGCGGAGCAGGGAGCCCGATGCGGGGCTCGATCCCAGGACCCTGAGATCATGACCTGAGCCGAAGGCAGCAGCCCAAACCACTGAGCCACCCAGGCGCCCCTTCCATTCTTATTTTATGTAAAAAATCCTAATCCTAATTTTAGGTCCAAATGGTGACAATTATCTATTTCTTTAAATGCTATGTCCTATATCTGTTTCCAAGACAACAAATAGAGTGGGAAAATCAACAAATAGAGTAGAGACTCTTGCTCCCCCCACTTCCAGAGCCAGAATGTCCTTCATCTGTAAACACAGAGGGAAGTTGTTATAATTTTATACTTGCTGCATAACAAATGATCCTTTATTCTCCCATCAAGTCATTATGGGTCTCAGGATACAATTTCTATTCCTGGAATCATGGCTAAATGCTCTTTAAGTGGTGAAAAGTGATCTCTAAGTGGGCTTAAGTTGTGAAATGTACATTATCTGAATGGTGAATTTGGCTGAAATGGATAAACAGATGGCCAAGGCCCCGTTTCAGCTTCTAAAAGTAAAACAACACAGAGAGAAGAAAGAAGAAACATAACACATAAAACCGAGAGATGCTCAGTTTGAATAACCTCCCGTGTCAAAAATACATCTATTTACCCAAAGAAGCAATTTAAACACAAACTCTCCTCCCCACAGCAAACATGAACTTGAAATATTTCTCTTTTAAAGCACTCACTATCCCTTAAAAATACAAAATTTTTTAAAGGGCAGAGTAAATAGGACATTAAAAAGAATCAAATAATAAAAGATTTATATCAGGCCTTCTCCATAGAAATCACCATACCCAGGCCCCTGGACAAGAGCCAGGCATCTTTACAAGTCATGTATCCCTTTTCAATCCTCCTGGTTTAATTCAGGTTTAGAACCACCACTGTTGAGTCAAGATTCTCTCTCAGAAATCAGGATTTACTCGTCTTTTGTTTTGGATCCTCCTTCATAGCTACCTTGATTTCCAAAAGACATCTTAACTCCCGGGAAAAATTTAGACCCTCACTCTGCTTTCACCCTCCCTCCTGCCAAATCCTAACTCCTTATGTGCAAATTATGACTTTTATGAAAAGAGAAGGCAGCACAATGATTAGTAGAACATGTGCTGTTTGCTTTTTCGGAGATGCGACGTTCATTTATAGTCATTGTTTCCCTTGGTTCCCCAGTTACAGAGTCTGAAATAGTCGTTCCACTTTCACTGGTAGGAATACCTAGGTAAGTGATCGAGGGGAACAGCGCTGCTGCCCTTAATAACATTAATGATAGTTGGATACATGGATGGATGGATGGATGGATGGGCGGACTGAAGAACGGACACACATACAAGACTGATCTCTGTACTTTCTGAGCAATGCTGCCTTGGTGTCATCAAGACATCATAACTTTTCATGAAGATGGCTCTTTAGAGCTTTAAGCCAATGTAAACAACAGCCCCATCTGAAAAATAGTTCTAAGCCGGTGCAAGAAGCTGCCAAAATAGGGTCCCTGGCACATTCACGTTGAGGAGGAGGGAGAAACAATGATAACCAATAAACACTCATATTCCTGATAGAAAATTATTATACCAAGAATTTCTGTGATTAAAAAGAATGCAGTTGCATTTTTCTGTTCGACCCTCAAACTCAGCAAGTCCTCAAACTCATTTCAAACAAAATCCCTTTTTTCACAAGGCTTCCCATATGTCTGCCTTTAGCTCCTTTGGCACTGCCCCCTTTGAAATCTGGCATCCTTTCAAGTGTGAAAAGCCTGGGTCAGGCCTTTGTCTGACGTGAAGCCTTCAGGCTTTCATTCCCTCTGAAGATTTCCCCTCCTCTTTGACCTCACCATCAGCAAGACATCTTGTCTTGCATCAGGAATTCAACTGAGCAGTTGCCTACTTCTGGTAACCTGAATAAAGTTACGTTTCCCTCAAAGGAACATAGCAAACCATCGTAAAATTTCAACAAGGCCACGGGGGCCTGCCAAAATGAGAAAACGGCAAGACATTTCCCCTCCATAGTCCTCAGAGACAATCCTTCCTTCCTTCTTTTCTCCCCCCGCAAATATTCTAAACTCTGGTCTTTCCCCAAATCTCTAAGTCATTAAAATAGAGAAACTATATACGCCCTTAAATGCCTGGTCACATTCTTAGCTCAGTGCCTTTGCTCTTCTTTTTCCCTTTTGGTCTGTCCCCATTTGCAGGCACAGACCAAGCCTGTCTTGTTTCAACATTTTATTCCCAATGCCCAACCCTGTGCCTGTCATCATAGGAGACCCTCAATAAATATTAGTTGAATAAATGAATGAATAAGGCATATGCAGCAGGGACAAGAATGGATCTTACTAAATTTAGTCTGATATTAGAATAGGATTAGAAAAATCCTTTGGGGGTTGGAGCTTATTAATAAACAGTTGCATGATATTAAAGTATGAAGACAGGGGGAAAAACAGCTCATTATTCTGATATTTCCTGCATCACAGAAAGCCAACGAATGAGCCGCATTTAGGGGAGGCAGGCGATACGTTTAAGCACTGTAAGTACCAACATCAGTACATAGCCTCCATGCAATCTCATTTACTCTCCATCACAATCCATCACAACCGAAGTATGTTTTTGCTTATAGGGATCATAAAAACTCACTTGATTTATTGCTTCTCCCCTGTTCTTGTGTTCTCTGGGAAAATTCAGTTATACATGGATCTCCTTCTTCAGGGAAAAAGAGATTCTTGTCACCAGGGCGTTTACAAACACCAACTTACTTTTCACTCTGGAGGAATGGTATCATAAAAACAGCAGTCGAATCAAATGCCACATCAGTACTTTGGTGACTAATCTGTACTTGCTCTTTGTTCTTTCTGTACGCAGCTCATTTTTGGTGTCTCAGAGCTATCTTAATTCTTCATGAGATGTTCAGTCTAGCCACTGTCTCAAATATTTATCACTGATGACCAACAGGATAGCTGGAGATGTGATTTCATGATGTACCTCTCACAGACCATCTCTTTGACATATTCCTAGTGCTTATCACACCAAGATCGGCCCACGTTGGTGCTAAACGGTCATTTTCACGGATTTGGTCAACAACCATGTCAGCCTCTTCTCCTAGTAACAGCTACAGGGGTTGGGATATAGGAAGAAGAGAAGTAAAGGAGATCTGGCCTGCCAATTCCCTGCAGAGACGAGTCACAAGATGTTTATTTTCCTTTTCTAGAGATGTCCCCATGGGATGTCAACAGTGACCTTTACTCAAATACAAATGGGTTAAGGAGGGAGAGAGAAAAGAGGTCAAGGGGAAGAAACAGAGGGGGAATATAGGAGGAGACAGAGAGGAGATAGGAGAGGAAGGGGAAGAGGAAGAAGAAGAGGGAGGAGAGGGAGGAGAAGGAAAGAGACAAAAGGGGGAAAAAAAAAATCATGTGTGCTATTTGCTGATTTATTCAATCTTCAAATCCTTTGCTTACCAGACTCCAACACTGAAGGTTTTCAAAAAAATTTCTTTCATAATAATGCAGTACTTTATTTTTTTTCTTTTTTTCAAATTTACTTTAAGATTTTTATTTTTTATATTACTGAAATACCGTTAAAATGCCACCTACACACAGTCCCTCGCCAAAGAATAGACTTCCATGACGCACAATTCTATGGGCTCCGTTTGCAAATATTTATGAAAAATAAAAAAATTTGAAATAGTAGCCAATAGTAGCCCCTGGCTAAATGTAAAATAGTAGCTAATGGACAATAGCAGCTTTATGTCCGACTGACAAATCCTATGTGAAGATACAAGCAAACCTGTGAGTTTCAAGCTTAGAAACATACTAAACTTCAAAGGCAGAGGGGAACTTGAGTTTTGAACAAGAATTTTCATGACAGTGATTGGTTCTAAACAAATAACAACAAAATCATGATTCTTTTCTCCAGTGGGTACGTACATAGATCCAATATGAAGGATAGTCCAGACGTCCCGTAGTATATGCCCTTCAACCTCATCTGAGTCCTCCTTTGAATTAGAACATGTTGTATTAACTCTCAAAGCTGGGATATGTCAGCCACATGGGAAAGACAGGGAACCTGACAGGAGGAGATACAGTTGTACTGCTGCTGGTCACCGAGTTCAAAACATGCCAGCCACTGTTATAATTATGAAATTACAGTATTATCCATACATTTCTTTAAATGTATATATTTATGTAGAAGATACATATAAAACATATATATAATACAATCATCATAATTCTTCCCTGCCCCTTTTCAGCATTTTATATTGTGTTTCCTAATAAACAAATCAGTGCAAACCAAAATGTGAAACAAACATTTGATGTGTAGGAGAGAAGCCTGAGATTTCAGCTTCTTCCACACACATCTAAAAGTTTCCTGAGTTTGGGGTGCCTGGGTGGTTCAGTGGATTAAGCCTCTGCCTTCAGCTCAGGTCATGATCTCAGGGTCCTGGGATCCAGCCCTGTTTCGGAGCGGGGAGCCTGCTTCTCCCTCTCTCTCTGCCTGCAACTCTGCCTACTTGTGATCTCTGTAAAATAAATAAATAAAATCTTTTTTAAAAAATAAAAGTTTCCTGAGTGCTATAACTCATCACCAAGAGGCATCATCTTGAGTATACAAAGGAAGGCACAGACTAGGACACTGGGGAAATCCATCTACGTTTGAAGAGCTCTTTCCTGTGTAAGGTAAGATTATAAGCAGAATAATGTTTTACTGAGAACTTCATCTGGGGTTGGGTGGTGAATATGAATATTAATACATTATTTTACTCCAAAAGATAAAACTGTGACTGAGGCTCATAATTCCTAAGGCCATGTTTATTTGCCTTTCAGTTTTTATTTGATTCACTAATAGTCAATGAAATAGTTTATTTGTTTAGATTCAGACACTGAAGGTCTCACCTCCTACCCAGCCTACTCTGATGTTCTTACTCTCTCCCCTCTTAGAAGGAAATTCCCTGCTACTCTTTATCCAGCCCCTTCTTCAAGACCAGGCACTCCCCAATGGCTTAACCCATCCTTCCCTCTCTCTGTGCTTTCAAACTCTCTTTGCACTTCCTGATCTTCAACACCTTTCTGTACCAGATGGCATTATTTCACTGTTTACTGTTTCCAACTAGGATGCAAGACTGGGAGAAGGAATTGCATGCATAATTCCCACTATATACTTGACATAAAAATTGGCATATAATAACTGAGAGCTTACTATGCACACACTGTTTGGCCTTGAGGAAAATAAAAATTGCCTGGCTGCCTGGATGGCTCAGTTGGCTCAGTGGCTTCCTCCGGCTCAGGTCACGAATCCCAGAGTCCTGGGATCAAACCCCACACTGGGCTCTCTGCTCAGTGGAAGTCTGCTTCTCCCTCTCCCTCTGCTGCTCTCCCTGCTTGTGTTCTCTCCCTTGAGCTCTCTCTCTCAAATAAAAAAATAAAATCTTTTTTAAAAGTTGCTAAGATATGACTCTTTCTCTGAAGATGTTTCCAGTTTAGAGGAAAGTCTAGACCCAGGTAAAATTGCTGGGATATATGACAGTAACAGCAGTATCAACAGACATTGCTACTGAAGCCTGATTACTGCTAACAGTCACAACAGATCAACTGATAACTTACAAAGCCCTCACAGTGTACCCGAGCCATAGACAATCCCGTCTAATACACCCAAGACTCCATGATGCAGGTATTATTATCATTATTCCCATTTTACAGATCAGGAAAACAAGGCACATAGAGGTGGAAGAAGCAAAATGTTAAAGGAACAAAACGACAGCCAAGATAAGGAAATAACCCAAATATCCACTGACGAATGAATGAAGACAAGATGCTATATGCATATGGTGGAACATTATCTGGTTTTATAGAGAAGGAATTACTGCCACATGCACCAATATGGATAAACCTAGAGGACATTATGTTCCATGAAAGAAGCCAGACAGAGAAGGATAAGTACTGCACAATTCCACTTACATTAAGGACCTAAAAGAGTCAAACCGACAGAAACAGAGAATGGTGGCTTGTCAAGGGCTGGGGGAGGGTAAGATGGTTTGTAGCTATTCAAAGGTATAAAGTTTTAGTTAGGCAAGACAGTAAGTTCTAGAGACCTGCTGTACCACACTGTACCTATAGTTAATAACACTATATTATGCACTTAAAAATTTGTTGAAAGGATCGATCCCAAGTGTTCACTACAATAAAAATTAAATTAATTAAATCAAAATTAAAAACAGAGAAGCAAGAGCCTTTTTGTCCTTTAGAAATGCAAACTGAAATATTTATAGAAACAATGATAGGATGTCTGGTATTTGCTTCAAAGTAACATGATCCTGAGCAGGGAGAGTGATCAAGGGCATAAATGGAAAAACATTAGCTACACCTTGATAATTACTGAATCTGAGAGATGGCTATATGGTGGTTCTTTATGCTAGTCTCTTTACTTTGGTACAGGCTCAATGTTTTGCATAACAAAAATTTTCCTTTAAAAAAAATCCACAGAGGATGATGTAAGATGATGGTGAAGTTCCCTACAGCCTGGCATGATTCCTTCCAAGCCTAGTCCCTGTCTAAGTATTGCTATAGAACACAGTGTCTAAAAATGATGGAAACCCACTTTAGCCAAGATAACCATTTATATCCCATGCCCTTATGAAACCATCACAGACTGTGTCATATGAGAAATAATGCAATGCCTTTAAAGTACATGAATTAATTATCAGTAGCAAAGAATGAAAACTGTATCTACCTCTTATAGTATTAATACCCAAAAGCTGTTGCAACTACCCTTCTCAACTTCAGAAAGGTCACTGGTATGTAATGAATGATAAGGGTCACTAAAGGCCACAGTATATTAAAAGTGAGCTGAATTTTAAGAGTTTACTGCAAATAATTTTCTGCAGGGAATTTATTAAGCCCAAGCAAGGTTACAGAGTTATTTGTGGTGTTTTAATACTACCTTTATTAATAATAACCTTTCCAGGGTACATCATTTGAGAAGGCACACACTTTAATCCAGAAACGTGCATCCAGTATTATTATCAGGAGCATTAAATAATGAAATTTCAGCAGCAGAACAGAAGAAATCGCAATTTCGTAGGTTACTGGTGTCTGGCGAAGATGAGCCATTCTTAAAGAGAAATAAGCATTAGAGGCTAGAGCTAATTCAGAAGCATTGATCATTAGAAAGAAATCTGAGATCTAGAAGAAAACTGTAAGTTAGACTTCATAGTTGTATTGTTGTTTCCAAAAATCAGTGAACTTCAAAAGGTATAGAGAACTCAGGCTACACATTCCACTGGATTTGTAAAATAAACTCCTCTCTGCTTATATTAATGTACTGAGAAATAATGTTTAATGTTTTGAGTAACAGAGGCAGAGATCAGAACTCAAATCCCAACTCAGCCAAATATAACTGCCTGACCTTGGCCAATTAGCTTTCCTCAGCCAACTTCCTCAGATGTAAAATAAAAATAATAATACCTGTTCCATGAAGTTGTTATAAGAATAAAATCAGATTCTACATGGTAATTTTCCAAAGTTTTTATTTAAGTAATTGCTACACCCAATGTGGAGCTGAAAGTCACAACTCTGAGATCAAGAACCATATACTCTTCTAGCTGAGCCAGCCAGACACCCCAAGATCCCATAAGGCAATTTTATGGTCAAATTCTTAGCACATATTAGCCATAAGGTAAATGGCTATATTTAAATTAAAACTATTGTAAAATCCTACAAAGACCTTGGCCTTTTTTTTTTTTTTAATGGAGCACGGTCTTCTCACTCTTTATTAAGGGAGTATATCCTCCATCTCATTGCAAATAGAGCTCTGAGTGCAACTACCTGAGCCCTGACCCCAGACTGGCTTATTATATTTCCTAGCCGTGAAACCCAAAGAAAATTACTTTATCTCTAGGACAGTTTACATATTTACGTATAAAGTAGGGATGAAAAATAGTTACTCCCTGCCCATCTGTAGTGATTGTGAAATTAGATAAGATAATGGACACAAAATCCTTAAAACAAAGTCTGGAAGCTCAGTCTGTTAAGCGCCCAACTCTTGGTTTCAGCTCATGTCATGATCCCGGTTATGGGATTGAGACCTGCATTGGTCTCTGTGCTCCGTACAGATCTGTTTCCGATTCTCTTCCTCCTTCCCTCACTCTCTCTCAAATAAATAAGTAAATCTTAAAAAAAAAAAAAAAAAAAGTCTAAACACAGCCAATATTGAATATAATATTGAATATATGAAACATTGCTGTGACAACTGTTGTCATAGCTAAGTACTTCCTACCCTTTCAAGGCTCCATATACAATGAATTCACTCACCCTAAACTATTCCATTTTGGGATTAAATAATCCCATCTGTGAGGAATTTAACCCCTAACTTCCTTTTCTTTCTCTGTATTTCCGTCTGTGGCCGGCAGGCTCTGCCCTTACTGCAGATGGAAGACAGCCCAGCTTTGCATGCCCATCACCAAAAATCCTGGAGTTTTCTAAAGCTTTGGTCATGTGGCATCTGGCCTCCTTCCTCAGGAACACAATTCAAAGGGATGAGAGTTTCAGAGAAATTTCATCTTTCATCATCTGCCAAGAACAGTCACAGAGAAAGGATATATCTAAAAGCTGAATCACATCCTCAGACATGGTATCATGCCCATGAATTGGGGGGAAGGAGGAGTTGGTCAGTGTAATCCTCAACCTTTGTAGGGAGTGTAATCCTCAACATTTATTTGGCTAAAATAAATGGGCTCTTATAAGGGAATGAATATATACATACATACATACATACATACACACACACACACACACACACACACACACACACACACTGCCATTATTACTTGTTTATAAAGAACATTAGAATGTCAGGTGCTGGTTTAATTTGTTTTGTAGTCAATTTTGCTGGCCCTCAAGGCTCATTAGCCAAGTAATCATTCCATATGATAATGCGTCCTCTGTGTTTCCTCCTTGGGTCCAAGAATACATCTTCAACTCCATTTCCAGCAGCAGGGGTCCTTCATCAGCAACCTTGCCTGGCTTTGCTGAAAGGACGCCAGCACTGCACATGTGTTTCTCTTCCCCAATATCCATTAACTCCGTTTACCATATACTTAGACATCTGGCCTAGGAGCCAACAAACTTATTTCCCTCTCCCTCCATAATAATCCAACATAATGTTTGTTTCCTCACAATTTGTCCCTCTGAGAGAGACATCGAGACAAAGCCAACATCAATTCAAATTATACAGGCTTTAGCCAGATGTTCCATGTCTGGGAAGTAATGTTTCCTGAAAGTTTACATACCAGTTATTATTAAAATTGCTGCAAAGGCTACCTTGAGGTTGAGGTCTGGGAAACCAGGCCAAGATGGACCCAAAGTTTTCATCCCGAACCCAAGGCCAATATTTCTACAGAACTGTATTTCCTAGACATAAACTTTTCTCTAATTACATTCTCTCTCCTTAAAAATTCATTCAATAAGATGACTTTTAATACAGTGATATGTGGATAGCCCCCCCCCCACCACCAAATTCCATCTTTAGGCTTGACTCCTTCCCTACCTAACAGCTCTAGACTCTGTTCTTGAATGTACACTTGAAATTTTCATAAACACCTGAAACTTATCCAAAATGGACCTCTACCATTTACTCCATTGCTTGGGGTCATCCTGGCTGCCTCCTTTCCCTTTATCCCACCATCTGTCACTGTTACCACCAAATGATATCTATCTCTATGGCCATCACTCATTAAGGTTTCTCTAAGAGTCTACTAACCGGTTTCACTGTGTCTTTTGATACCTTCTCCTCAAATACATTTGCCACATAGCAACCAAAGTGATCATTTAAAAAAAATATATTTTATTTTTTTATTTGGAAGAGAGAGAGAGAGAAAGAGACCAAGAGCATCCAGGGGGAAAGGCAGAGGGAGAGGGAGAAGCAAACTCCCCGCTGAGCAGGGAGACCAACATGGGGCCCAATCCAAGAACACCATGAGCGTGACCTGAGCCAAAGGCAGACACTCAACGAACTGAGATACCACAGACAGTCCTATCCATAGCAAATTATAGCAAATTAAACTCCATACCCACACCTTCCACCTAAGGTATCTCCCTAATACATCATTTTCTTCACAGTCCATAACAGCATCTTTATTTCTCTTGTTGACTTATATTTACTTGTTAAGTACTTCCTTCTACTTCCTTCACTGGAATATACAAGGGCAAGATTTGCCACTGATCTATCTTCAATCACTAAAAGATGCCTAGTGTACAACAGGTACCCAGTACATATGCGTTAAATATATGAATGGATGAATGAATGAATGAATTGATGCCTGTGAAGAGGTTTGGCTGTGTTTTCCTATCAAAGACTCCACTGAGTCTGTAACCTTGAAACCGAAATTAAACAATAGTCTCCTGCATCTTAGAGAACTCTCTGAGCCTTGATTCAAGTCCCCAAAGACCCACATTTTTAACATCTAGCCATCCTAAGATGTTATCAGGAACCACCTAAAGGCTCTACTCCTTACTACCCAAAGGGTGTTCCATGGATCCATAGCATCAGCATCACTTGGGAGTTTATAATTTCAGAATCTCAGGCCCCACCCAGACTTGATCTATCTGCATCTTCATTTGAACAAGATTCTCGGGTGTTACATGTGCTCATTAAAATTTGAAAAGCCTTGTTTTAGTTCCTCTGGTCAGAACCTTGGCTGTGTATTAGAAGCCCTGTCCTGGAACAATTAAATTGGGAGTCTCTGGGGCCATGGTGGCCTGGGTATCATTGGTACTTTTTAAAGCTCTCCTATGTATTTTAATGTCCTATCAATAGTTAGAACCACAGGTAGAGCGTAAAGACAACCATCTCAAAGTTTTGCAAATTCTGTGTATGTGGGTGCAGAGGGAACTATTATTCCAAAGCTAAAACAATGATGCAAAACATGAAGGGATAGTGACAAAGCCCTAGCTCTGTGAATAATGGAGCAGGCAACGGCCCAGATGGGAAAAAGCAATTTAGGATTGATTATCACACCAAGGGAGTATCCTGGTGTGTGTTACTAAGTTTTCACAGTTATCATAGGTACACACATATAAAGACATTTCATTATATTTCCTCCACAACTTAAAGTGGGGGGAAAAAAAAGGGAAACCACCTGAAGTACGGGAACATCTTCAGATATTACCCATAACTTGACACCTTTTTAAAATTTCACACCTTAATCAAAGGCAGATGCTGTTTACTTGTGGAACGCCAATGTTTTCAAACTGCTATCTGTAATTAGCTCATTAGCTCACCTGTGGAATTGTTTGGATTCTAAAAACAATAAATTTTATCTTTTACATTTGAATCAGGTCTTCTAAGACAAGGACAATAACCTACCACAATTTGGGGAGATCCTTCAGCTCATTACCTTTTGTAACACATCCACCATGAGAGACTCAAACTGAGAACATTCAACATCATTAAAAAGTTCTTAGGTAGTCCAAAAGCACTGCCTCAACATGGAAATTTTACCTGGTTTCTGAAACCAACACGCCACCCCAGGGTTCTGGCTCCATGTCAACATCTCTGTCAATGGGTTAAATATCATGCTTTGAAAGATTCAGCTTGCCCTAATTTAAAACAGGTTTATTTTTGTGTGTTTTTTGTTTTTTGTTTTTTTTTAACTTTAAATATGAATATCCTTTGTTGCTATATCAGTTAAGTTCTCCATGGGAAACAGATGGCATACTCAAATTTGGATTATTTAAGGAGATTTTACTTACAGAGGTACTATTTTCAAAGGTGTAGGCAGAGTGTAGGAAAACCAAACAGGATGTACAGCAGCCCCAAATTAGTAACAGCATGGCTGTTACCATCCCTAGGCCAAAAGGGGGTGAGGGGAAGGAAGAGTAAGGGGGTCTCTAGAAGGAAAGGATACTGCTTAGTGAGGAGGAGCAGCAACCTGTGTTGGGAGGATGTATTCAGGGAACAATAAATGCCTTAACCTCACTCAATGCCCTCTCTCTAACCTCCTGCCCAAACTCCCCAAAAGCGGAACTCCATTGAAAATCCAAGGGCAAAGGAGTCGTGATCCCTTATTTATCAGCTTCCTGGGTAAAAAGCAGGTAGACGTGGTAGACAGAATATGGGCTCCGTCCAAAGATGTCTACCTCCTAATCCCAGGAACCTGTGAATACCTATATATTAGGTTTGTAAGTTAAGGGAATAAAGTTTGCTTACTGAATTGAGGCTACTAATCAGCTGACAATAAGTTAAGGAGATTTGTTCTGAATTGTCTGGGCAGGCCCAATTCAAACATAAGAATTCTTAGAGGTAGAAGAGGGAGGTAGAAGAGAGTCAGATGCAATATTGCTGGGCCAGAAGACAGAGGAAGGGGCCATGAGCCAAGGAATGTAGGCAGCCTCTAGAAACTGGAAAAAGCAAAGAAAGGGGTTTTTCCCTAAAGCCTGTAAAAGAAAACTTGCTAACACTTTGACTTTAGCCCTGTGATATCTGTGTTGGAATTCTGAACTACAGAACTTTAAAATAATAAATTTGTGTGGTTTAAACCTCTGAGTTTGTCCTAATTTGTTAAGCAGCCATAGGAAACTAATATGGTAGAGAGAAGGATAAAGAGTATCTTTGGAGAAGTAACTAGAAGATGTCTGACACTGCCCTCCAGTGGCATCTCCTGACATTTTTCAATCATATTTTGTCCCCTGAATCTAAGCCTTTGACCTAGATTTCCCCTAGACTAAGAGAAAGCAACATAATTTCAAAATGTAGGCTTTGATGTAAGGCCTAAGCAAGTCTGAAACTGGCTTTGCTATTAACAAGATGTGTAACATTGGGACACCTGAGGTGGCTCACTCGGTTAAGCATCTGCCTTCAGCTCAGGACCCTGGGATCCAGTCCTGTGTTGGGCTTCCTGCTGAGGGGAACCTGCTTCTTCCTATCCCTCTGCCCTCCCCTCCCCTACCCCACTCATGCTCATGTACTCTGTCTCTCTCTCAAATAAATACATAAAATCTTAAAAAAAAAAAATCAAGATGTGTAACATGGAAAACCACAGTTCTAACATTTGAGAAATGGAGATATATATAAGAGCAACTTAATGGCCTTAGTGTAAGGGATAAAAGCATGGTGCATATGAAATACTATGCATGGTGCCCAACACACAGTAGATGCTCAGTAAATGCTAGCATTTACTGTCTCATCTTCTTTACTGTGGAAATTTAAAATATGTCCATTAGGGGCGCCTGGGTGGCTCAGTGGATTAAAGTCTCTGTCTTTGCATCAGGTCATGATCCCAGGGTCCTGGAATCGAGCCTCCCCTTGGGCTCTCTGCTCAGCAGGAAGCCTGCTCCTCGCTCTCTCTGCCTACTTGTGATCTCTGTCTGTCAAATAAATAAAATCTTTGAAAAACGTATATGTCCATTAATTCCTCATTTTTCCCTACTTTAAGTTGGGGAGCTTAATTATCCTCTCCTCAAGTGCAGGCTGGACTCACTTCTTGTTATTTTTTTTAAGATATTATTTATCTATTTATTTGACAGACAGAGATCACAAGTAGGCAGAGAGGCAGGCAGAGAGAGGAAGGGAAGCAGGCTTCCTGCTGAGCAGAGAGCCCAATGCAGGGCTCGATCCCAAGACCCTGGGATCATGACCTGAGCAGAAGGCAGAGGCTTTAACGCACTGAGTCACCCAGGCACCCCTGGACCCACTTCTAACAAAGAGAACAAGGCAGAAATAATGCTGTGGGACTCAGAGGTTTGTCATAAAAACTACTGAGATGACATACTGCATGCTTCCAACTATACAACATTCTGGAAAAAGGCAAAACAGTTAAAAAAAAAAAAAAAGTGATTTCCCATGTCTGTAGAGAAGGAATTGATGCACAGGGGATTTTTAGAGCAGTGAACAATTCTGTTTGATACTATAATGGTGTATGATATATGGCATGATACATTTGTCAAAACCAATAATTGTTATAATAACTGAAATGTGGAAACAGCTCAAGTGTCCACCAATGATTGAATGAATGAATGAATGAATAAGCAAAGTGTGGCATATATTTATTCAGCCTTTTAAAAAGGGGTGCCGGGCTGGCTCAGTTGGTAGAGCATGTGACTTAATCTCGGAGTAATGAGTTTAAGCCCCACTCTGGGCATGGAGCCTACGTTTTAAAAAACAAATAAATAAAAAAGAAGGAGAACCTGACATACTACAATATGAATGAAGCTTGAGGACATTTTGCTAAGTGGGATAAGCCAGACAACATAAAGATAAATAGTGTATGATTGCAGTCACAGAAACAAAAAAGTAGACTCTTAGTTGCCAGGAGCTGGGAGAAGGGAAATGGGGAGTTATTGTTTAATGTGCATAGTTTCAGTTTCACAAGATGAAAAGAGCCATGAATACGGACAGTGGTGATGGGTATACAACACTATGAATATACCTAATACCTACTGAACTGTACACCCCAAAATGGATAAGATAGTAAATTCATGTATACCTTAACACAATAAAAAAAACTTTCCAATCCCTGTAGAATTATGCAACTCGAAGAGTGAACTTTAATGTGAGCTTTAATTAAAGCTCCATGAGCTTTAATAAATAAAAATATATCAATACTGGTTCATCAATTGTAACAAATGTACTATACCAATGCAAGATGTTAATAATAGGAGAAACTATCAAAATAAAAAGTCATCAGGCCTCTGTCTTGTTGGCTTTCTCTTATCTCTTGCTCTAGGGGAAGAAACCTGCCATGTTATAACCAACTCTAGAGAGGCACAATAACATGGCAGGGAATTAAAGTCTCTGTCCAACAGCTATCAGGGAACTAAGGACTAAGGTATCCTAACAAACCCATAAGTGAGCTTAGAAGCAGAGCTTCCAGCTCCAGTGGAGCCCCCAGGTGACAGTCCCCCAACCAAAAGCTTGACTGAAACCTCATGAAAGACTAAGTCAAACCAACCCAGCTGAGCTGCTCCCAGATTTCTGACCCACAGAAACTGAGATGCTACATGATTATTGTTTTAAGCTATTATGTTTTTGGTTAATTTGTTATGCAGCAGTAGTTAACTAAAACATAACCAAAAAAGAAAAAGCCATAAGAGCACTTAAAAAAAAAAAATGATCAGAGATGAGTGAATTTGAAAAGTGAAAAGCGTGTAGCTTTCCTCAAAATAACTGAATATGCTGGTATCAAAACTGGGATTAGGAATCATGGTTGCCGAAGTTGGCAGTCTAAGAAATGAGTAATTATTCAGTGGCAAAAAAAAAAGGTTTCACTTTAAATGGGAAAAAAAAATTCTTTCCTTTGGGTTCTAAAACCACCCAAATCATGTGCCCTCATCATAGAACTTCACTCTCCAAGCTAGTGTTAACGCAGGGAAATATGGTTATTTCCTGTTCATCAGCATTTTACCCTAGATCCTTCTGTCACATTGGCATGTTATTATTTTTTTCCCCCAACAAGCAGGAATCTAAAAGCTCATCCTCAGATCTTCTGCCAGCTTCCAATCCAACTCGGGTTTGTCTAAGGGTCCTGTGAGCTAGACAGAGGTCTTGACATTGACATCTCTTGTTCTGCTCAGAGCTCCGGGACTTGTCCTGACCAGGTTCCCAGGGAAGTAGAGGAGGAAATGCCCTCTCATGCATCCCAGCTGGTTCTCCACTGAATTCAACCCACTGGCCATCTGGTCTCTTCTCCCTGCTATGTGCACAGCTTGGTCTGGGAAGTGGAAACTTTCTGTGGGATTCAGCATTTTTTTTTTTTTTTTTACTTTTTTTTGCAAACCAGGATGCATGAAGTGAGCAGAGAACATTGGTTAGTGTGTGATATTATGTTGCTTGTCCACATATAGAAATTGATGCACAGAAAAATCAAAGATGCCACTTGGCAAGGATCCAGTGAAATCTGTGCCCATTGAAAACCACTGTCATTCCAATCTATGGGGATTGTTGGTTGTTACTTCAAATATGGAGGATAACCACATATCCAATCCAATCCAAATGGTAAACAATTGTGCTTAGTTAGTTTTTCTCCAGAATTCAACCAAGTCAAAAATCAAAGCACTAAAGCAAACAAAATGGGTTTCATTTAAATGAACTTACTTTGTTTAATAAAATAGCAGGTCACAAAGGACCCCACTAAGGTGCGTCATAAATATATAGATTATTACCTTCAATGGGTAATAGCTAATGGACCTCTCTCCAAACAGGTTGACTAATGAAGAGAATTTGAAAGACCACTACATTTTATTAAATAGTGATATTCTAAAATTGTGCAGATAGAGAAATTGACATAGACAAGGACATAAATACAGATTTGGGTCCAACATGTTCGTAAGTGAATGCAGGTGTATATACTGCACACATGTGTGTATGTGTGTGTATGTATCTCAAGCCCACTGGTAATTTGCAAAATAAAATTTTTTTAATTTTGCAATAAAATATGGTTTTCAAAGCCATCCTGATAAAATGGGGCTATCTGTAGATACCCTCCCTAACCCACTAGAGTGGTGATTTACAATGCCCAAGTATACAGGCCGAGAGAGTCTCCACCATGGGCCATGAACTTGAGCTCAAAGAGAAGTCATCTCATTATCATTATGCATCACTGAAATGCATTCTACAAAGTTTTCAGTTTTTACAAATGACTGATGGATACCAACAGTAGTGTTCTATTTAAGTAGTGATACTGAAAAATAAACACAGGTCAACCTAAAGTTTACTACAAACAATCGTTAACATTGTACCAAGAAGTCCAGCCATCAAAAACCTTACAGAAATGTTGCCAGTGTTTTCCTGCAGATACCCATGCACATGGTGGTGATTACTGGAATTTTCGGGAAGGACTTTCTGATTTTATGTGGTCATCAGGGTTGCTGAGTTATATTCCATTCGAGGCTTTATGACCTTATTATTATGGGTCTTATGGCTGGTTTTTTTTTTTTAAGATTTATTTTAAAAATAAATAAAGAGAGGGAGAGAGAGGGAGTGGGGGAAGGGACGGAGAGATAATTTCAAGCAGATCCCCTACTGAGTATAGATCTAGACACAGGGCTCAATTCCAGGACCCTGAGATCATGACCTGAGCCTAAATCAAGAGTCAGCTGCTCAACCAACTGAGCCACACAGGTGTCCCTAAAGGGTGTTTTGGTTAACACACCAGCATTAACTGTATTCTTGGTTGATGGTTTCTCAATAATCTGATTTTAAGACAGAGGTTGTGATTCAAATAAATACCATATTCCCTCTGCTAAATCAGAGGTATACATCTTTCTCACCAAATATGGTTGCTTCATGAAGCTTCAACATTGCCACTGGATTCTTTGCCCCTTCCCCACCACTTCTGTACCCGAAATTGAACCACAAAGTTAAAACAGGTGGAATGAAGGGTTCTTTTTCCCTGCCTAATCAGGTCATGGTAAAATAGGTGTGACAGTTATTGTTCTAAAAAGGTGGTCTCCTAATTTTCTTTGTGTGCCATAGCCCTCTGAGAATCTGATTTAAAAATAAAAAGCTATGGACTTCATGGCCAGATAAAAATATTCACTCTTACTGTTTGGAAAACAATTTGAGTAAGCCACTATAGGCCCATCAGTGGCCCCCGAGTTTTTAATTCTTTTCTCAGAAGAGGAAACACGAGACAATAATGTGTCTTATTTGTCCCTATCTCACAGAGACTAAACCATCTAAAAGTGGAGAAACATTCCCATCAGACCCAAAGAAAGAAACAGATGCCTTCTGACCCAGTGCTTTCTCCTCCCTCAATTATTTTTACCTGTTTTCCTAGGATCAGAAACAGGAGACGAGTTACAAACTATTTCAGTGATGGGTATCTAGATGCAGTTTACTTAAGTCACTAAATGTATACAAACAATTCCGTGGGAATCCCTGTCATTGCCCCCAAAAAAGCAAAAAAGTAAAACATTATTCTTGAAGAGTTGGTTGGAAGATGCCACCTAAAAGCATTTTCAAATCTTAAATAGAGGTCCCTCTCCCAGATATACATGACCTTGGTGCCTTTGTAAATCAGACTCTACTTGTGGAAGTCTTGGACGGTCCAGACCCTTTGCTCTATAAGGTTTCCGCACATGCACCATGCTGGGAAGTGACACAGTTCCAGTAATATCCCACAGCTTCTGAATGTCCTTTGCTAAGGGAATTGTCTCGGTTCTCAATGTACACAAAGCATTTCACTTCGCCCTCGGTGGGCTGCTTCATGGAGCCTTAAAGGTAGGGGACTATCGTTGGTGGGGGAGAGAAGGATGTTCTAATACGAACAACGATCAGCAGGAGGGCAGCATATGTAAAGTGCCTGCGATATGGATACACTCCCAGCTGCCCGATTATTCTGACAGAATAGGATATTAATTCCAGATGCCTTAAGAATAGACATTTCTTCATATCCATCAAGTACTTTTCTCAGAGTAACTGAAAAATAAGCTAATACCTCATGATAAGCCTCCCTCTTTGGAAGGCATAATCCTTCTTCTCGGCCAAAAAGGCACCGTGTAATACGGGTAGCAAATAAATTTCATTTCACATAGGAACTCCAATTGGCTGATAGTGTGCGCCTAAAGTGATATATTGCGGATTCTAAGGAAGTGTATCTGATGAGGGAGAAGGAATTGATTATCAATGTCTGCCGTGTGTACATAAGGGGGGTGCTGTCACTTCAGCCTCATGCTTGCCATTTTGATGTAGAGCATTACTGAGCACTGAATGAAAATGTACAAATAGAGGGACTATATAATATAAAAGCTGGGCTGTACTTGAGAACATGATTTTTTTTAAGTCTATTTTACCAAGCCATTTTTCATGGATATCTCTAAACTACACGTTAAAAGACAAAAGTCCTGTTGCGGAACAATATGGTGATCTGAGTGGAGCTTGACAGTGGCTTCAACATACCCTCCTGTTTCTTCCTTGACTGGTATTTAAGGTGAAGGGCAGCCCAGCTGCTCTACCATGGGTAGGACAAAAATGGGTGTCCCTGAACAGGGACAACCAAATGGAAGATAATCTGACATCAGCCACCATATGTCTCCTCAAATCCATGTTCCTAGTGTTACAATATGTCCCCAGAGTACATTTGCTCTTTATCTGAGTCAGTGGTTTCCAAATGGGGACAATACCCCTGCCTCAGGGACACGAAGCACTGTCTGGAGACATTTTTGATGCCCACAATGGGAGGAGGGGGTGCTAGTCTCATCTAAAAGGTAGAGATGAAGGATGCCCATGAAGCAAAGAACAACTCCCCCCCACCAAAAAACAGAAAATTTCCCAACCCAAAATGTCAATAGTGAAATAGTGTCAAGGTTAAACACTGGTACAAGTCCACAATATGTCCTCTGCTCTTCGAAACACACTGCAGCACACAACACGGTGGTTAAACTTGAGGGCTCTGTGTTGAAACCCCCATCTCACCACCAACATTATGACACTAAGCAAAGCACTTGACCTCTCTCGGCCCTCACGTACCCATCTCTGCAGTAGGAATGACAGCAGGGTCTACTCCACAGGACCAAATGTGAAAATGAAATTAAATCTCTTAGCAAAGTACCTGGCAGATGGAAAGTGTTAGCAGAAAACAGGAATGACAAGAACCTCAAAATATTCCATCAGGTAAACAATGTGTAACAGCAGCCACATGCCTGGCACCAAGGCCACAAAATCAGAACCAGAACCACCCTGTGTCCTCTTCTAAACTCCATTCACCCACCAAGACACAAGGGCACATTTTAGCTAAAGCATTAGATTTGGCATGTCTCTAAACCTTAAAGATACATCTCCTTTGACCCAGCAATTGCATCTTTATGGATTTACCTTATGGATAAACTTACATCTGTAGGTCATGGTAGTGATCAAGGACATTCAACGCAGCCGTTTCATAATGAAATATTTGAGGGGCGCCTGCATGACTCAGTGAGTTGAGCACTTGACTCTTGGTTTCGGCTTGGGTGATGATCTCAGGGTCCTGAGGTCTCGCCTCCTATGGAGCCCCTCATTGAGTCCCACAAGGAGCCCCACTTTGGGTTCCACACTCAGCAGAGAGACCGCTTCTCTTCTTTTACCTCTCCCTTTGCTTTTCCCCATGTGTGGATGTGTATGCATGCACACACGTTCTCTCTCAAAATAAATAACGAAATCTTTAAAAAAGTGAAGTACTGAAAATAATATAAACATCCAGCAAAATGAAACCAATTAAATAATGGAGGGTAAATATGGCAATGGAATATTATGTACCCATCAACAAAATGGAGGAGAAAGATACATGTGTATGAATACGGAATAATCCCTAAAATATATCCGTAAATTAAAAAATATAGCAAAGAATGGAACCACGCATATTTTATGCTACCTTCTATCGGTGTAAATGTTTGTATCTGCATAATAGCTCTGACAGGATACATGAGAAAATGTACTTGTAGTTGTGTCTGGTGAGAGAGGAGGCAAGGAGAAGTGCATATATTTTTCTCAGCATATTCTTGCTCTTTTTGTCTAGTATTGTGTCATTTTAATCTAAACTATTAAATAAAGTGAAGCATCAACTATGCCTGGTTAAATACAACATTCCCTGCCTCAAAACTAGTCTATTTCTTTTGCGCTTGACTTTTGTGAATGCTTAGTACATCATCCCTTGCCTAAAAATGAGGAATTTTAAATCATTTGGTCCAATCATTTTCTGTATAGATGCCCCCAACTTTTAATCCAAAAATGTCTGCAGACAAGCTGACTATTATCACCTAGTTTGCTGTGCTCACAACAACAAAAAACTGGACAAAGTTCTCATTTTAACACAGACGACAAATTCTGAGACTGTACCCAACCTTTCCCCTCACCCCCCCTTTGCAAAGTCTAGCTTTTGAATGAAGAGCTGTATCAATTAGCAGAGCCGGTCAGTTCTCAGAAGCTGAGCTGGATCCTGGACTATTATTAGTTTCTGAACAATGGCTTGGAGAGAAGGGAAAAAAAAATAAAATCTACACTAGGCTTTAAAGTTTGAAACCACTATTCTGGGAAGAGACAAAATTATATTACACAGTTAGATGATTTAGAGGATTCACCTTATGAAATGAGTTCTGCTGCTCTCCCTCCCAGACCAAAAAAAAAAAAAAAGTTGCTTCATGGTGTCTTAATTGATGACTATATGTGAATATGGCTTTTGTTTTGTTTTGTTTCTAACTACTGAAAATAATTAATGTTGCTTTTAAAAGTTAAAAGGGAAAAAAATTAAATGGCAAGGACACACTGACATCTGCTGGCATTTTATAAACTGTTTTTTAAGACAAGTATTTGTTCCAGACACTGCTCTCCATTTATTCTCCCGCACTGAGGTACATTTGTGGCTGGCAAAATGAGTATTCCCCAGTATGCTCCCCAAAATTACGTAAAGAGAAGACTATCAAGGAATGAAAGTCCAGGAGCCTCTCTCCCCTGTATATATGGGTTCCCTCCCTTCTTTCAGTAAAGCCGTCTGGAGCTCTAGGGAATAAATAATGTTATTATTATTTTTTTAATAAGTAGAAGAGTTACACTAGTGGCAACTTCAAGTTGCAAGCTGCTTCCCTGATTTAATTTCTACAAAAGGGAATTTCTCCAAACAGTAAACAAAGGAGGGACACAGAGCAGCAGCATTCTCCCTACTCTGGAAGGGTGAGGAACACAGAACTAATGGGACATTCATTCAGAGTCTCGGGACCACAGCAGCAGCAGAACGAAACACGTGAATAAAAAGGGAGGGCAGGAAAAATGTTAACTTTAGGAAAGACGCTAAAGGATCTCTGCTGTGCTAACCACAGACTTGAAAAGAGATTCCAAAACGCTCAAGTCCCAGAAGGTTTTCCCAATGTTTTGTTTTGTTTTTTAAAGATTTTATTTATTTATTTGACAGAGAGAGATCACAAGTAGGCAGAGAGGCAGGCAGAGAGAGAGGAGGAAGCAGGCCTCCTGCCGAGCAGAGGGCCCGATACGGGACTCGATCCCAGGACCCTGAGATCATGACCTGAGCCGAAGGCAGCGGCCCAACCCACTGAGCCACCCAGGCACCCTTCCCAATGTTTTTTAATCTGTCAGTGACACGGAGCCAATGAGGGGGCAATTAAGGAGTGGTCTACGGTGAATGAGCTGTTTTCTCATAGAGCTTCATGGATATTGTGAAGATAATGTTCCTAGAGTTGGGGTCTGGCTCTGCCTCCTCAGAGGTTGTCCCTGCTGAGTAAGTGCTGGCGTAGGGAGGACGTGAACCTAAACAGAGCCAGGCCTTGAGACGTCCTACGCAGGATGCCTGACTGCCCCAGCTCCCCCCCCTCCCAGGGGCTCAGAAGTCAGAACCGACCATCAGCACCATCCTGTTAGCCTTTGTTCCCTCGACTCTCCTGCAACCCACACACTGGCACCTGCGTGCACACGGGGGCACTGGCGTGCACATACACATGCACACACACGCACACGCACACGCAGAGCCTCGATCCCACAGGTGCTCCCAGCAGTTAGTCCCTCACCTTCAGAGCTATTTTTTCTCATTTTTCATACACCTATGAGGAATGGTACACAGATCTTACCCACTTCAGAGAAAAAGAACACCGGGTCTCAAAACAGGCTGTGAGTTCTGGCCTCTGCAGCTTCTCTAGCCACATCAACTCACTTGCTGCAACTGCTCCAGCACAGGCACCACCTTGCAGTTTTCAGGACACGCAGAATGCTCTCCTACCTGAACACGCTGGTGCTCACCACTGCCTCCTCCCCGGTCTCCATCAATCTTCTTTACAGAACTTGGCCCTTCTCGTTCTCTGGGTCTCAGCTCAAATGTCACCTCAATGTCTCTCCTTGGAGATACCTTCCCTCACCCTCCTGCATAATATGGCCATCCACCCTTCTATTAGGTTACTCTGTTTTGTTTCCATCTTAATACTTGCGATACATAATTATGTTATACATTTATTTCTTTTCATGTTTTCTGTTGGTCTCTCCAGCAACAGAATATGCTTCATGAGACACAGACCTTGTTGGTCTTGATCACTGGTCACTGTATCACCCCAGTACAATATTCCCGTGCCTGGCACAGTGCCGGACACAGAGCGTGGGTCTGAAAATGTTTACCGAATGCATCAGAAAGGCAATGAGCAACCCCATAAAAGTGATCCTAAGAGATATTATGCAATGCTCCAGGGAAACAATTTTAAAAAGGAAAAAAAAAAAAAAATGGGAGAAAATAAGAAAATGTATCTATCTGCACTGTTGGGACTCAAAATAATATTCCTTTACTCCAGATGTAGCTCAGGATACCAAGCACTGTATTATATTGTCCTATTTTCTAGGGATTCCTGCTGTTTTAAAGGACTGTAATTTATTTATTTGTGTCTTAGCTTCCACCTACCTTACAAATACTTATTTTGTGTGGAAATGTATAAAGGGAGACCTCAATAAAGTGGAGTCAGGAGGACCAAAGGGGAAGTAGAAAGAGGGAGCCCTACCACCCAACATCCATTACAGAAGGAAGTGAAAATTACAGACTCCAGCAGAACTGTCACAAGGAAAGAACCATCAATTACAGATCCCAACAGGGAAAGAAGCACATTGCATCTCCTACAAGCAATCCACTACCCTCACCAATTAGCCACTGAGCCATCATCATCCTAAACTCTTGCTTCTCTCCAATAGACTTTCATTCAAAACAATCCCTTCCAACTTCCTCCTTCTCCATAATGTTCATCTCCTTTGTCTGTGAGACTTGCCTATGGTTTTGCCATAGCTTGCATGTTTCAAATTGCAATTCTCTGCCATTCCTAGACAAGCCTCGTTCTGCTGGTAAAATACCTTTTTTATTTTTAAGGTTAACACTTGCAAAGATTGTTTTTCTTTTTTTAATTTTTAAATTTTTTTATAAACATATATTTTTATCCCACAAAGATTGTTTTTCTAAAAAATAAAAAAAGAAACAGAAATTATAATAAAAGGTGGAAATTAAAGGCAGAGAAGTAAAATGCACTTGACAATAAGGCTAATAAGTAAAAGCTATGCTAGCAAATCCTATTTACTCTCAAGATTGGATTCTAAAACCAGCTCTGAGCTTCCTGGCTGGCTTTGTGAAAAGGGAACATCATCAGTTGTTCCACAGAAGACTGTCTGGTATATAAGTACCAATCAATACCTCAAGAAAGGAAAAAATTCTTTCCGACCCTGAAACCAGAGACAACACGCCGACCCCCAACAGAGTCCTCCGGAATCTCATCACAGCAAATAGCAGGAAGCATCAGCTCTCCAGTTTGCTGTATTTCTTGGCTCCCCTCATTTGTCTTCAATGATGGTTATTGGTTATTTGTATTCAATGATGGACTCTACTATAACCACACTTAAACATTAGTTTAAAAAAATCCATTCTTTTTCTTTGTATATATAATACCCGTTTTTTTTTTTAAACATGGGATCAAATGGCTTTCCTGGGATAGCTTTCATTACAAGCCAACAGCAGGAAAACACAATTCAGTAGAACTCCATTAACAGAGTGGGGGTAAGCAGTTCCTTATCCTCATAACGTACTTTCAATGATGACTGGAAATTCAAACAGATTAGATCTCGAGTAGTTCCTGGAGTGAAAGCTCTTGTCTGAATGCTATAGGTCAATGAACAGATGAGGTGGAACTACTCCAAGGTGGTGATGGGGTAATTACTTCACCTGCTGTACTCTGAAGCACCAATCCTCAGTGAGGGGGGTAGAGTCATTCATCCTTTAATAGACAGGGAAATGGAGCCTCAGAAAGGTGCAGAAACTCACCCAAGGTCACAGAGCTAGAAAGTGGCAGGATGTGGATTCAAGAAAATTGGGTATGGCTGGCTCCAAAGCCTACGTCCCGTGTTCACACAAAGCCTGTGTTCACATCATTTGTTCTCAGGGAGATTGGTCATTCCAAAGCTTTTCTGACTCCTAAGGAACTCCATTAGCTTAGGTCAATGTGCCATCATCTCCTTAGCTAGTAGCATCCTGCCTGCTATAATTCAGAATGACCAAACTCCCCAGATCAGAAATGAGAAGCCCTCCCAGGAAGAGTCCCCTATTCTTAAAGACAGGTATCAATTACCCTCTCTATTCCCCAAAAGGAAACTCCTGAAATTTCCCAACCTGTGCAAACGAGAACTATTTTCTTTCCCTTAGGGAAATTTCTGCACACAAGCTCTCCATTATCGGCCTTTGCAATGAGCCTAAACTGAACTCGGTTTTTTAAGACTGCCAAGGGAAAAGATGGTGTTCTTCACAATGCCATGACCGTAGGCTACGCCACAGGCTAGGTCCCTTCAGAAAGACCTAAGGAGGAGCAGCGCATTCCTGGGGCCTCATTAAGAGACTCACTCTAGAACACAACCAATGACCCCAGAATCAAGACGGAGGGCGTGTCCCAAGGGAAGCAGACGCACAGCTAGCACTGCGGGATCTAGCTAAGGCCACTGTTGCTGAATCAGCCTCTCGATTCCCCGCTCTGTCACTTCTCATAACGAGTCTAATAAATTAGTGTTTCTCTCTGCCAATCAATCAGAGCTCGTGCATATGGCCACTGTCAGCAGTCCTCTGCAGGCGGAACTCCATATAGCGACTCAGGTCTGTCAACTCCTTCAAGTATACATTTGCAGCTACACTGGGTTCCTCCCCTTCACTCTCAATTTATCATCTTGGTTACAGTCAAAAAGGAAAATGAAGGAATCACATTTCGGAGCCAATTTGCTGCCTAGAGGAATTGTGAAATTCTAGCAGCAGCAATAATGGTAATAATGATATCATCATTATTAAATGACAATAATAATTGCCACTATTATCCTAGCAAGCGCCCCTACTAAACACATACTACATGCCAGGCCCTTTGCTGGAGTAATTTACGAAGCTGATCAATCACTAAACTGACCCTGCAACACAGGGGTGATTCTTACCTTCATATATAGGGGGATACTGAGGCACAGAGAGGTTAACTAAGGCCAGCGGTCATGGAGCTAGAATGTGATGAAGCTGGGAAACAAAGCTGGACAGTGTGATTAAAAAATCCTAACAAGTGCCCTGCACTGCCTCCTACCTGCCTTGTGTCCTCTAACGGTCCCTCTATTATGCCCATCAGCACCCAAGGACACCCTCTCCCTGCACAGGAGAAGAGACATACAGAGTATCCGGAAGCAATTACTTGAGTCTGCAACTTATTTCTTGGACCTCAGTTTCAGTACCTGAAAAACAGGGATATAAAGGGCTTGTGATAAGAGTTGATGAAACGCAGTGTGTGGAGCCGCCCACAAAAGGGGCTTCCAACAGGGGGCAGCTCTAGTGGAATGGATGAGGGTACAAAGAAGACACTTTCAAACACCTAAGTCCATGCCCTCATCTCTGACCCTATATCCTAAAATTCATAGAAAAGAGAAAATTGAGGAAAAACAGGCCGAATAAGGTGGTTACACAAGTTTATCTATTATGTTGGCAAAGGTCTAATTTTGTTCTCAGAAGAAATGAAAGTGGACCTGACTCAGACGACAGAGTGATCCTGCTTCAATGGCAGGAACAGCGGTTTGCACACTGTGCGGAGTGCTTATCAGATTGCTGCCAGCCTCCGGTGTCTTATACCCGAGGACTTCCTATAGCCAGAGATGTGCTCCAAGACTTCCTGAAAAATCATACTTAGAGTTCTGGGGTATCTGGGGATTGGGGCCAGAGGTGCGGTGAGCAGCCCAGGGCTCTTAGGATCCAAGGAGAGGAACAGCAAATCAGGAGACGGACTGCACCAATGCAACCCACTCTTATACAACCAAAAAGAAATATGGCAGCAAATAGAAACAGGTGCCCTGTTTTCTTTTTGTCCCTCTGATTGACTCAGCATCACTTCTCAGAGCAACCCAAGCTAAGCAGCAAGGTCCCCCTAACCTCTGCCCTGCACCACCTCCTCCCTCCCTAGCCTAGCAGAGAAAGCAGTGGAGTATGCAGTGATTGGTATCCTGGGCTAGAGACTCAGACCATCAGCTTCAAAGTCCTGGGTATGCCATTTACCTGCTGTGGTGTCCTGAGACAAATTGCTTTAGCCTGCCTATACCTGGCAAGCTATCACAAAATGGAGATATGAAGAGAATCCACCTCAAAGTGTGTTAGATGCACCAAATGGAACAATTCACTATTTCCATAGCACGCATCTACGCTGTGCCACACGCCATGTTAGATGCTAAGGATACAGTGTTTTCTGAATCAGGAGTGTGCATGGCCCACCTGGAGTTGACCATTCAGTAGAGTAAGAGAAAGAGATAAAACAGATCACTCAAGTAAACAGAAAGCTGCCCCCGGGATAACGGTAAGGAAGGAGAGCCCACACAGGGAAAAGAGTGAGGGTCCCCCTGAGTAAGAGACTTTTGATGGATGAGTGGGGAGTGAACGAGGTGAAATGTGAGGGAGGGAGATGCTCACAGGCCAGAAAAGCACAGCTCAATACGTAGCAATGCAGGCAGAGTACTTAGCACAGCTTGTGCTGTGTAGGAAGTGTTCACAACATACAAACTTTTTATTGTCACAGTGTATCTAACAGTCAGTGACAGACTTCCAGGGTTGTGCATAAAGAGAGACAGGTTTTGGGTCAAATATGGGAAGAAAACGGAACTATCCCGATGTTCAAACCCTCCATCAAACCATATCTCCACCTTCCAAGGCCAGGAGAGCCTCCAAAGATGGGTGATGTTGACTATACTCAGAGCTTGCAGGAGGTAACCCCCTTCTTCCTGCCAGTATCCAACATCACATCAATCAATGGGAGAACCATGTGGCCACCTTGCAAAAGGAAACCTACTAGAAGAGATGACAGGTTAAGAAGATCTACATGCAGAAAAGATGCTGACCAAGGCACGTGGAAGATGTGTGTAGCAGGTTATGGGGAAATGTCCCCTCTTTGAAGGCCCTCAGAGAAAAAAACCAAGCCAATGTATACAGATATATGCTCAGTATTGCACCCACATACAAAGAGAGTTACTGAGAAACTTGAGGGTTTTTTTTTTTTCCTTTAATCTTGTCCTTGAATGGAAGACTTTGTTCTCATTCCCAAAGGAGAGGGAAAAAACAAAGCTTATCTTCTTAGATGTTGGGGACTTACCCTTCCAGATACCAGGAAATCTATGGACCAAATCTGGAGATGAATCTGAACGTTGACACAAAAGCTGGCTGGGCCAAGAATGCACGCTTGTTTGTTTATTCTTCTCAGAAACATCTGACTGTATTTCCCACAATGCTTAAGCCATAAATATATCATTGAATTTCTCTGCATTAAAACTGCCAGTGGCTTCCACTGGAATACTATCCAGACCCCCATAAAAGCTCAAGAACCTACTTATATGACCCAACTTCATCCTTATAATATTATCATTGCTTCTGCCTCAAGGCCTTTGCACTTGCTATTCTCTGTCTCTGAAACATTCTTCTTCTTCTTTTTTTTTTTTTTTTAAGATTTTATTTATTTATCTATGGAGTGGGCACTGAGGAGGGCAGAGGAAGAGGGAGAAGCACACTCCCTAATGAGCTGGGAGCCTTACATAGGGCTCAGTTCCAGTACCCTGGAATCATGACCTGAGCCAAAGGCAGATGCTTCATCAACTGAGCTGCCCAGACACCCCTCTGAAACTTTCTTCATGCAAATGACCACCTTAGAATGGAAACTCCATCATGACAGGGGTATCTCTATATACTGTTCATTATGTATTTCAAGCGCTTTGAACGCTGGTTGGCACATAGTAGATACTCAGGGGATGAGTGTTAAGACATACCAGGACTTCTTTTCACTTAGATCTCTGCTCAAATCTCTCTTCCTTGGAAAGCCCTTCCAAGTCAGTCTCTACCATATTGTCACATTACAATTTTTCTATCCCTTGTCATTATCCTTACAAAAATACATTTTCATCCCTTCCTTATTGTCTCACTTTCCCCACGACAATAGAAACCCCCATAGAACAACGTTCTCATTGCCCTTTCTCCCCGAGCAAAATGACTGATGTGTGGTATGTCCTGGCAAAGTATTTATTGCATTAGGCACTCCTTTCCCCAAGAAAGACACACCCATCAGGAGTAGCAGAGAACAGACATCCCATCGCCTGTGTCTAGTGACCAGTAACAAACTAATGGTAACGATGGTGCTTGGAGCAACTACAGATAGAAAACAGGGTGACTGTCTCTCCTTAAAAGGAGAGGTGATTGTCTTTCCTTAAAAGCTCATGTGTCATATCCATAAGACCACTTAAACCTTACAATCTAGAGAACCATGTTCTGTTGAAGTCACCTGAATGTGCTGGGTACCCCTCATTTTGTAGCTCGCTCACTGACGGGTTCTTTAATTAAAGGTTTAATATTTATATATGTGCCTTGAGGCAGTATTTTAAATAATGTTAGTAGGCATTAGGGAGAGCCTCAAGACTCCTTTAAAAACATCATCTCTGTGTTTGAGGTCTTTGGTATAACGAAGTATTCTCTCGGGCAATATGGGGGAATGTGCAGGTGACAAATTGCCGGATGATTTTAGGAAAGTCGACCAATATTAGTTTATGGAGCATGCTTACTATATAGCTCTCATGCTGGGTGACAAAGGCGGGACTAGCTGCCCTGTGTCCTTCAGAGCAAATGCACTTGGATTTCAATAGTCTTCATACACGCCACTGGGAAATCACTGCATCCCTAAAGTATTTTCTGTGTCAGATCCGATTTCCCTCTTGGAATGTGTTCATTACTCCACACATCAGCTTAAAGGATGCAAATAAAATGGTCTAATGTTTAGAAGGTGAAATGCCAGACATATTTATACAGAGCAGACCCTTTTTTCTGGATGCAGGAAAACAAAAACAAAAACAAAACAACAAACAAACAAACAAACAAAAACCTGATCTGAAAGAGATTTTATAAACTATAATGGTTTGGTATGGCTTGAACTGAAAAGACTTAACTTGTTTAAAAAAAAAAAAAAAAAAGAGTCATCAGAGACATGAGGATGTCTGAAAGGCCTGTGCTCAGACCTTAGAGGAGTAGGTAAAAAAATAGCATCAATTATCATGAAGAGAAAATAGAGCAGAGTGGGTCAATTCCAGGAGGAAAAATCTGCTCAGACCCACGTTTTGGCTCGTTTCTGAGTGGAAAACTCTGGGACCACAGGGTGATATTAAAAAGACAGTGTGTTCTGAGGAAAGTGAGATTTACTGAGAAGATGCTTCCATCCCAGGAGGCTGAGGAGAAGCAGGCCTTTCTGTTGATTAGAAGAAATGCACAAGTGCCACAAAAACTTAATTTCAGGACATCTGTGCATGCTGAGATGGCTTCAAAGGTCACCAACTCGCATCCCAGCCTGTCTGGGATGGGCTGCCTTTCTCTGACCCTCCTTAGCACTTGTGGAGAAAGGAGAGGAGACTTACCTCAGAGAGACTGAGGCTTCTGCTGAGCAACCTCTCTTTACGATTAATCTTCCTTTTTGTCTCCATTTCATTTGTTAAGAGAAAGTGTGTGTGTGTGTGTGTAAGGGAAAATGCCTGCCCTTTCTATTCCACCGGGTGTCATAAGGCTGAAAATATGGACTAATCTACTTGATTAACAAAACAAAATAAAACAAAACTAACATTATGCAGGTACTACCGTGTGCCAGACCTTTTTCTAAGGTTTATTGCTTTATTTATTTCTCCCTCAAGCCCTCTGAGGCCAATACCATCACTGAAACTCCCATTTAACAGGTAAACAAACTGAGGCACAGAGAAGTCCAGTAATTTCCCCAAGGTCACACAGCTAGCAGGAGGGGGCAGACTATGCTTTTCTCCCTGGTAAAACTCTACTCTCTAGAAACCTTAAAATACCCCAGAACCATACCACATGATGTCTATTTCTTCCTAACCCAAATCAGCCATGAGTTAACTTAGAAGAAACCCAGTGGATTCCTCTGGACCCAGTGCTTCCTCCAAAAAGCATATTTGGAGTCAGCCCCTTTGTTGGCCAGCAAAGCCCCTGCCAGAGCCACCTTTACCCTTTATAGGCCCCAGGTCCTCTACCGCTGAAGAAAAAAAGACCTTGACCAAAATAAATCTGCCTGTGTCTCCAGATGGGCCCTCTGTGGTCATTTAAAAATGAAAGAATTCGGGTTCTCTTTGTCCCCCCCCCCCCCATGAAGATATATGGGGAATGGAGGGTAAATGAACTAGGACAAGGGCTGGGAAGGATCACCAGCTGGGATGCACTGGATTTAAATAAATAAGTAAAAGGTGACTACTGTTTTAAAATAAAACTCAAGTTATGGCGCATCATATTTCAGCCCAAAGCTATCTGGCATCACCTCCCCCTCTTCTTGCCAAGTTCCACTGAGAAGACCCGTGGTTGGGTGCCAATGCCCTACACCACCAGGCGTGGATCTCCAAGCACATGAACAGCCCCGCCCCACACACTCCTGGGCAGGCAGGTGCACCCTGGTCCTTGCCCGAGGATACATGAAGGGCCCTCAGCTCCCTGGCAGCAGGGAATGGAGTTGGTAGTTCCTGCGCCGGGTGGGTCCTGGTCTTCCCCCTTCCTTCCCGCGCAGGCAGCTTCCCAGGCTCTCGGTGACACCTGGTCCCTAGACCTAGAGCCTTGGAGGCTCCAGGACCACCTCGGCCAGTTGGTCTCCCGAAGCAGGACGTGGAAACAAAGCCCCGCAAACCCCGCCCTCATCCCCATCCCTGAAGCTGAGAAACTGGAGCTGTAAAGGGGCGACCCCCGGCCTGCACTCCCACACTGCTTCCTCTGCTACCGCCAGGGTCCTCCCCGCCACCACCCCTCTCCGCCCAACTACACACCCGGGGTGAAGTGGTCTAAGACATCGAAGGGGTGCGGCAGGAGTTTCCAAGTCCCAAGCTCCCAAGCTGACCCCAGGGTTGAGCGCGCGGCGACATCTCGGGTGCCTTTAGGCCAGTACCAATAAACTGAAGCTCTTCCTCCAGCTCAGCGACCCTCCTCTTCCCCACCTTCCACAGGGGCTTGCGTTTCTAACCCCCTCTTACGCCGCCGAAGTGCTTCCTCCCCCAGACCTCCAGAAGGGCGGTGGGAAAGGCAAAGACCCAGGGCGCGCTGAAAGCTCGCTTCCAGCCGGCCACAGAGAATAACCAAAGTGCGCAGGCTGGTTCGCGCCGCTCCCTGCACCTGGGACTCGGTCCCAGGAGGGCGGACGAGACAGCCTCGGAGCTCTTGAGGGGCGCTCTGGGGCGAGGAGGGGCGTGCTTATGGAAGTGAAATGCTAGGGCTCACGATCTTGGCCCCCTGCGTGGACCTACACGGAGATATCTCTACCGCACAGAAAAAGTTCCCAGTCCAGCGTGTCTAGCCTGGTGCTGGGAGGCCAGCTCTCGGAGACCTAACTCTTGCCCCTGTGGGACCCTTAGGGCCAGGAGGAGGAAAGGGGAGACGCGGGGGCGGTGACTCCGCCTGGACTTACCTAGAACTCCGGGAGAGCGCGGCTCCAGTCGCCTTCCGCTCGTGTCCCCAGACCCTCCAATTCCCCTGCGCTCTCTGCACCCCCAGCCACAGTCACCATGAGCTGGAGGCGGCGAAACGGGGTGCTGATTTCTCCCACGCTGTCCGCAACTTCTCGGACAGGTCAGCCCCGCCCTGGCGCCCCTGCCTGGGCGGCGAGCTGGGCACAGCTGGGCAAGGCGCGGGTCCGGACAGCCCGGGTCCTAACGGCCACTGCCAGGGTGTGTAGAGCGCAAGGTTCTTCAGGGCGGAGGCACCGTTCGCTCCTCCGCGCTCTGCCCGGGTTGGAGGCTCAGAGTTCTCTCACTCCGGACGCAGGGGCGGGGCACACGGCTGTCCCCTCCAGATGCGGGGATCCTTGTTGGTTCCTTCCTCCTCCTGTCCCGGAGGCGCACGCGTGGGTCCGGCCGCAGCTGCTTCTGCTGTCCCCAGGGCTGGCAGAGCGCCCCCACCCCACGGCGGGTGCAGTCGGGGGCTGGGGAGAAGAGGAAGGGATTCCCCTACCCGAGTTCGGGTTTTCCCAACCGCTCAGACCCCGGGTTCTGTCCGTTGCAGCAGCCGGCTGCTGCGAGTACCACTTCAGGGCAGCGCCGCCTGTGCCACCCGCTCCAGCTGGAGGAGGAGGCAGCCGCGGCGCGGCTCGCACGGGGACTGGAAAGGAGGTGACCTTCAAACCCCGCGCTCGCGCTCGGGGAGACCGGGAGGAGGGCTGGGGTGATGGAGGGGAGCAGTGTACGCCCGGTCAGCCCACGAGAGCGCTTGCTGGCAGGCAGCAGAGAGTGAAAAGGAGATCTTCAAACAAAAATACAGATTAGAAAATAAACAAAGGAGAGCGGAGCGAGCGAGCGAGAAAATGTGTGCATGTGTGTGTGCGTGTGCGCGCGTGTCTTTGTGAGTGAGTGTGTGTGTGTGTGTGTGTGTGATAGAGAGTGAGAGAGAGAGAGAGAGAGAGTGAGTGTGCGCGCGCACGACAGGCAGCAAGCAGCCCCGGCTGCGGAGCCAAAAATAATCCGGTGCGAGCGGGAGCGCCCCCTCCCCCTTCCCATCGCCAGGGCCGCTGCTGCTGTCACGCGTGCAGCCCCGGATTCCAGCAGGCAGCGGAGGGCAGAGCCGGGGTCCGTGGGAGACTCCGTGCCTAGGTCTCCTGGCCTAAACAGGTGAAGGTGTGAGAGTTGGAAGTAGGAGTAATGATCCCGTCTTTAGCGTCCCCAAGTCCTTGTCCCAAAGCAGACTCGCTTACTGAGCACCGGCGCCTCCCTCCATCTTGACCCCCACAGTGAGAGCAGACAAACGCCCGGGAGAAATGCTAAGTGGCGGCGGCTTCTTGACCCCATCCACTTCTGGTCTGGGAAAGTTGTCTGGCAAATCTAAATCCAGCGGCCCGGCATGGATGGAGCCCTACCCAAGAGGCAAAAAGTTACTCGAGCCAGATAACCCTGCTGGAAGTGGGAGTGCACATGGCCCCTGCCCTCCCCTCTCGGAGAATCGTGCACTAGGTGCTGTCTCTGGAGGGGTCTAGAGACTGTCCTCTTAGCAGCTGCCTTAGTGCCAAAATCCTTGTGACTCCTAACTAAATGCTACTACTTAATAATCACTTACTTTTTTGCCAAATGCTATTTGAAACCTTTACATCAAATTTTCTCAACAACCTGATGAAGTAGGCACTATAGATTTAACAGCTTGCCCAGCCAGGTGCTTAGGGAAGTTAAAGCAATGCTACTTCTTTCCTGAGTTCCACCCTGGACTCACAGAGCCAGACACTCCGCTTGTTTGTTTGTTTGTTTGTTTGTTTACTTAGGGGAATGTTGTTTGGTTTTTTTGATAAACGTTTTAGGTGGTTATGTTGCACAGGAATGTTTGAGGGCTATTGAGTCATAATTTGCAAAAGGTCACACAATGAGTAAGAAGCCAGGATTTCTGGGCTGGTCTTCCTAATTTCATGGGATGTACCAGTGCACTACCTTGCTTTCTAAGGGCCAATTGGGATTGGACAAGGCCAGATTCTAGCTTTACACACTTGATCTGAGGCTCAAGTTCATTTTTCTGCCTACCACTTTCATTGTTTTTGTGTCTGCAGTATGGCTCCTCTTCCAAGTAGGGCTGTGAGATTTCCAAAAGTAGAGACCATGTTGCATGTGTTTGCTTTGTAATGTGAGCGTTTCCCAGTGCCTAACGAAAAACAGGCTCTACCGGAGTTCCTCTGCAATCTTGTCAGGCTAGGGTTTCTTCCAATGTTAGAATAAAACAAAGAAAGGAAACTCCTAACTACAACTGGAATTTTTTAAAACATATAATATTTTATCATCATTTGAGAAAGAAAGTTTGCAAAATCCAGAAAGGTATCTCTGTCACTGGCCCCAGGAGATGATTTTGCAATTTGGGTTAGCTTTACCATATTCTTCCTTAGGACTCTCTTTGATAATAATATATTTGTATGTAAACAACTTTTTTTCCCTTTATACTACTCTCTTCTCCTTCACTGATAGCACAATGAAGCTATAAATCTGGGTTAGTAACATTGTAATCATTTCCTCCAGAAACTGTTTACAATGGGAAAACCACCGAATTTAAATGTAATTGTCTAGCCGTGCAGGGAGATAAGATGGGTTGTAAAAAAGGTATTCTCAATTTAAAAGCAAATTATCAATAATGAGAGAAGAAATAAATGGCAGTTAATGGGAAGTTCTGTTGAAATATAATGTTTTGTGCAAATTCACTAACAGGAATTGTTTCTCTGTGCTCCTTCATTTTTATTCCAGGAGGGGGAAAAAAATGAATGCAATCATTCAAGGCAAAAACACTGGCTGTTGTTTCATTAAAATGGGTAATCACTGGGTACTTTTATTATTTTTTAATATATATCTTTCTGTGGGAAATGAAATAAAACATATTTAACTATATCAAAATCAAGGTCAGTCTAAGTCAACTCTGACTTATTTTGGAGTAGAATTAAGCTTAGATATATTAGCACCGAGTATCAGCCATGACTCACTGGTACCTGTGTTGCCTTATAGCTTAAGGAAGCTTTAATGTGAGTGGAGGGAGGCATTCACTACAATTTGATACAAAATTAGAGTGAAGATCAATATAGCATGCTATTATGCTATTCATTTGGAAAGTATTCATTTCTTTTTCACAATGATCTTTCACATTCCAGGCAGAGTTTCTCTGTCATTCCTCTATGTTGAGCCACTTCTAGGTAATGAGGGTGCTGAATGAGACAGTCCCTGGGACAACCCAGGGCCATGACTTTGCCCAGATGTGATGATAAAAAACATGGAGACTTTGGCTCCTCCTACTGGAAATGGAAAATACTTAGCAGTTTGTGATCTAAGCATGGATCAAAATGTGTTCCCTCAAGCTGATAGGAGAGAATGACTTTGTAGCTTCATCGGTGGCTGAGAGTGCCCCACCCTGCCCAAAGTGCTCAAGATCCATCGAGAGTGTAAATTTCGTTTCTCACTTTCAAACTTGGGCTCTTCCTATGGCTCCTCATGGTCCCTAAGATTAAGTCTACAGTCTTCTACATGGGTTACAAGCTTCTAGATTATGTGGCTCTCATTTTATGTTGACCCAATGATCTGGCGATAATCTCCTCTTACTTGTCTCCAATTCTTTGCATATGCAGTTTCTCCAACCTGGAAAACTCCTACAACTTATCATTTCCTGTATAGTTTATAGGTTTTAAGATCTCCATTTGGGCATCCTTTCTCCCTGCTAACTCTAACCTCCCCACACACCCCTGCACACGCACAGATAAGACCAGTGTCTCCCTTTGGAACTCCCTAAACGCCTCTACTTAATTCTATCATATCATTTGTCTTCACCTTTTGTAAATGTTCTCCATTAGACTGAAAGGTCCTTGACGTTAAGGACTTTTCCTCAGTGCTTGGGGCCAAACACAAAAGCTCAATAAATGTTCGGTGAATGTTCTTTCTCCTTTTTGGTCATTGCTGTCTAAAGGGAATAACCTCTTTGAAATAGGCTGATATCAATCTGTTTGCCCATTCATTTAGTCCTTCATTCTTTCAGCCATCAAATATGTACCTTACTCAAGGCAAGTCTCCTGTAAACCATTTCCTATATAAACTAGACAGTCTCTGCACTCAAAGAGCTTATACTCTAATATGATAAGTAGGTACATAAATAAGTAATCTCAACAATTTGAAAGATTTAGGCGCATACTGAACAGAAGCACATAGCCAGACATTAGGGAAAGGGGAAGGTCAGGCAAAGCTTTCTAGAGGAGATCACCTCTAAACAGAAAAGATAAGTAGAAATTACTCCAAATGTTAAGGACATTCTTGGAGAAGAACATGGCTTAGGAGACTGTCTGAAGCAAAAGGGAGTATAACTCCATTAAGGAAACAGCAAATCTTTTCAATGTAAGTAGAGTTGTGCTAAATTGAAGAGTCTGGAAAGTGGTGCAGAAGGCAAGGCAGTGAACAATGAAGCTGAAGATGTAAGCTAGGGCAAGCTCATAAAGGGCTCTGAATTGAAACTAAAGACATGTTTGCTTTAACAAAAGGCAAATTTGGGGAGAATGACTCTAAAGCATGCTATAACCTACTATCTATAATTCCAGTACCCACAGCCTGGACATTGCTCTACCTTCCCTGATGTTTCAATGATCATTTTACTGTTATTTTCTATTTGTTCAAGAACCTTTCCAGATGACCACTGTAAACATATAGTGAATTGTAGGGATTCATAAGTTACTCTAAAGTACTCTAGGATTTTTAGGATGATGAGTGGTATATTAGAATAGAAGGATAAAAAAAACAAACTGAAAATAGTTGAAGTAGTCAAGCATCCTGTTTCTCTTCCCAAAGGATACTTTTCAACAGCAGTCACTGAAGAGAGGATACTATATTCAAGTTTTTTTTATAAATGACTCTGACTCAATAAAACTCTTTGCACAACCTTAGTATTACATAAGACCTGCCTTGCCCTCAAGTTCTCAACTCTTCAGGCTTAGCTCAAAGCTTTATCACAGTCTGGGTCAACTAATGAACTAATTAAATAGTCTGAAGACCACAGGGGAATGGATTTCCTCATATTCTCTATTCCCCCTTCAGTTACTGGGCACATGGCAGATACTCAATATACAGTTATTGATTGGTTGAACTAACTCACAATCTATCATGAAGTTCAGGAGTTTGATATTAACCAAAGCATTAAATACTGAGAATGAGCCATGCAGTGTCTAGGGATGAGTTTCCTTTTTTTGTGAAAGGATACAAACTTTCACACTGTTTAAAAATGTCTTTGAAATAGTAAACATGGGGGCGCCTGGGTGGCTCAGTGGGTTAAGCCACTGCTTTCGGCTCAGGTCATGATCTCGGGGTCCTGGGATCGAGTCCCGCGTCGGGCTCTCTGCTCGGCAGGGAGCCTGCTTCCCTCTCTCTCTCTCTCTCTGCCTGCCTCTCCATTTACTTGTGATTTCTCTCTGTCAAGTGAATAAATAAAATCTTTAAACAAAAAAAAAAAAAAAAGAAAAAAAAAAAAAAAGAAATAGTAAACATGATGGTTTCTCTGTTTCTCTTTGGGCTCATCTTTTTTCTCTCCTGTTTCCATCCCCCCAAATAATGATAATGATAGCAGTAACAGTAACATAAATGAGATTTTGAACAATCATGATAAAAAGAATAGCAATAGAAATAAGAGGCATGTGGCATTTACTGTATAAGCTCTTTAATTGTATTTTCTCATTTAATCTCACAGCACAACTCTAGGTGTAAGTACCATTATGTTTTCTTTTTGATAGGTGAGAAAACCAAAGTTTAAAAGAAGGAGGAAGTTCAATGGCTTGGCCAAGTCCACGGAGCTAGTGAATGGTTAAGCCAGGACTCAAAAATAACTCAGTCTTGTGTCAGAACTAAGTTCATGAAGCACAAATCATGATGTATCTTATCTTTCTGTTAACTAGAATTCATAGGCTTAGAGAGGTAGGCTTAGAGAATCATGTCAGTGATTCACAATCATGAAAGTAGGAATTCCCAGTCCATTAGTCTTGGAGTAAGAAAAATAAAAAGGAGGTTCAGGGATCTGCAGAATGAAAGGGAGCCTGCTTATATAAAAAGCATTTTGGAACAAATATTTTGAGCATGGTCAGAACTGAGTGAATCAAAGATTTCCAAATGGTTGGCCAATAATGACTATAGAAACTAAGCTGTGTTTTTGGTTTAAGGTGGGCTAATTTATTATGTCTTTAAGAAGTACACTATCAGGGTATCTGGGTGACTCAGTTGGTTAAGTGTTGGACTCTTGATTTCAGCTCAGGTCATGATCTCAGGGTCAGGAGATTGAACTCTGGAAAGACTCTGTGCTGGGCATGGTGTCTACTTAAGACTCTCTTTCATTCTCCCTCCCCACACCTACGACTCACACATGCTCTCCCTAAAAACAAACAAAATGAAACAAAACAAAAAAACTATCAAACATCTTTAAAAAAAAAGATCTTATTTATTTATTTGAGAGAGAGAGAGTATACACATGACTGGGAGGAAGGGCAGAGGGAGAGGCAGATGCAGACTCCCAGGACTCTTTCTTTAAGAAAGTGGATGGGGCACCTGGGTGGCTCAGAGGGTTAAAGCCTCTGCTTTCAGCTCAGGTGATGATCTCAGGGTCCTGGGATAGAGCCCTGCATCAGCTTGCTGCTGAGCAGAGAGCCTGCTTCCCTTCCTCTCTCTCTGCCTGCCTTTCTGCCTACCTGTGATCTCTGTCTGTCAAATAAACAAATAAAATCTAGAAAAAAAAATGAAGAAGAAGAAGAAGAAAAGAAAGAAGAGGATAAAGTTCTAGAGTAAAAGATTATGTTTTCACACCATGTTTCTATCACTTAATAGCAATATGAACGAAGCAATTTTTTTTAAACATCACTAATCCTTCGCTTTCCTTTGTATAAAACAGAAAAAAGAAAAAGAAAAAAAAAGGATGAAGATGATGATGGTAAAAATAATGAAGATATAATTAATATATACTAGCAACTATCAATACAGAGGATAAATAATTTGACCCACATCCTCAAGCATGATAACTCTAGGCTCTTTATAAGTGATTAGTTAAGGAATTATCGTAGGGTCTATGCTATGTGATCCAGGAAAAGGTGGTTGATACACTTATTGAAAACATTTTTCTTCCCTCAAGTGAAAACCATAGAAAAGATTTTTTTCCCCTTATTCCAGATGTTTCCTGTGTAGTTATGACCTCTGGACCTGCCATAGATACCTTACCACCTGCCTGAGGATGACAGAGCAGGAAAAAAATAAAGAACCAGAAATATCTATGAGGTTGCCAAACTGCTAAGTCAGTCAACATTCAACATTACCACACAGCCACATCCTCTGTTCCCTATGATGATCAATTCCCTTATTGTGTAAACTTGTTAAGGATTATATGTGGCCTAAAGAGGGGTTTCTCAAACTTAGCACTTAACTAACATTTTGGACCAGATAACCCTCTGTGCTGGTGGGGCCATCTGTGCCCTGCAGGATGTTTAGCAGCATCTTTGGCCTCTACTCACTCCATGCTTGCACCACTCCCTGACTGTCCATCATAACCTTATCCCTTCCTACAATGTTAAGAATCAGAAATGTCTCCAGATATTTCCATACTCTCCCTGGGGAGGCAAAATCATCTGAGGTAAGGTTCCCTGATCTAAAGTATCCTCATCAATACAGTGATAGCAGTAGTACTACTACTAGTAATAGTAGTGCTGCGATAATAATGATCAGCATTTACTCATGTTTACAAGGTACCAAGTGTCATGGTCAAAACCTCCACACATATTCTCATGAACCCCTCATAATAATCTCATAAACCAGGTTTTACTATCATCCCCATGTTACACAAGAAGAAACTGGGGTCCAGAGAAATGAAGAAACTTGCTCACGGTCACCAAGCCAGTAAGTTGTTGTTTTGGGATTCAAACCAAGGTGTCAAGAATTAAATGGTATGGGACGCCTGGGTAGCTCAGTTGGTTGGACGACTGCCTTCGGCTCAGGTCATGATCCTGGAGTCCCGGGATCGAGTCCCGCATCGGGCTCCCAGATCCACAGGGAGTTTGCTTCTCTCTCTGACCTTCTCCTTGCTTATGCTCTCTCTCACTGTCTCTCAAATAAATAAATAAAATCTTTTTTAAAAAAGAATTAAATGGTATAACCCCAGAGAAGCCCCTCAGCATGAAGCCTGGCACGTGGGAGTGGCTCAGATGGAATGAGTGGTGACTTCCACGTAACAGCTACACAGCAGGGTCAGCCTGGAGAAATGCAATGTGGTCTTGACAATTCTGTCCCTTTCTGCACGTTGATTATTTCATTTCACTCCTCTAGATGCTTCATATTGGGCTGAGTGTTCTGGCCAACACCCAGATTGCCTTAAACTAACAAAGAGAGCAAAATCACTACAATCCTCGATGACCCGTTGAGGCAATTTGTGCGGAGCTGACCACAACCTCCTTTCTTCCAGCTTTGAAAGTAAGTTCTGAGTCTGAGTGGCCATTAGCAAAAGGCACTTGCCAATTTCACTCACTCACAACTGAATGGTGAATTGGGAGTTTCATTCTCCCACTAGATAAAGTAATAGGTAATTATATGTGTGCTTAAGACTTGAGGGAAAAGAAGGAGGAAAAAACAATTTTGAGAACTTTCTCTTTGCCAAGCCCCAGACATGACATCAAGCCTCAGAGCAGTCCTGTTGGGTAGGTACTATTACTATTTCCGTATTTCAGATAAGGAAACTGAGGCTCAGATGTATAAAAGGGTGAATTTTCAAAGCTTAAAAAGCTAACAAGCACAAATACCTCCTTTTTAAATTGTTAGCAGGCTGATTTCAGGACCATAGCATGCTTTCCCACATCTCCAGAATCGCTCTTTGGGTATAGAAGATCCAAAGGCCAAGAGATAGAAAAATTGTGCACATATTCTATTTTTTTTTTAATTTTTTTTTTTGACAGACAGAGATCACAAGTAGGCAGAGAGGCAGGCAGCGAGAGAGGAGGAAGCAGGCTCCCCGCTGAGCAGAGAGCCCGATGTGGGGCTCGATCCCAGAACCCTGGGATCATGACCTGAGCCGAAGGCAGAGGCTTAACCCACTGAGCCACCCAGGCACCCTGTGCACATATTCTAAAGTCCTACTAAAAATATATACATTTTTAAAAATGTAAAGAGTGCTTTGAATAGTTCCAGTAAAGTCAACCATGAAGGTTGAAGAAAGTGAGAGTTAAGAAAAAAATAAAAGTTACAAGTCAATGAGGTGTAAATAGTTAATGAATTTATAATCAGAACATAAATAGTTTTGCCTTAATGCACTAACACCTCAGGGGGAAAAATGTTCCATGTATTAGCGGCACAGAGTATTGACAATCGATTTCTTTCAAATGCACTTACTTTATTTTAAGTCCTAGTCATTTTATTACAAATGGATAAGTAAAGATATTTAAGCCATTTACGATGAAATATGCAACCTTGCAAGGAAGAATATGCAGTTGCAGTGGTTACTGGTGGGTAACAGATGCTCTGAGAAATAAAATATCTGTAAATCATGGTCAAAGTATGCATTACTATGCTCTCCATTTATACGTTTACTATTTCTATTTATTCCTTATACTTCTGTTAAGAGGCACAATTCTGTGAATTAAAAAGAATCACTGGGAATATCTTTCAAGACTATATAGTAGTTAATATTAGAAAATAACAAAAAATAGCTAAAATTTGGGATTCTGAATATAATCATCTAGAAGATACAGTTTGGGCATTTAGTAAAAAGCGAACCCTCTTCCATGAAGCAGGTTTCCATGCCTTCTTTGGTTTCCATTTCTCTGAGTTTCCCCACACCATTACTCTGGGCTTGGCTCAAAATGCTCTGCTGCATTAATCTAGAGACAGTCTTTCAGTTTTTCCCAGAAGAAGACTGAGACAAGTATTTGAGTGCATGTATAAATTTGGGAGGCAAAGCAAGGAAACAATGGCCAGGCAGTGGGAAAGTAAGGTAGGGAAGGGAGAGGACCCAACAAAACCTGTATTGTCAAGCAAGTTATCACAGTGATTAACTGGAGATTATTCCCACTAAATAATTCTGGAAACCAGAGTAGAAATCTCCCCTGTGGTTATTTCACCCAGGGGTCAAAGAAGCTTGAGTTTTTATATCATTATTCATGTTGGCCATTGCTTAAGGGTTAGGTGAGTATGGTAGTGTGTTAATCTATGCTACTTCAGCCTTCCTTTGGCACAAGAAGAGTGGAATCTAAGTGGTCAGAGAGATCCTTAAACAATGGTGCTAATGTATGGAAGTCCAGAATACATGTATGTAAAGCTAAACACTTAGGGCCTGGGACAGGGGTCTGAGGGTGTGGGGCAATGACAATATCTTCTGTATTCTCAATATCTCCAAGAAGAAAGAAGGGGACATATTGGCTTTGCAGGCACAGTCAAGGATGTGCCCTCTAGGAATGGAAAGAAACTATATCTTTCATACCTATGAAGCTCCACTGATCCAGTGTCCAAATGTCCTATAGTTGTCAAACCAGGATATATATATATAAAAGGTATATATTCAGATCTGGGCACCATTCTAGAGATTCTGATTCACAAAGTATGGTACAAGACCTGGGAATTTGATTTCCCAAGCTGCACACACACATACACACACATACAACATGTATTCCTACCACACGTGTGCCAAGTACCTGTGTGAAGAGTCCAACAGGAGAATGACTTGGGGATAGGGTTGGGAGTGGGGAGAGAATGGAAATTCAACATTTAAAGAGCTGAGGGCTTTATACATAGGTATTTCTCTTCTCTTTGAAAACATGATTGCTTGCTGTGCTCTCAAACTCACAGAGAAAAGGTAATTGTTAGCAAGGTTCTGAAGCACTGATTATGCACCATGAATATATTAAAATCTACAGGTATTTTGCAGGGAGCCTCTGGGACCACTCAGTAAGTGCCATTTTGGTGTTTCTGTAGCCATAAGTAGGGCTAAGAAACAGTGATGTAATGCATTAGTGAGAAAAAACAAATCAGGCTCCAGGAGCCTCCAGTTCCTATCCCAGGCAGGCAGCATGGAGGCAGTCAAGCCTTGCTGAACCAGTTTCTTTGCATGAAAGCCCTCCCTAACTCACTAGTGGACAAAGCATAAATAATTGAAAAGGCATTGACAATTTTAGGTGTTAGACCAAAGTATACTGAATAAAGTAGACCATCATTCCTTTTTGGTAGCTCTTTTTTAGACCGCGCAAAGTAGTAGTGATCCTGGAAGCACTGATGAAGAATGGTCTGGACCTGGCATTTGCACAGGAAGTTCTTTTATTAACAGACAAAAGTGGGGGGGAGCAAAGCATAAGCCATATATGCCTGATGATAACATGTAGAATTTTCTACAGTTCCTCTCTATTTTTAGTTTAAAATTATTTTGCAGATGTCAGCAACCATTACGAGACTGACAAAAGAAAGGGTAACCAACTCGAAAGACTGTCAATGAAAAGGCCATCAGTCTATTTGATTTCTCTATCTCTTCCTGCTTTGATTCGTCTCCGTGTTCAAAAGCTCCAAGACTAGCTTGCTTGCCATTATTCCGTAAGGCAATTAAGCAACTTGGCAATAAAAGCAACCATATTTTTCTGGAGTAGTTCACAGAGAATACAGAACAGAACAGCACAGGACAGATGTTGAACCAAAATGTAAGTACTTATCTGAACACACTTCTCAGTGCCAAGGCTAAATGCCCTGCTGGAGTGCCTTGCTTCCATCTTTCCACCCCTCCTCCAGGATCTTTCTCCACCAGTTAATCGCTCCCTCTGCTCTGTCTTCAGACTCCCCTGGCTGGCAGGATGGAACTATGTGGAAGGTCGCTTACATTCACCCGCCGCTCTCAACTCTTCCTCAGCCTTAAGCGCACTATTAGTTTGGGTCTACCTCTATTACCAATCTAACTGTGTTTATCACCTCCATGTCTCTATCATCCAATGACCTACTGCAATATGCTTTTTCTGTTCATACAATTCCACTGAAGCTATGACCTTAGCATCTTCTTAACTGATGACTGCCCTCCCTGTCCCACCCCACAGCCACGTTCATTCCTTAATCTTGGTTGCTATCTCTTCATCAACTGATGTGTGGACAGTCCCTTGACAACTCTCTTTGGTTTCAGAAATACCCTCTTCCTGCCTCTGAGCTGCTCCATAATTAATCTCTTTTTCTACCTACTCTGCCTAAAACTACTCTGCCGTCCATAAATGCATCCCACTCTTGACACACTTCTCTAAAGTTACTTCCTATATGCCATTTATGTCCCCATAGTGGCCAGACCCTGAAGGTCCCTCCACCCTTCAACTCTCAGCTAAGTTTCCATCCCCATGTTTTAAACACCCTATATATCATTGTTATCTGGCTATTTGCCAAGCATCTGGGGCTGCTGTTTATAATGAATCTATTCACTTATTCTACAAGTACTCATTGATTGCCTACTATGTATATAACATAAAATAGGAACTACATCCCTCTGTAATATTTATCTCTAATGCATAACCATTTACTCCAAAATTTAGCAGCTCAAAACAGAAAAAAGTAACTCATCATGTCTATGAATCAGGATGTGGGCACAGCTTAATGGGTGCATCTGGCTTAAGTCTCTAACATGGCTGTGAACTGTCAGTTGTGGCTGTAGTTTCATCTCAAGTGTCAACTAGGGAAGGGTTTGTTCCCACAACTCACTCATGCAGTTGTTGGAAGGATTCTGTTCTTCACAGGTTCTTGGGCTGAGAGGTTTTTGGTGTTCAACCTCAGTTTACTCCTAGCCCCTCAGCTGTGCAGCTCACAACATGGCAGCTGCTTCCCTCAAGCAAGAAAAGGGCACCCAAAAGGGAAGTCAGTGTCTTTTTATGATCCAATATTGAAAGTAATAGCTCATTATGTCTGTCATATTCCACATATTTGAAGTGAATCAAGAAGTGCACCCCATTCCTACAGAGAAGATGTTATAAAGAATGTGAATTCCAGGAGAGAGGGATAATTTAGAGCCATCTTAGGTGCTATCATATTCCCATTCCCAGGAACATATAATCCAAAATGGATGGCACAGACATGAGAACAAAGGATGCATCAGTGTCATGGCTGGGGGTGGCTTACAAGCCACGAATGCAACTCAGCATGTTGGATAGAAACTCCTACTTCCTCTTTCAGTTCTCTTAAGTTCCCTTCATTTCCACTCACTGCATCTTATCTTCTGTCTGGACTGGTACACCAGCCTCTTAGTTGGTCTTCTTGTAAAAAAAAAAAAAAACCTTTCCCTACCCATGCTCCATTCTCTAGATATCCATGAAAAAGATCTTAAATACTTTGTCAGGTCTCTCTCTTTCCCTTCCAAGTTATAGAAACTCAATTCAACCCAGCATAAACTAGAGACATGATTTGTTGACACATGTGGGTGAAAGTTCCAAAGCACGCTGGTTTTAGGCTTTGCTCAATGAAGGTCACTCTCTCTTTGTCTCTTGTTCCTACTTTCCTCTTTGTTGGCATCCTCCTTGGCACACTCTTTAACTGCTGTGTGAAGATGTCCTCCAATAAGTCCAGACTTGAAGATAATATTCTACCAAACTAGTAACCCTAGAAAAAAGAGAGAGTGTGCCCCCACTGATCTGGGTGAGATCACATGCCCACCACTGAACTAATCACATGGAGGTGCATATCAGTGCTCTGATTAGCCAGATTTATGGAACCAAAGTAGGAATTCAACCGCACCTACACCACCAGCCTCAGAATGGTGGACAGGTAATTCCTCCCAAGAAAATGGGGGTGCTATTACCAGGTACAGAACAATCAAATAAGCCATACAAATGTTAACACAACACTTACCTAATTAATAAGCTCATTGCTTCTCCATTATCTATGTGATAAAGCCTAAACATTTTTTCTTGACACCTAAGACTCTCTATGAACTGTCCCAAGCTTGCCCCTGTAGCCTTATCTGCCACACAATCTAATTTCACCTACAAAGAACTACACATTGCCCTCTAAATAGTCTATGTTCTGCCATACCATTGTATTCCCTTTGCCTTAAATACTAAACTTCTACTTCACTGGCTGTTGAGCCATATTTCTACCTCAAGACCCAGATCGAATGCCATCATCCTTTTTAAAAACCTACCCTGCTTCTCCTAGATGAATCAGTTGCTCCTTTCCCAAGAAACTGTGTAAATGTCTTTATTTGACAGTGGTTCTCAACAGGGACAGTAATGTTCCCCAGGGGATTTTTGGCAATATCTAGTGACATTTTTGGTTGTCATCACTGGAGGGAGGATTCTTCTGGCATCGAGTGGGTGGAGGCCAGGTATGCTGCTCAACATTCTACAGTGCACAGGCAGCCCCCACAAATAAGAATGATCCAGCCCCAAATGTGAGCAGAGCCCAAGCTGAAAACCTCTGCTCTAATGTAACAGTTAATGTCTTGTATTTTAATTATCAATTTCATATCTTCCCAATTAGATACTGAGCTTCTCAGGGGCAGGGACACTGTCACATTTGTCAATGTACTCCCAGCACTAGCAGGTGCCTGGCCCATAGCAGATGCCCAATAAACATTGGCAGAATGACTAAGGAAGGGAAAGAGTGTCCAGATGGGCTCATGAAACATTATCCAAGAAAGTGAATTCCTGGAAGGCATGATGGTTCCTTAAATGGCTATTGTATTAGAAAATTTCAGCTGCGGGGTGTGTTTTCTTCCCCTTTTCAAGAATAAATTTGAACAAAAGTTTCTGAATGCAAAGTCTCATGATTCTCTCTCCAAAGCAAGCTTGGGTATTACTATCGGTACTTCTCAAGCTACCAAATATATGCAATGATCTCATAGAAAGCTTTAATAGCATCTAGGACAGAGGAAATAACTATAGGCCCATTAAAATGTATACCCTTCCCATAGCTCAGAAAAAGTTTTTTTTTCCCAAAACAAAACAAAATTTCATGGCCTTTTCCCCATCCAATCTTAGTTTAAAACAAGGCTGTGTGTGTGATATCTTCATCTAAGGCGCTCCACACTTGACTAAGGAATTCACACATCATCAGGAGCTCAGTACCCATGTAAGGTCTGACACGTTTCTCAGAAAGGACATTCAAATGTCAGATGGAATGATTTACACTGCATGTCAATAAAAAGAACTCTGAGGTTCAGCAAGTCAATAAAGCTTATTAGAACAATCTTGGGGCTGAGTATCAATGTACCCTGATGAGGACCTTTGAAGTCAGACACCACTAACTCAAGGCAACTGGCATTAAATAGACCATTCTGGAGGAAGAAATAAAATTAAAAGCTTCCATTATTTTGGGAATTCATGTTGACTTAATAACATACAAGAAGCTGGAGAAATTTGTGTTCATATTCTCACAGTTAAAATCTGGACATTCATTTGCTTAAGCTCCCATACAGTGAAAATCTCCAATATGCCAAGCATTATATCAAGTGTATCATATTTATTCATTTTATTTGCCAATATAAAAAAAAAAGCCATGTAGTGCTTTTTATGTACCAGCCTTCTATATCTTTTCAAGTATGAACTTTTAATCCTCACTGTGACCCTATGAGACAGGTATAAGATTATCCCCATTTTCTAGATAAGGAAACTGAGGGTCAAAGAAGCAAAGTAAAATGTTCAAGGTCCCCTAGCTAGTAAGCACAGAGCCTTCATTCAAATCAGGGCAGTGAGGCTCTGGAATCGGTGTTCCAAACCACTGTGCAACACTGTCTTGTATGTATTACCTGTGGTCTTCTCAATAATTCTTAACCCCAATTTTGGCCTGCCAGATATTTCAAAACTACCATTTACTTATTTTCCAACACTTCCAAATCCAGAGACTACATACACAAACTAGATTTCTGGATTCTCTTTACAAATCAAAATGTCTGATCACCTGAACTTGCTTTATTGTATGGCCATGATGGGAACTGACAAGAGGCTTGAGGCACGGTACGGACCCACCTCATTCATATGAGACACTTTCCTGGTCCCTGACATTTGAGTGTGAGACCCTGGCTGCTTTGTGGATGAAGGTACTAAGCCCAAGGGAGGTTGAAGAACTTGTCCAAGGCCTCAGATCTAACATCAACAAAGACTAATACCAACAAAAACATCATTATCCTTAGGTCTCAAGGAACAAGGGGGTGAGGGGGGAGTCATAAAGGTACTGCAGAAAGACAGAACTTGAGAAAAGGTGCTTGAGAAAAAAAATATTGACCTTCAGGTAAAGGGCACAGGAAATCTCAGAGCAGGAGCCAGAGGAACAAATACCAGACCTCATTCTTATCCTTTCCTCTGATTTCTAGCCAGGATGCCCTCCAATGGCCAGATCCAAATGGCCACGAGGGGACCCAGGATCTGGTTACTGTAGAGCAGAGAACAGAGTGAGGGAAGTTGGAGCATACATACAGCAGGCAACACAGAGGCTTAACACACAACTCCAATGGATCCTGAAAACCATGTTTTTTCTACTTCCTCAGCTCTAACCCATTCAATCAACGTACTATTCTAATAATACTAGAGATAATAACGATCACAAATATGGTGATTAAGATGTGCCAGGCACACTTCTAAAAACTTTACAAAAATTAGCTCATTTCTCTAGCTGCCTGCTATGTGCTAGGAATGGAGTCCTCTCTGGAAATTCTTAAGGGTAGGGGAAGGAGACAGTGACAGAGATCTTAGCGATCTTCTCTCAAGTATGGGGTCATACCATGGTATCACATCTTCAACCTTTCTTCCAAACTCAGGGACAAAGACTTTTTTAAAAGAAAGGGAATCAAAAGGAGTTGAAAATGCAAAGGTACAGCCCATGCTGAATATGAGTCTTATTAACTACTATACCTATCAATAGTTAACCACTTCCCCTGATTCCCATGTCAAAACTTCTCTTCCACTTATGACCCCCTTAGCTCTTAACAGTTGAGTAGCTTACTAGACTAGAATGAAAAACAGGTAAAGGACACAGCAGTTAACGATAGCTTAAGAACTATAGAAGCAGGTGAGGCAAGACTTAGGGGTTCTGAGTCTCTCTGGATATTTCATTGAGCATAGTGCAATATTTCATAAACGTCCATCATCCTGTGCCACCTTCATGGTTTCTGCCATATTTCTACCAGCTCTACTATTATATACTCGATATTTTTATTAAAATTGGAAATGTCTTTTTGAAATTAATGTACTTTTAAATTCAAACATCCTCCAAAATTAAAAACTAGGATTGTTCTAATATGTATTAGGCAAACATATAACCACTAAAATGAATAATCTTGCTGGTGAAGTATCTAAAACCCATCTTGTATAACACACACATGCATATATTAGGAAATGCCAGCACAGAAGTTAAAACCATCGGCTCCAGGGTGAGAAAAAACTGGGTTCAAGTCCCAATTCCATCACTCACGAAAGTTTGCCCTATACGACTTTGCTAAGGATTAAATAATTTATGCAGGGTACTTACTATGCCTTACCCATTGAAGACATTCAGAAAATATTACCTATGAGTGCTCCAAAAGCCACACCATTAATGGTTTCTTACATCACCTAGACCCTGGGGTCTGTATACCAATAATACTTAAACCCTGAGAGGAAAGTGACAATCTAGAGAAAAAACAGCTCTCTGGGGATTCTCAGAATTCCAGGACCCACATAGCCGCTGGACAGCTCCAGACTTCCAGGTGGCAGAACACAGGATTTTCATCATGTACAAAGATGGTTTCCCAATCAATCAGATATGGTTGCCACTACCTAATGAGAATTTACCTATGATTTATAAAAAGGAAAACAGAGGCTAGGAGATTTCATTGAACATTTACATATTTCTCCATCCATCCATTCACCTGCCCATCTCCCCATTCAACGAATACTGAGTATCTCCATTTCCATGCACTGTTTTAGGGGCTGAATATACAATATTGAGCAGAGTCAAATAAATGTAGTTCTTTTCTTCAGAGTGCTTACAAGATAGAAGACATAGACAAGCACACACATGGGACAACATTTTTATACTCCCAAGATTTGTTTCAGCTCCACCAACCCCTGTGAGTTGGCCCTTTCCTCAATGGGAAGTCCAGCTTCACTACCGCCTCATCTCCTAACAACCCCTGGCTGGTACAGCCTCCTCTAGGTTGGGCTCTGGCATGACCTTTCATCACACCTGCTGTGATTTCACAATCCAAGCAAAACCCAATTAGACTCTTGAAACCTATGGTTCCTCCTATTGCTTTTGGGTTTATAAGAAGTATTACACTATGAAGCATGGGATTTGGCTGCTCCAGGAGCTGCCTAAGGGGCCAGGTAATAGACCTTGTAAATATAGGTGTGTTCATTCAACTATGGAGTGAATTTGGCCAATTAAAGGAGACTGAAAGACCTTAGCAGACATATTCTTCTCTATTTCAACAAACTGTTCCAAGGTATGGTGATCCTACCCTAGAGACCACCCATGTAATGGAGCAGCTCACCATGGTTTCATATAAAATCTGTGTTCAGTAACACACTATTTTGTATATGTTTGTGGTCTTTCCTGCCTCAGTTCCCTTTTTCCTTCATTCTAGCTGTCCTGGCATTGTACCTCTCTAAATAGCCTTAGCATGTAAGTTTTATTCAGGTCCTATTTTTAAGGGAACTTGAACTTAAACAAAATAAAATAATCATATGAATAGTGAATATTAATAAGCTGCAATGAAAGCCTGTAGAGGGGAAGAGTTGGACCTGGTCTAAGATTTAGAAAAAGCTTCACTTGAAGGAGTGATGTTTGAAATGAGGTAGAGGAAGACTCAAGATTAATTAGTTTGGGAAAGTGGCATGAAGAAGCATTCTAGGCATGTAGAAAATCATTATCAAAGGCCCTGTGGTAGAGACAAAATAGAAGGGAAGAAATGGGTAAATCATGGAAGGGTAGTGCTGGTAGGAGGCTAGACATAAACTCTAAGGAGTAAATACAAAAAGAACCATTCAGAAAGGTAGAGATGATTAATGAAATGCTAAGGATTTTGAGCCCCTTTCTTTACTCAAGAACTCTGCCATGTTCCTTGAACAGAGGGCTAAGACAACTTATAATTAAGTGAGAGTTCAATGGATTCAGGATAAATGTTTTCTGAAAATTTTGCTCACATGGGTTTTCTAGACTGGAAAATACAGATATGTCAGCATCTTCCACTGAGAAGTGTTTCATAGATCATAAAATAGGAAAAATCCTAATGAGCTCAAGGAGATGTCAATTGGAATTAGTCAAAATCTGCCTGCAATATGACATAAATTTTTACATACATAGGAACATCCAACATAGGTGTCAAGCAAGACATAGACAGGAGAGATGGAATATGCAAAAAAAACATTTTTATGTTAATAATGGATGGATATTCCATGAGGTTCTCATGTGTCATAAACAGAAAGATTATTAGGATAGGAGGACATCTTTGCACTTTAGGACACAAGAGAGATGCCATGGGGGCTACTCCATCACCAGGAAAAAAGTGGGGAGAAGAATGAGTCGTGGCTCTGTACCGTACCTCCCCTCCACTTCATTTCTGTGAAAGTAAACCCCTCAGTTTTTATCTGTTTTACATGTTGAAAAACCACATACATTTCCCTGAAATAAAGAGAATTCCATTCCCTTGTTGAAAAGATACCAGCCTTGGATATACCAAAGCTTAAAACACTTAAAAGTCAAGCTTGCCCACTTAGGTCCCCTGATAACTTCTCCCCAACCCTGTTGGTGTCTGATTTATACTACTGAGTGTTTGCTTTTGACAACGCTTCACTCTCCTTTGTTAAAGAGAATCCGAAGGTAAATGTCTGTGTGGTCTACTTCAATTTCTTCCAAATTTAAAAAAAAAAAAATGCAATGGGGTCCAAGTGTTGCTAATATTAGACTTTCACAGAGATCTAAAGTCACTGCAGGAAAAAATTTCCATATCTGGAGCCTCTGGTATATATGTCCATGAATTCTCCTCAGAACAAAACAGTAAGACTTGGTTGAGACTATACCCTCTTTGCAGGGATTTAGGAGTTTACGGAGACTGAAAATTCAAACCCTGTACATGAGTGACCACCAGGAGCAACTGGGGAGGCACCAGGTAAAGAGGGAAACCCATTCTTGGTTCCAACAGTTTTTTCCCACATGGTAAAGAAGTCCAACATGGTCACATTTTCATGTTTCAAAAGAAGTGAGAATTCAGATTTTATGTCAAATATTCTAACATTTTAAAAATTAACAAATGGTTCATAGTATGCAAAAAAAAGGAAAACTAAATTAACAAAAACATAAAACTACATGAAACCAAATGAAACAGGTTTACACATTGAATCTGAGGCTTTGGTAAATTGAGTTAGATTTAAGAGAAAATTTTATGAGAATGAGGCTCATTTTGCTCCCAGATGGGCTGCCTTGGGGTGAATGTAAAAACCATTTCTCTTCTATCTTTAAAAATGAAATCAATATTTTGTTTTCCTTGGCATAGTTCATTTATCATCTGGGACCCAGGAGAAATTATTTGAATGTCCAGTCAGTCTAGAAATTTGGCAAATCTTCAAGGAGCTCTTAAGGCAATCTAGAAGGAATCTGTCAGGGACATGGTGCAGGTATGTGCCACTGCACCTGTCACATAATCATGCAATTTCCATCTAATATCCCAGAGTTGGCATTTGATTAGGCACTGGACTTTAAGAAATCGTATCATGTGGCCATAAATTCACGATGCTTACAGATTCAGGTCTAAACCAAAGTGCGTTGCCCTAGGAAACAGTAAGATTAAGCAATCCATGCAGCTACCTTCTATTTGCCCAGAGTTCCAAGCTAATCAGTCTCCACTCTGCTCTAAGCTCAGGCAAGTGGCTGATCTGGACAAACTACAGCAATGGGTTACCTTGCCTCTGGCTTCCAGATGGGTTTGGTCAATGGGAAGCATCATCAGAGATGGAGAAGAGTGAGCTTGGGATATTTACTCCCTAGACTGTCCCTCAGGGTAGCTGCAAGCTGGCTGCACATTCCTATTAAATCCCACAGTGCCCACCACCCAAAGGTCCTGGTAACTGTTCCCTCTCTTCCCCCTTCAGTCCTCAAGGTGGTAACTGTCTCCCTATCATCGTGAATTTACTATGCTGATCTCAGGGTACAGATTATTCCTTGTGAATTTCCCATACCCTATCCATGCTTTTGTAAAGAATCCCTTACTTCAAGCTATTCAATTTGATTGTGCCACCAGTTTCCTGCTGGGACCTCCACTTTTACACATACCAAAATTCTCACTGCTCACTGGGAACAGAAAAACAAAAACAAAAACAAAAACAAAAACCAAAGGCTTCAACCTCACACCTCCCTAAAGTACTCCAACCTGATATGACACTTATTTGACACTAGAAATCTAACTCTTGTCCTCAATAATTGTCCTGACCTTGGTTCTCATGGTTTTCTATTCAGAAGCATGGCTTCTGTGGGGTCTCTCTCCTACAGTAAAATGGATGCTATGGTGACGGAGTCAAGAGAATTCTTCTATGGCAGAGCTCCTCGAGACCCTAGAGAAAGAATATTGTTGCAACTCAGTATTTCTTTCCTTATAATGAAATGGCAAGACTGACCAAAGCCCCATCTTACCCCACTCTCATTATTGTACTTCATAAATCAGTGTGATCTAAGGGTCCAAGACCTCTTCTTCTACCCATGTAGACTCCCCACCAAGTCTGAACATATTCTATGCCTGTAATGAAGCAAAGTTGACTTAGAGCATCCAAAAAGTCTGTCTGTCCATTTATTTTTTTTAAAGAGAACTGAATTCTAAAAAGTCAAGGCTGTAGGGTAATAGTTGGGCACACAAAGATTTGTCTGTCTCCCCACCCCCACCAACATTTCTGCATTCCCTGTTCCACAGAGCACAATAATCATCCCTAAACATTGTTTACCTTCTTCTTTTGAAATTTTCTCCTCAACAATTTTTATGAAAGCAGGTAGTGTCGTGCACTTTGGGTAGGACTCTAAAATTCATGGTGGGCAGTTAGTCTTAAGGGATCAAAAATTTTGAAAATATGCTTGTCTTTCTATACTGAAAGTCTCTATTCAGGTATTTTCCCTAAACATTGGGTTTTTGTTTCATTTTGTTTTGTTTTTATTTAAAGATTTTATTTATTTAATTGACATATAGAGATCACAAGTAGGCAGACAGGCAGGCAGAGAGAGGGGGGAAGCAGGCTCCCCACTGAGCAGAGAGCCCAATGTGGGGCTCAATCCCAGGACCCTGGGATCATGACCTGAACCAAAGGCAGAGGCTTTAACCCACTGAGCCACCCAGGTACCCCTCAGGTATTTTTTCTAAAACAATATGTGTATTTGGGCTTGGCAGGTGGAGTAAAAGAAACAACATAAATGTCTTCCCGTGGAAGACTGGTTAAGTAAAATATGGAATATTGTACAGCCAGTAAAAAATAATGTTGTAAAGAATATTTAGGGATGTGAAAAGATGTTTTTAAAACACTATTTAGCTTTCAAAGCAGGTTATGGTGTGATGTGTGCATCTTTGATCAAATTTCTGTAAATAGAGTAATAAACATAAATGTACTTTAAGAAGACTGGAGTATATTTGGATCTCCTGTAAGATCAATTGATGGCTGTAAAAAGGGGGCAAATTCTCCTTGTTCCTCTTCTTGACTCAAGGCCAATGAGATCAAATAGGAGTCTAGAGCAGGGGCGTTTGGTTCCCGCATCGACAGAGGTAACTCATACTGGGGGCCAGTTTTGATCTGCTCTTACCACTGAAGAAATGATGTAGAAATGATCACTCAAACTTTAGATATTTCTTGCATTCTGCATCAGGCACCTGTCACTTTGCTAGGCACTGAAACATGGTAGTGGATAGAACAGCCTTACCCACATGGAACTGCGGGAGCCACCAAATTCCTGCCCATGGATCCAATCCAACCTATGACCTGTTTCCGTAAAATAAAGTTTTATGGGAACACAGCCATGTCGATTTGTGTATATACCACCTATGGCCATTTTCTCACATCGGGGCAGAGTTACATCATTGTAAGACAGACTGTATGGCTTTAAAGGCCAAAAATACTTACTCTCAGAACCTTTACAAAAAATGGTTGGTCAACTTCTTGCCTCAAAACTTGCTACAGAAATTGTGGTGCCTGGCCTAGTATTGTCAGCACCATCTGGAAGAATGCAACAGTCAGTGTACCCAAGACTTTATGGAGTCTACATCTGAGCAATCTACCCACTGTAATTGGAGAAACACGCATGTAGAAGGTCCAACAAGCCCCCGTGGCTCTGTCCCATCTGTATACTTAAATGTTTGTGTACCCATGATCTCCAGGTCAGAAAACGACCCCTCATCATGTACCTTTAGGAGAATTTCCCTCTAAATGTCAATGTCCCCAGCACCAAAGGACTTCAGATGAAGCAGTACCACCCATCAGGGCTTGCTTCACTAAGTAAGAATTAATATGTATCATCTGCCCAGACTTACCTACCCTATATTAATTACCAGTGCAGTATTTAACTTAAACGAACCATTCGGCCACGAACAGCAATATTCAAGCTATCAATTTTATGGCACAGCTCAGGAAAATGCAGCGATACATCATCCCACCCAAAATACAAAGGTCAAATGATATTAATTAATGCAGCGACACAACTCACTGCAGCTAAATGGGTATTCTTGATTATGGCTTCTTGATTGAGAACTAATGCCTCATTAATCTTAAACATATCAACCTGAGAACATCAGAGAAGTCAAATAGAATAATGGCCAACATTTCAATGAACACAGCCTCTATGCTTGCTGGGTAAGAAGGCAAATCCTACAGACATAGCTGTGTTTTCTGCCTCCTTCACGCAGATGGATTTACTGAGAACTTCATAAGGAAAGAGGCTTGAAAGTCTCTGTCTCTGACTCTACATCTGTTTCACACACTCACACACACACTCACACACACACGCACACACAGCATTTTCAAACATGCAGGAGGACAGGCATTTTCCCTCCTGTGGTTTTCACTTATATGTTACAGAAAGAAAGAGAAATTGATGGGTTTATATGGCTCTAAGCCCAGTGAGTAACGTTCACTCTGAGCTCCCTGTGTCCACATACCCCTACTTATTATCATGTGTAAGTGGAAGGGAAAAGGAAACCAGAAGACAGGAGGTCACTGGCTCAACCTTGTGGCCGCGGCATCCTCTGTATCCATTTCAATTTAGACAGGATGGTCATTGTGGGTGTGAGAGGGCCTGGGGCTGAGAGAAAGGGGGACAGCAGGCTCAAACCCAGAGTTCCCCGCCTGCAGCAGCTGTGTCCTCATACTGACTCAGGTTGGCAGATGTCTGCTCCATCTTGAGTGTCTTCACAGTGTCTCCTGATGGTGAATTTTGATTCCTTATTGAATTTCTGGAGAAACAACAGTAAAAACCCCAAAACACACACACACACACACACAGGCTCACTGATTCACACTAATTACAGGAAGGTCATCTAAAAGGTTGCAGGTTGGGGGTTACTGTTCAAAGGGATTCAGACTTCCACATTTTCACTGTACACAGTACTTAGTGATGGCTAAGAAAGGGTGAGCCATTAGCAGTCTCACTTTAATGAAGAGAGAAAATTTGAGTCAATTATACAAGTAGCTTTTGTTGAAGAGTTGCCTAAGCAATGTTAACCCTTCCTTCCCTCTCCCCTGCAATCCTGTGCAGCTGCACTCTGTGCACATAAACAGAGTCTCTCAGGCAACTCAAAACTCTTTGTTCTTTAAAGAGGACTTTATTCTTCTTGTTTCTCTCTCTCTTTTTTTTTTCTTTTTAAAGGGTTTTTAATGTTTTGTATTAAGGTAAATTCAGCCTAATCCTACTCCTAAAGATCACAACTTGGTAGAGGATTTTTACAGTTCATCTCTCTGTATATTTAAGCTCAACCCTTAGCTCTTTCTGTGCAGAATATCTACTTTGTGGAAAATAGGTTTTCAATTTTTTTTTTAATCTCAGTAATTTTTTTTCTCACTACCTGATGCATATTAGCATGTGTTGCTTGCCAATTCATGTTAACATGTGTTTAAATTTTAAAAACTGTGATAATAATGATTGTGACTTTTAAATGCCTTCCATACCTCAGATGCTGGAGCCTGATATATATATATATATATATCTAATTTCCCAGCCATGCCCCCAGATAGGTACTAAGGCTCAAAGAAGTTAAAAGCCTTATTTACCCAAGACAACAGTGTTGATTATTGCCACAGCTATAATTTGTCCAAGTCGGTCTAGCTCTTAAGCCAAGCTCATCCCACAGAACACACTTCCCCACAGAAGTTACAGGCCTTCCAAAAAAAGAAAATCCAGAAAGTACCCAATAATTTTCCAAGACCAACTAGCAACATCTTTAGGATGATAAGAGAAATTCATGTCATATAGAAGCTCCACCAAGAGCACTAGATAAGGAACTCCTATTGGGCTGTTCTGCACGTTCCTTATCAATAAATAATACTTCATAAAGGTCTCCAGAGATATTAATCCAAACAAACTAGAGGCTAATTGCCATTTCCCAGCACAGAGCTGCAATGATGATTATTCTTAATTCTTTCTACATGCTGTGAGCTAACAGTGAGCTTGCTAGGAGGCAGGGGAAGGGGCAGAGTTAGACCAGAGGGTCTGGATTCGAATGATGGGCATCTACCTTCTGACTGTGTGGTCTTGGGCTAGCACCTTGATGTTCCTCTCGAAATGGGGAATATTAAAATCAGCCTAGCAGGGTTGTTTTGCAGATTATTTTAATAAAATGTATTGTAAACCCACTGTCAGGTCCCAAACGATTCGTGCTCTGTAAGGGGAGCCGGGGAGAGAACCCTGATGGGAAGCATAACCAAAAACAGGACTTCTCCACAAGCCCTCCTACCTACTTTCCTCATACATACAACTGTTCCCAAAAAAAAGCTGCAATACACATGCTTTCTTCTCTTTTTCCTCCTGATTGTGCAACTTGAAGAACCAGTCTGGATAAAGAAGGGATCTCTTGCAGTGGCAAAAAAAAGTGAAGAAACAGAATACGTCAGACCAGAATCCAGTTACTGGGAGCCAAAGAGCTAGGGATCCTCAAATGGGAATAACTTTGGTCAGCACATATATGGAAAACTCCAGCCAATGCCCACCACATGGCATATAACATTATGATCACAGTCCATGGTATATAATGTTATGATCACAGTCCAATGGCGGCCAGTGGAAACCTTCATATGAGCTGGTCTGGGGAGAGTCATCAGAGAAGATACACCAAATCCCACCGGCCTTCTATGGTTCAGCCCCCACGTATCCTAGGAGGCTCCAACTGTTCTAAAGCAGGCGTGTTGGATGTGTCCATGTGTATTGTTGGGGAGGCTACCCTCATTTTTCATAAGGAGTTCTGTCAGTTGAGTGCCATCTTCTAGCTGGATGACTTAGCATAGGATCACCATCATGACCGGCATAAGCCAGGGAGCCCAGAGCAAGACAAGTGTATGAGATCTTTTTCTCCATACCCCACCCCCGAGAAATTCAGACTCAGCTGGATGCATCTATCTTCTATGCCTTGGATGTAGAAGCACATAAAAGGATGGAAGAAATCTGCACGTATTCCTCTTCCTGCCAGCACCTGCCCAGTCAATGAACCTCTCTGTTGAGTCAGGAGCCCACAATCTCATATTCTCATCCCCAAATCCCAATTCTTGCAGCAACTAACTTTGGACAAAACACTTAAAATTGTCTCTGTTTTCTGTGACATTCAACATTCACCGTTTGTTAAGCACTGTTTAATGCTAAGGTCTTCATATAAATATTCTTTAATTTCAGAAGAAAAACCCCTATATCTTAAATTTTCTCTTCCCATGTAAAGAAAATTACACTGAAGACCAGTTAGGGTAAGTAACTCACCCAAGATCACACAAGGGTCCAAGGTAGAAGTGAGATTTGAAGCATAACCATCCAAAACCGAGTACTGTCCTCTGTATATTATACCCTCTCACCCACTAAACAGCTGCAGTAATTTCTAAGCCTCTGTAAGCTATGACTACGCACCAAGCTGAATTTTGTATAAAACACTTGAGAGAAGGCAGAGCAAGGAAATACCTATGAAGTGCTCAGACAGCAAATCTCTAAGAATAGCACAGTGACAGGCTCACCCTGGATGTAACCCCTGGTCTTGGATTCCTTCAACGTACTTACTCTTGGGTGGGTTTTATATGTGCCCGAAAGGATACCAGGCTGTCAGATCCCACTGCACCCTCTTAGTTATCTCAGGGAAGGTTTATGCTTGGGCAGGGTGGCAAGGAGGTACAAACACCTGTGGTTCTGGCCAGAATGGCACCATCATTCCTTCAGGAAGGAGTGTGGAATGACTGGTAAATAGACCTAGGACAGGAATCCATCCCAATCAGAGAGCACCTGCCTCCCCAAAGTAAGTAATTTATATTAAAGACAGAAATATTAGAGGCCCTGATAATGTTATCATAAAGTAATCACTTTGAATTAGGATAATGGCTGTGTCCAACTCCTTATTGCATTTATTTTGAATATCACATTCTTTCAACTCTCATTATTTTAATTATGTTCAATTACAGACATTTGCATATGCTTTATCATGGATATTAGTGAGGGGGAAAAGACTTCCCTGAGTTAAATGATGAACAGATAATCCATATTATATTACACTTGCACCTCCTGAAAATTAGATTTAGCTACAGCCCAAAGAGAGGGCCCAAGGTAGGAACTGATTTGAAGCAAGTTTGAATTTTCTGGCATGAAGTGGGGGACACAGAGATACTCAGGAACTAAACTAGAGATGATGAAGGACTATGGACTGGAGTGAGGCTGCTGTGAGACTTGCCTTTGGTTGTATGTCCTCAGGACAATCCAGCAACCTCCCTGATGCTCGGTTTCCACAGCTATAAAACTTGGAATACAGTTCCCACTTTGTAGAATCGTTATGAAGATATATGAAACAGGGCTTAAAAGTGCTTCTTAGCTCACTGTCAGGCACACAGTAAAGGTTCCAAAAATACTTTTCAACAAATGGAATTAAAACAATTGAAATTCGTATGCACGCATGCAATAAATGAAAGAAAAGGTAAATGCAAAATCCCAAACTAGAAAATATTTTGACAAATATAGGAACAAACCTTTGTAATCTAGATATAGGCAATGAGTTTGTTGACTTAAAACAAAAGCATGACCCGTAAAAGAAAAAGTGATAAACCAGACCTCATCAAAATTAAAGCTTTGTTCTATAAAAGATTCTATAAAATGGATGAGATGACAGTTTACAAAGTGATAGAAAAGTATTTGCAAACCACATATCTGACAAGAAATAATACCAAGAATATAGAAAAAACTCTCAAAAATAAACAGGGAAAGAAAAACATAATCCAACTAGAAAATCGACAGAAGACATGAACAGACATTTCACCAAAGAGGATAACAGATGACAGATAAGAACATGCAAAGATGTACAACATCGTTAGCCACTAGGGAAATGTCAATGGAAACCATAATAAAATATAACCACGACTATAAGACTGGCAATATAATAATGATAATAATAATAGCAACAACAATACAAAATGCTGGCAAGGACGAAGAGAAAATGGACTACATATACATTGGTTTTGGGGATGTGAAATGATACAATCACTCTAGAAAACTATTTGAAACACTGTCTTACAAACTAAACATACAATCGCCACACAATGGAGCCATTGTACTTAAGAGCATTTATCCCAGAGAAATGAAAAGTGTACATTCACAGCAATATCTTTACCTGAACGTTATAGCAGCTTTACTCATAATACCCCCCAAAAGCCCAATTACCCTTCAGCATATACATGATTAAACAAACTGTTATATCCATACCATGGAATATTACTCAGCAATGAAAAGGAATGAATTATAGATATGGATACACCAACTTGGAAAAACAGGCAGTGAACTGGACTGAGGGGAAAAAAGTCAAACCTATAAGTTGCCTACCATCTGATTCCATTTCTGTGACATTTATGACATGACAATATTTTAGAAATGGAGAGCAGATTAGTGGTTGCTGGGGTTTTAGGGATGGGACTAGGGGTGAGAGGGAGGGGAATGCAGTTATAGAAGAGATCCTCGTAGCAACAGAACTCTTCAGTATCTCAAGAGATTACATTATAGTTTTGCAAAATGGTGATCTCGTTGGAGGGAATTGTATAAATCAAACACAGTACCCCATCCCTCTTTCTTTCTTTTCTTTCTTTACTAAAACTGCATGTACACCTATAATTATCTCAATAAAAATTTCGATTGAAAAATAGGAGAGTCTTCTGGTTGGAAAAAAAAAGGTGCTATTATTTCTATAAAAAGGAATGCCTCTTGTATTGTATATTGGTGGATACTAATTGATCCTTAAGTCTACAGAAAATTGCCTTGACCTCATGCTTCCCAGATATAATGGCTATTGTTGAGCCATCCTTGTTTGGACTGTGGAGTGTCTGGCCTGCTAAGCATCCCCCAGAGGCAGCCAGGTGTTTCATTTTTCCCATTGAACCATTGCAGTAGCTGACTATGCATTGGATTTTTGCCTTTGGGACCAGTTTGCTCCCAGACGTCAGGTGTGTGCAGCTGCCTAGAAGTTACAAATAGCTTCCCAACTGGCAAGACAGAGGGAGGGCACGACTGGGAAAGTCCCAGGCAAGGCAGCCAACTCTACCTCACCTGAGAGGCTGGTGGAGCCAGCCTGTGCTCTGGCTTTGGAGCACAGTTTCAATGTCAGGTCTCCTACTTATGAGTCTGTGTGGCTTTGGACACTTCACTTAACTCCTTTACGCCACATCTCCTCATCTGCGACATGTGAATAATAATAGCAACCACCTCATAGGGGTACAGGGAGAATTAATGAAATTAATAAAGGTGAAGAGCCCAGCCCTGTGCTGACCCACAGTAAGATGACAAAAAAGTATTCTATTATGATCTCCTAAGGGTGTTCCAAGGGCCCCAACACAGTGCCTGCCCTATCGAGAGTGCTTAGTATTGAAAGACCCTAGAGGACCCGCACCCAAGGACGCACTCACAGACCACTGGATGCAATAAGCAAGAGGATTTTATTCGGGCATGCTCGGACTCCCAGGGACACTTGACCATGAAATCCGCGAGGGATGGGTCAGTGTCTGAGAGCCCCGATCTGTTTCGGGAGTCCCTTAATATAGAATTTTACAGTCCATTACATCAGAGCCCTCACTTTTCTAGCCAGTAATTTCAAAGCATTACAGTAAGGCCTACACATAGGTAGCCAATCCTTTAAAACCAACCATACATTCTGGCCAGTCACCGTTCAGGTAGTGTACAGTAGAGGGTACGTGTTGAATTGCACGTTTCTAACCTTTATCTGTATACGTGCTGAACCGCACGTCTCCAGCTAGCGTACGTGCTGAACCGTACGTCTCCGGCCTTGGTACGGGAGGCAACCCTTATCAATTTTACTTAGTAGTAGGGGAAATTCTTAACAGGGGAAGGGTATAACTTTATTTGATTATACAGCGAACGAGGGTTTAAGCAATTTTTCATTTCTTAGCAAAGCATTAGAAGCATTATTATACAGAAGCCAGAAACAACTGGGTTAAACACAGATTTTTGCTATTCGTTATCCTGTTATGCTGCTTGCTGACTCCCTTATCTATGGTCAGCTGGCCACAGTTTCTTAGTTAGCATAAGCTGGTTATAAAAAGAATGTTAAAACTTATAGGCTATACTATAGTTCTGACCTGGGGTCCTTCAGTATGTAATGGTTCAGTATTATTACCAAGACTAGATAATAATTTGAGAAACTAATGGATGCTTTCTTTCCTCTGCTCTCTCTAGTTTTCCTTTTTCTTTCCCTCCATTTAAGTAGCTCATTGTTTCAGGGAAGTCAAGATTACTATAGATACTTCCTCAATGTCTTTTGTCTCTAAAAGCATAAACCCCAATATGGGGAGAGGCAAATATATTGGGAGAATAGGAAAGAAATGAGGCTTTCATCCCTCTCTCCACAAGAAAGATATCCCCGGCTTGGGGACCTTGGAGGAGGAGGGGTAGGAAAGGCTGAGCATCTTAGAGTAGGTAGGCCCTGATCCCCAACCCCATCTCCAAGCCTTGCTGATGAGGGAGCAGGAGGCTGGCTGAGGACAAAGCAAGAGCTGGCGCCTTGCACCCCCCCTCATCCGCTCCCCTCTATATGTGTAGCATTCCTCAGGCACCCCTGACTGCCATAAAATGATAAATAGTTAACTTGCTGAGATCACAATCCTGCAAGACAGGAGTCTCCCTTGGTTTGCAAATTTCCTTGAGATTACAACAAAGAAGTTAGCCCAATTTCCAAAGACACAGAACTCAGTTCCTCAAGCCTAATGTTACCCTCCCCTCCATAAAAACCGAAGGAGGTGGAAGTAGAAGGAAAAGTAAATAAAGTTAAATTTCTTCTAAACTTAAATCTCATTAACAAGGATGCTTGATAGCAGGAATGTAACATTCCACCAGGAGACTCTCAATTGTCTTTACTTGATAGCAACTAAGCCTTCAATATCCTGATAGTATTCTTTGCCCCAATAGCCCTTCTGAACACCCCTTTGTCCTCACCTACCCAACTCCTGTGTATATAACCAACCACCCCTCACAACCCGGGGCAGCAGCTCTTCCTGCCCACGGGTCCTGTCCCCATGCTTTAATAAACCACCATTTTGCACCAATAACGTCTTAAGAATTCTTTCTTTAGTCGTCGGCTCCGAACCTCCTCACCCCACCGAACCTGACTTAGGTTCTGGGACTTCATCATTGCCCCTGTTAGGAATCACTGCTTAGAGCATTCATAATTTCAGGAGTGCAAGCAACAATCAAATCCACTCTCATTCTGAACCTTATGACCCCCTCAGGGTGGGGGAACCCCAAGCAGGATGGAGGTTAAGTTTTCTTTGGTCCAGCAGAACGAGAGTTCAGGGTCAGAAATGAAATTGGTTATCAAGAACAAAGGAGATGTTTCCTGAGCACTTGAGCTTATGGGCCAATATCCAGGTCTACGAGACTGGTGTCTTTTACTCCAAGAGTGCCTCACTTCCCAACTGGGGCTATGAGGCTAGCCTCCTCTCTACCCCCATCACCCTCCTCTCTTAAAGCAAGAGGTCCACAAGTCAATGCCAGGCCCCCAGCCCTTATCCCCTTTCTTCACACAGTCCTTTGAAGAGCAATAAAGCATTATTCAGTGACAAAACCAGATTTTCCGAAGGAAAAGCTGCACCTCGAAGTGGATGTGCAGTAGCTGTCAGGGAACAGTTCTTCTTCCCACCCACTAAGCTTTTAAAACGACTGAAGTGCCACCCTCCCTAATTACCCAATTCAGTGGTTCACACAATGGATCTGCCACTTTCTGAGGAGTTCTGACATCCCTAATTCCCGGAGGCCTCTCAGCTCTGACAGAAGGCATCTGGGGTAATGGAGGGTGGCGCTGGGAGGGTGCAGGCAGTTAACTGGAGAGACAGGGATGCAGGTGAGAACTAAGAAGCCACGCTGGCAGACATTAGGGCTGGAATGGACCCTAGCGGCCATCTGTATACCTTCACCTGACAAAGGGGGAAACTGAGGCATAAAGGGACACCACCAGACACTGACTCCCCGGGACTGCAATCCAGGCATCCATTTATTTATCCATCTGTTCATTCACTCATTGCTTGTTTAAAGCACTCATTTGCCGGACACAGTTACAATTTGGAATATAACAGTGAGGACACATTCGTGGTACTTATTATATTCTAGTAAAGGAACAAGAAACAAACATACATTCCAAAGGTAAGTTCTATAAGGAGAAATGGCAGGGAAAGGAGAAAAGGGAGTTAAAGAAAGGGTTGCTTATTAGACAAGATGGGCAGGAAGGCCTTGATGGTGAGATGAGGTTTGAACAGAAGCCCATTTGAAGAAAATGTGGATGGGAACTCTGGATACAAGAGGGATTTTTCTTAAGCGATGTGCAAAGACCCTGAGGTGGAAACATGTCTATACTTGGACTATTCCAAAAACAACATGGAGACCAGTGGGGTTGCAGCTGAGTGTGCTGGGGTAAAGGTAGTAGGGCGTGATGATTTTAGAGGGGGCTATGGGGTCTGATACTGGGGAAGGCCCCTGGCTTATATGCTTCATGAGATAAAAACTCAAGTGTTTGGAGTCAAGATGTTTGGTGATCTGGCATTTCATTGATCTGGGCTTAGATACTTTAAATAACAAAAAACCTTTTTAGACCACAGTTTTTCATCCTTGGTTCTACTGACATTCAAGACTGGATAATTTTTTGTGTAGGGCCTTTTCTGTGCATTTTAGGATGTTTAGCAGCCTCTCTGGTCTCTATTCACCAGACCCACTACCCACTAGTAGCAGCTTTCCAATTGTGATAATGAAAATAACCTCACATATTGTCAAACACCCTTTGAGGGGCTTCTAGCTGAGGACCACTATTTTAGAGTAACAACATGTGTCTTTCGGAGAGAAGGAACAATCCCATCCAGTAATTTCCATATTTCATTATACATTTGAGGGGCAGATTTTTTAAATTTTATTTTGTTTTATCTTATTTATTTAATTTTATTTTAAAATTTTATTTATTTTATTTTATTTTTTCCCCAAAAACAGGTTCAGGGACACAACTCCAGATGTACAGAACCAGTCTCTCCAGGGTAGAGTGCCCCAGAATCTGTGTTGACACAGCTCTCTGGTTGTACAGCCCAATTTTTAACCCACTCCTTCACCAACCCTGTCTTTCCTGTTGCCCCTCCATAATGTTGCTGTATCTTACTATTATTTGTCATATTTTTTCTTAAGTTGGCCCATTTCTTCTACTTAACTATTGCTTCTAAACCGGGGAAACTCTTTTATGAATGGTTCTTAAACTGCTATCAAAAGTATAGGAAGCACTGGGCATCCTGTGAACATGTGTATACGCTGGGGCAGGGTCTGAGTCACATTTCCAATGAGTTCCCAAGAATACTAATGGCTTCCAGACTTCCAGAAATGGAAATCACTTCCAAAAATGGAAATTCACCTTGTCAAATGTAGAAGGTAGTTACAAAACACAAGGACAAAACCATGCTGAATTGCAAGGAGATACTATTGCCAGCCAAAGCTCTGAGTCTGGAGTCCCCTCTGGTGCTAAAAGCAGACACTATCAAGAAGTGGAGAGGTGGTAAAGATGTACATAAGAGTATCCAACTGCTAGTCCCTCCTTGGGACGTCCTGAAGAAATGAAGCAAGTAAAACTTTCTCGTTATATGATTCAATGTTATTTAATGCCAGGTCTGTGTCCCATCAGAAATTATCCCAAATACCTTTTTATTTTCTAAAGACTTATTTATTTATTCATTCATTCATTTATTTGAGAGAGAGAGAGAGAGAGTGCTGGGCAGAGGGGGCAGAGGGAGAAAGAGAGAAGCAGACTCCCCAGTGAGGCTTCACCTTATGACAGCAAGATCATGACCTGAGGTGAAACCAAGAGTCACATGCTTAACTGACTGTGCCACCAAGGCGTCCCCTCAAATACCTTTTTAAAACAACTGGAGATCCCTCACACTTTGAGAAATGCTGATCTAGTTCAATTCTCCCCATCCAAGAGCTAGGGCTACAGAGGCATCTCTACCCATTGACCAATGATGAAATGATAAAAAGGGTGACCAACTCTAAGGTCTCCTGCCTGTCACTCCAGGACCAGAGAGAGTATGACCTCCTTCACCCTGAGGCTCCCCAGCCCATCAATACCATTTGCATTTCCAGGTGCCCTCTGGCTGGGAAGTCATTACCATCTGGATTGCTCCCCAGAATCCCACTACTCTGCAGGCGGTGGCCTGGTCACAGATTCTGCTGGAGGGAAGAAGCCAATTTCCAGGGGACAATCACTTAGCCAGGAAGATGCAAACAGTAGTAAGAGGCATTAAAGCATTTGAGCCCTTGACTTTGATGTCCCAAGCTAAATAAACAGAATTGTATATGATGGCTGAAGTGGCAATTTCCTGCTTTTCAAAGGGAGGAAGATGTCAAAGTTGTGGGGGGGGCATATGGGTGGGGCTCATCAGAGACTTTTTCAGGAGGCTCTTTTTAATGCTCCATTACATCTGGGTTCAGGGCCCAGCTCCACCACAAACCACTTGTGCATGTGACCCCTAAGCCTAACTGAACCTCTGCACCTTAATGTCCTCATCAGGAAACTTACCTGAAAGAAAGTGAGAATTAAATGGGAGTAATACATATAAGACACCTGCACAGAGTAAATGGTCAGTTCATTGGCTCTTGTGGTATCAACTCCTCAACAGTCACTACTCCCCCACTGAATGAATGTTTCCTCCCTTGGAATACAAAGAAGGAAATAACAAACTAACAAATGTTAACTGTTGACTGTTGCCATAGAGAGGGTTACACTGAGATCTGACTGCAAAGTGCAGGGGTTGCCTGCCCATATGCACCTCTCTTGGCAGGAGGTTCTGCTGGACCTTCTGCATCTTTGCTGGGGCATGCTTCTCTAACTTTCCAGCAGTTCAGAAACGGGCAGCTCAACCTGTTTCTGAAACAGCAGCTGTTTTTCCCCCCTCCCTATCGGTGTGCTTCCCTCTCATAATAAGCAGCAGACTCTCAGTTGTTCCCAGAAGCTGGAGGCTGTTTCCAGGGCCAAAGGTGAGCTTACAGTCACCTGGTCGTCATGGAAACCAAAGCATTGTCATGCTCTCTTCAGAGTGACTTGGCAGAGCTGGGAGTAGTCTCTCTATTTCAAGCTAATCTCCTGGTGCATGTTTGCCTGGAGGAGCATTACCAGGGATCACAGGAAAGGGGTGCTCACACTGACCACGGAGGGCAGGGAGGGGTCTCTATGGAAGCAGCTGCGTGGTGAGCTGGCCTGTGAAAACCCACAGATGCCTCCAGCTTTCTCCTGAGATACAGACCTTCTCCAGAGTCAAGAGGGCCTGCAGAGGGCCATAAGCAGCAAGCAACAACCATTTCGCAAAGTCCCCAGAGTTTTTGGAAGGCGTGATCACATGGGTTTGGCCCATATAACACAGTTACAAAGAAGCATGGTCTAATCTGTGGGTCCCAGAGTTCAGTTTACAAGAATATTGCCTGAGAAACTTGTTGCCATTAGGATTCCTAAACTGTGACCCAAGATACTCTGATGCATAAGCCTGAGGTGCCCACTGAAGTCCCGGCTCCCACCCATCTTCTCCCTGGGCAATCCTGATAGAGGTGATCATAGGTCACACTTTGAAAAGCACAGGTGTTTGAGGAAGAAGAGAAGAATCTGAGCTTCAGCAGTCCTGAGTTCTGGCCCCATTCTACATCTGTTTGCTTTATTGTCTTGGCCAAGATGTCAATGGCCTTAAGAGAATTGAATCACACTCAAATTTCCCAGTGTTATTCTAGGGGCATCACTCACTCCCCCACTCTTTAAAAGGAGGTTCTAAAGCTAAATAGTTTGGAAAACAATGTTTACTTTATCCCTCTCTAGAACACACACAAATTCATAAATTGCTTTAGTATGTTAAAGACTCTGATAAGTCCTGCAGTAAAAAAGCCTATGTGATTTTTTTCAATCCAATATATCCTAAATTATGTATCCACAAAACTATTTTTTCTTTTACACTACTTGTTAACAAGAGCCTTCTGGGATACCTCATTTGGTGAATGGTGGGCTAGAAAATAATGACAAATAATAATAGTTCATTTTAACTTAGTTACTTCTATCTGTTGAGCATTTGACATACATCATCTCCTTCAATCATACAACCGCTCTACCCAGAACAACACAACCAATGAATTGCAGAACCTGGAGCCCAACCCGAGTGTTGTGATGTTGACCTTAACTTACACTAAGAGCTGCTCAAAACCTGGCAAAGAGCAGTGACTGTGACATTAGGACTTCTAACTTGGAACAGATCACAAATAAAGCAGCCTTCTGGACTCAGGAAACTGGTTCAGAAAAAAAAAAAAAACTTAGCAAATCACGTGAAAACAGATTGTAAATGGGAAAATCTGGGCCCTGAAGTTTCAAGTGCCAAGCTTGAAAGTATAAAACAAAACCCCAACTTTGGGAGTTATCAGCACACTAGGATTTTCCCTTCACTATCACATTAGCTTTTGAGTAATGTAGCGGCCAGGCACCCAGCTCCCTGATGTATTACATTAATGCATTATCAGAACCAGCTGTTGCTCTAATGATATGGAAGAAGGATGAAGGGCTTGGGTGATGTATTGCCCCACCGTACTGAGAGGGAGGAACAGAGCAGATCCTGTGCAGGATAGCAATGCAGTTAGGAAGTCGAGATTGATTTATCAGGGGCATCCCATGCTGGCATCAGGAAAGAGGAGTCGGCTAGGCTGTTGGAATTTATCAACATAATTATGTGCCATGATTTATTAAGTACTAAACAACAAAGGCATCAAAGGCACTTTTTTGTTGTTGTTTTGGCTTAACATTAAAAAAGAAGGACAGATAACCTTTTTTTTTTTTTTTTGGAGTTTCGGTTTTTACTTTTAAATGATAAAGTTCCTGTACACACAAACACTTATGAATGATGAAGTCTTTAAGTAAAGGTAAGACGTGGGCTGAGGTGAATCGCCCTTAAACAGGTTAAGTTTCTCACCGTGAATGGAAATAAGCCCGTACCAAGTTACTCCCGACACTCCAGCCCCTCCTCTTTGCAGCTCCCACCACTTCAGGGACAACTGAAGTAGCTGAAACCTAAACAGAATTTAGCTAGCATACCGAGGTATAAGCATGGCCACAGAGACAAAAATGATTGAGAGTTTACTCTCTTCCAGCCACAGGGCTAAGTCTTTATACCCATCCATCTCATTTTACCTGAATTATAACTCTATAAGGTAGGTGCTACTATCAATCCTGTTTTACAAGTGAGGAAATCAGACATTAGCGATGTTAAACTAATGTTACTCAGGGTTTTATAGTCAGCAGTTAAGCTGGTGATTAAATTATAGGTCCACATGACCCAGAGAGTCCATGCTATTTACTCATTCGTTCATTCATCTGTCCATCAACAAGTATTTACTGAGCCCTATCCAGTGCAGGGTATAGGAGACACAGCAGTGGTTGAGAATGGATCAGCCCTAAGTTCACAGAACGTAATTCTAGTGGAAGAGACAGATCCCTCAGTCTTGCTACAAATGAAGGAAGGAGGGTGGGAAGGGATATAGGCACAAAACTGCAAACGGTACTGAGTATAGGTTTTAAGGAAACAACATTTAAAAAAGAGCAAGTTTAAAAAAAAAAAGAAAAGAAAAGAAAAGAGCAAGTTGGTGACCAGAGTCAGGAAAGAGAGTTCATCCATGATATAAATTCTTCTCTCCAAACCATCAGGGACATGTGAAGTTTTTTTTGTTTTGCTTTTTGGGTTTTTTTTTTAAGATTATTTATTTATTTATTTATTTATTTGACAGACAGATCACAAGTAGGCAGAGAGACAGGCAGAGAGAAAGAGGGAAGCAGGCCTACCGCCAAGCAGAGAGCCCGATGTGGGGCTCGATCCCAGGACCCTGAGATCATGACCCGAGCCGAAGGCAGAGGCTTTAACCCACTGAGCCCCCCAGGCACCCCTGAAGTTTTAATCAATATGCACATCTTAGAATCCACCGAGCATTTTCCCATGCTCCCCTTCTTTCATCTACCTACTTAATATCTGTAAGAATGAGTCAAGTTCTCTCCACCACCCCTTAGTCTAGGTGATCACATTTGTCACTATCACAAAGTAGGAGAGAATATTCTTGTCTCATCACTTTACAAGGGACAGTCAGTTCACTCTTCGACCTGCTGCCACATACCTTATGTGCATTTCAGGGGAGCCAACCTGTTCAAAACCCTGCCTGGAGGCCGGTATGCTTCACCCATTTTCATTTTCTGTGCATATACAGTGCCAATGGGAATGATGACTCGTGCAAAGCCTTGTGTTCATCTGGGCGAGAGCTGGGGGAATGCAGTTAGTGTTGCACACACTTCCAGAAGCATTTCAAGCTGATCTTGAAGACAAGACCTCTCTTCCACTCAGGCATCAAAATGTCTAGAAATATGACAAATAATAGAACCTCCAGAGTGGAAAGGTTAAGAACAAGGCACAGCCCACTATGGGAAGGTCACTAAAGAATCAGTACAGTGTAGGTAGTCTTGAGCCAACTGGAGGCTAATGGTGAAGAGAATGTCCTTCCATCCCCTGACCAGCTATCCCCTGGTCCTCTGCCTAATTCCTTACAGCCAGTTATTCTGGATGCCATATCTCATCCAATCATCCTATAACAGGGTTACTCTTAGCTAAAAGGTTTGCCCTAAGGGCTAAAGCCCTTTCAATTTCCCAGAAGCAATCTCATTTTAAGAGGGAATTCTGGAATACTTGAAGGGACAAATGGTAGATTCTCGGGCACTGGTTGAATAGTGAATGGCAGATTTGAAACAGAGAAATCCGTCCATCACTGTTCAGATCATGCGCTGTTGCTGGTCCCCTAAATCGTCTAGTTTTAAAGCTGATTCTTGAATTTGTTTTCCATTTATGGCCTATGGAAATTATATTTATTCTAGGAATCCACTTAGCAACTGTATTAGTCAGGGTTCTCCAAAGGAACAGAACCAATAGAATGTATATATTTAGAAAAAGATATATTACAAGGAATTGGCTCACACAATTATGGGGGCTGACAAGTCCCAAAATCTGCAGAGTGAGTCAGCAAGCTGGAGACCTGGAAGAGCCACTGGTGTAAGTTCCAGTTTGAGTCCAAAGGCCTGAGAAGCAGGAAAACTGATGGTGTAATTCCAGTCCAGAAGCTGGCAGGCTCAAAATCCAGGAATGGCCAATGTTTCAATTCAAGCCCAAAGGCAGGAAAAAAACCTTGTCCCAGTCTAAATGTAGTCAGGTAGTAGGAATTCTCTTTTATTTAGGGAAGGGTCAAACTTTTATACTAGTTAGGCTTTCAACTGATTGGATGAGCCCCACCCACAATGAAGAGAGCAATCTGCTTTTTTCCATTTACCTATATAAATGTTAAACTCATCCAAAAACATCCTTTGGGAATACCCAGAATAATGTTTGTCCAAATACCCAGGCAACTGGTGGCCCAGTCACGTTGACACATAAAATTAACCACCATAGAAGTAGCAATAACAAAAGCAACATAAATCTAAAAGATAAATCCAAAACGGTATAGAGTGCTTTCCAGATTACAGAGGTACGTCATATACTCATTTCTGACCCTGACCCTCAGGGGAGGCAGCATAACTGCCATTTTACTGTGAAGGGAACTTTGACTTAACCAGTCTGATTAAGTAACTTATCCAATGACCCCAGAGCATTACCATCAGAGTCTAACTTTTGATGCTATTCTGGTTCCTTGCTTTCCCTAAAACACAGTGTTTCTATATCATGAAAAATTCAACACCCCAGAACAACACATAATTTGACACCAGAAGAAAACGACTGAGGCACATTTCCAGCCTTGAAACCTCCTGAGATCAGGGGTCCTCAAGCCAGGCACATCTGCTCTCTACACTCATACCTCCTCTGTAGAAACCCTAAACCTTCCTTTTGCTGAGGATAATTTTCCAACGTGATATCATTTCCTCTCATATGATGAGGATTCCTCTGTGAGCCTTAAATACCTTGTCACACAACCAGTTAGGTACTATCAGTTAGGCACAATCAGAGATATGTTTCAAAGGTCTGTGTACTGGCCATCGTGATAAAATTCCTTGAGGAAAGGTAATTTGGTCTGTCTGGTTCACTGCCTCATTCCTGAAGCCAGCACTATGCCTAGCAATTTTAACCAATGCACAGCTGAACCATGGAATAGAGAAGATACATTCATAAAAAGGAAAGGCACATCAAGATGTCCCCTCACACAGGAAACCTCCTTCGGGATAGACACTTAGCATGCCAGAATAAAGGTGCCACCTGGTAAATGCGCTGGTTCAGGAAAACAAACAAACAAACTAACTAACTAGTTAACATCTGGGTATAAAACTAATTCTAAAAGAGAATGAAAAATGAATACACAGCAACATGACTACTAACTGCTGGTGAAAATGAAAATGTGGCTACGGAATCATGGACATCAAGTTTTTTCTACCATTGTTGTCCTTTTAGTCAATTTGATAGAGTCCTTTCTCTAAACAAAAGAAAGAGCTCTATAACACAATATTTTGTGCACATGAGCCAGGTTCTAATCCAACTTTAGTTCTTCTTACAGTCTGGCAGGTACTACTTTGACTTGGCTGGTTCTATGCCTGTCTTCCTACAGACTCTAAATTTACCCAGGACAAGGTTTTGTTTTGGTTTTTGGTTTTGGGGTTTTTTAAAAGATTGGTTTTTTGTTGTTGTTGTTTTGTTGGGTTTTTTTTTTGTGTGTGTGTGTGTGTGTGTGTGTGTGTGTGTGTGTGTTTTGTTTTGTTTTTTTGTCAGAGAGAGAGAGAAAAAGCAAGTGAGCACAAGCAGGGGGAGAGGCAGGCAGAGGGAGAAGCAGGCTCCCTGCTGAGCATGGAGCCCAAGGTGGACATGATCCCAGGCCACTGGGATCATGACCTGAGACAAAGGCAGATGTTTAACTGATTGAGCCACCCAAGCATCCCAAGGGACAAGTCTTCTGTCTTATTTAAGCAACTCAAGGTTGGAACTGTGATGAGTCGCATACATATCTGGATTAAAAACTAGAGAATGTTCATTATTTATAGCAACAATATACCCTCATAACCAAAAGAGCAGTCTGCCTTGGTTTAATCCAAGATGAGTGGCCACATGCAAGCCACTTATCCTTTGGAGTTTGAGATTCCCCATCAGAAACATGTAGTTAATATTACTTAGAATTCTGGAAATAATGTCATCAGCAGTATTGGTATAAATCCTGATTCTTCCAAAATCCTCACATTAAAAATAGAGTAATGAATGAAAGTAAAAAATAGACAGTATTTATGACAATAAAGTATCTATGTGAATGACAAGATATAAACAGGTGGGAGCAAACCATCAACATCCCCAACACTTGGTATGCTACCAGCATCAATGTGGGAGGAAGCGGAAAGAAACAACAGGTCATGTGACAGACTTAACAAAAGGAGAATCCCCAATATGACCAGCTGACAGTCACTGGAATGTGTTGAATGCCAACTTGATAACAGCAGCTGAAATTAGGGAAGAGATTTTCTAATCCAGTAGTGGTTGAGTACAGTGTTTCCCTGGTTAAGATAAGAAGGGGTTGAAGCACTCTAGTCTTTGTAAACCCCAAAACTGACCAATTAGGGCTGCTTTCATGACTGTCCCACACTGAGAAGACATTGTCAGATGTGAGCTGAGAAGATAAAAAAGGGGCGAAGGAAGAAGAAAGTCTAGAGAAATGTGAGAAAAGGATAAAGAACCAGACCATCACAGAGAGCTAGCCAGTTTTTTAAAAACTATATGGAAAGAACAAGGCTTAAGCGGGAGCTCTGTGAAATTAGAAAAGCCACCTAAAATAAGACTTTTCCTAAAATTTCATGAAATATAATCTCACATAAAAATGAGTAACAGAGGGGCACCCAGGTGTTTCAGGCAGTTAAGCATCTGCCTTCAGTTCAAGTCATGATTACAGGGTCCTGGAATCAAGCCCCACATCAGGCTCCCTGCTCAGCTGGGAGTCTGCTACTCCCTCTTCCTCTGCTCCCCACCCCACTGTTATTGCTTTCTCTCTTGCTCGCTCTCTTTCAAAAAAATAAATAAAATCTTTTAAAATATGAGCAAGAGAAAAGAATCATAGGCATATCTCACATGAATTTATTAAAAGAAAACAAATCAAGGATAAGGAGAATAAAATCCCTACAGGTAACAAAAGCAGGCCAGATAGATATTGTCAAAAGTAAGATGCAATGTTGTGACACACTATTTCAAAACACACCCAAAGGCATTAAGAAAGTGATATAATATACAGAAAACAACACAAATCGGCATTAGAAAACCTTAGAAATGAGGTGAAAGAATTTGAGAATTATAAATTTTAAACATCTTAGTAACGAAGAATAAACTAGAAAAAGCATAAAGACAAATAAACATGAAAACAATGACTTGGGTGAAAGAAACAGATGTCTAAATGCTGATGTGTGTAACCTTCCAGAGCTCACTTCTCCTCCTCTCACCCAGCAGCCAGCAATGGTACAATGATAACAGCTCTGTCACCTTGGATCGACCCTACGACCAGCCCACAATAGACATGTAATGTGAGCAAGAACTAAACATTTGCTATACTAAGCTGCTTGGATTTGAGGCTTATTTATTATGGCAGCATTACCTAACCTATACTGACTGATATGAGTATCCAAAATGTGCTTAAACATGAAGATCTCGAAAGTCTTTTAAAGCTGTAATGTACTTTTTCAAATATGAACTCACATATATTGCAGTTGATGATAAATAATGCAATTGTAAATGAGTAAAATGTTATTCTTATTAACTTAAAACTTTCTAAATTCAAGACCGGAGTGAACGCACTTGCTTTCCAAGCATTTGAAGAGCATATTGAGCTTGGATCCCTGGCTAGATTCCCAAATAGAAGCTCTATCAGGTAAAAATAATTTCTTTCTCCCACGGGAACACATCATTACCATTATTGATAAAATCTCTTACTTCTCATAACTTTAGTTTCTGGATTATTGAGAAGGATTTGATAAACTTTCCAATCTGGAGGTTGGGAATACCATACACACTAATACCCCTTTTATTATAATCACTAATAATAACAATAGTCACTTTCTAATCTCTATTAGCCACTGTGCTGAGTGCCTTATATCAATGAACAACATATGTTCAATGATGAATGAAGAATGATGTGGGATTTGTAAAAGTTATTAAAGGAAACATGAGATTTAGACCCACAGAGACAAAGAGGTGAGGATACTCTAGTCAGAGGGATAATGTGAATAGAAAAAAGGAGAAGGGGATCTACAGGCCACATAAAGGGAAAGTGAATAGGCATTTTGAGCAGGAAATGGAATTTAAACTTAATCTTACAGATAAAGAGGATTCATGGGAAAGCTTCAGATCAGGGGACTGGGATGACAAAGCATTGTTCAAAGAAAATTGTCCTAACAGCAGTACAGGATTAAAAATTAGAACAGAAAGAGACAGGCACCAGGGAAATGAGTTAGGAAACTATTGTCATAGCTCAGCCTTGATGGGATGAGGGCCTTGCCAAAGATTTAGTTGTAAAGAATGGGTCTGACTAAGTTTTAGCCAATGATTTATGAATGGAAATATGATATGTACCTTAGGGAAGTCTTATAAAAGGAGGAAATGCATCCTTCCTTATCCCTTCATTGTCTTTCTGCTTGGAACATAGACGTGATGGCTGGATCTCCAAATGCTGTTTCATACCATGAGGACTAGAGCCACACAGAAGAGATTCTGAAACAGAGATCTGGGTCCCCAGTACATTCATGGAGCCACCATACTAACCAAAGATTGCTTCTGAATCTCTTTCACATCAGAGAAAGATAAACGATCACCTTACTCAAGTTACTCTTACTTGGACTTTCTGTTTGAAGCAACTGAATCTACCTACATGATAGGAAAGGGTAAAGAGAAGGGAAGAACCTAACAAGGCAAACAAATACAGTTTCATATAGGAGTTAAGTATTTGTGTCCTGTCCCCCGAGGTTAGATTCTATCTCGTCACTCAGTAACTTTGGAAGCCTATGCCAGCACCTCAGTTTCAACAGAGGTTAAATGTGGAATAATAATAAATAGCAACCACTAATTGGATTCTTGGGAAGATTAAATGCAACAACTAATGTAAAACGCTCAGCATGCTCTTTGAGGCAAGTTTTATTAAGTGATGCTAAATAAAGTAAAATGCAATGTGCCCAAAGAGAAGAAAGCCCAAAATTCTTAGGGAGGGGGTATGAATAAGAATGAATGACCACTTCTGCCAGAAAGTTGGGGGAAATCAGAAATGCTTTTTGGAAAACACTTTTCTCAAGCTTCCTTCTCCCCTTCCAGGACCACCCTGGTGCTGTGAGTGTGAAAAGCGTGGAGAAAGTGGCTTTCTCGGTCCTCCTGGCTTCTGGCCACTTCAGGATGCGGCCTTTGACCACAATTCCAGTTTCACATCCTGTTTAATGGGCTTATGGGCAACACTTTATCAACAGTCTATCAATACCATTGATCTTCATGTTCCAGGAAATGCTGTTCTGTTGGGAAGAAGAGTCTCTTGGCTTCATTTCTGCATAAAAGGGTCTGATTATATCAAAGGGATGTTTGGCTTTTCAGCATGTTGGGTTGATAAACAGTGACAGAATAGTGAAGGAGGTGGGGCTAGAGGTCTTGAGGGTGAAAACTCTTTCAGAGAAATCAGATTACTTCTGAACCCCCCAAATACTTCATAGGAGCTAGAAGGTTCTCAGAGATATAACTGCTCTATGAAAGACATGAATCTTTGATTAACACTAAAAAAGGCAAAGGAAAAAAGGGGGTGGAAATGCACATAGTTTAATTGCAAATATAGTTATAGCTATGTGTGGGGAATATATTTGAAGATGACATCATCACAGCTCCATATTTGCTAAGTTTTGATGTGGAGAAAAAGGAGAATGACATATGGGAGAAGCATAGGCTGGGAGTAACATGAAATCTGACAGATTTAAATCACATTCTTCTTCTCAGTATCAATGTGTTTACTGAAAAATGAGCTGTGGTAAGAGTTAAATCAAATAATATAGATAAAAGGGCTTAGTAGACCCTGGGGCCCTTTCCATCTAGAATACCTGCGGATAGCCTGATGAAGAGTTAGGAAAGGAAGCCAATGATGGTTTCTTTAGAATCTTCAAGCATCTTTGGTTTTTTGTTTGTTTGCTTGTTTATTTGTCTTTTTAAAAGATTTTATTTCTTTATTTGACAGAGAGAGAAAACTCAAGCAGAGGGAGAAGCAGGCTCCCCACTGAGCAGGATGTGGGGCTCAATCTCAGGACCCTGGGATCATGACCTGAGCCCAAAGCAGACACCAACTGACTGAACCACCCAGGAGCCCCAAGGATCTTTGTTTTTGAGTGAAATTTGCCATTCCCTATATATCCTTAAAGTTCAATCCGGTCTCAATGTTGTTTTTGCTTTAGATGTACAGTGTAATTTTCTCTTCCTTCCTTATAAGTTTAAATAAAGAAACTCTGTTTTGGATTTTTGAAAAAATTTTCCTGGTTTCTTATTCCCTACCCCCAAAACAAAGAATGTTCCTCTTGGAAAACACCCCTGTAATTTTATCTAAACAAGGATGGCTGCTAGAGAAATGGATGCTGTTGCTATGGATTTGATGTTTCTATATCCCTACTGCCCAAAATCCATGTGTTGAAGTCCTAGCCCCCAACGTAATGGTATTCAGAGATGGGGCTTTTGAGAGGTTATTAGAGTTCCATGAGGTCATGAGGGTAGACCAGTAGTATAAATTCCAGTCTGGCTTGGCAAGCTCAAGACCTAAGAAGAGCCCATTTTTTCAGTTCAAGTTCAAAGATAGGAAAAGACTGATATCCCAGTACAGTCAAGCAAGAGGAGTTCCCTCTTAGCCTGTTCTATTTAGGCTTTCAAGGGACTGGATGAGGCCCACCCACATTAGGGAAGGCAATCTGTTTGACTCACTCTACCAATTCAAATGTTATTGTCATCTAAAAACACCCTCCCAGAATAATGTTTGACCTAATGTCTGAATTGTCTGTGGCCTGGTGGAGCTGGCACGTAAGATTAACCATCACAGTACCCACAGAGTGACTTAGAAATTTATTTTCACAGAGTTTACATATGACAGTTGCTCAATAAAACTTAGCTATTGATATTGTTATCATTATTATTATTATTCTCAGAAGTATCTTTCTTCTTTCTTTCCTGGTTCCAAGGATAGAAATGTCTGAGAAAATAGTCTCAGCTATCGAAAAAAGGCTGGCGTTCTCAGGTTGATGTTTCATCAAGCTTTAGTTCCTTCTTCAAGAACCCACTGGCCGAATGGGACCATTTGATTAGAAACAGCAAAATTCTCCCTAAATTGTCAAATTAGTCAGCTCCCCTGCCTCCATCCTGGGAACACCCTCTTCTTCTACAACTTTCTGGAAATCTTGGCTAAGAAGCAAAGAGACTACAGGAGGTGAATGAAGGAAGCATTTTAAAACTTGGCCACTGTAGTTCGGCTGAGTTCCGGGTTGCAGAGATTAAATAATGGCTCATGGCATGCACAATCAGGGGCTTGCCGAGAATTAAGGGGTCTTACTGACTGCTCTGCTAACTTATGAGTTCTCATTATGTTTCTCCAAGCTGAAAAACTCTGCTTAGAACCACAAAAACAATGCCCTTTCTGGCCTGGCCCCTTTGAAGGTCATAAATCACCTTAATTAAGAACAGCTTTAATAATGGAGGACTCAAGATGCCGCGCAAGAGTACTGTGAGCATCTATGAAATTAGCATGAAAAAACTCCTTGTTTTGTACCTTCCCCAAAATCATTTTCTGCTGGGTTAAATGCTTCTCTCGCAGCAGTGTCCAGTGGTGGTGCTCAATGAGGAGCTGTGGTGCCACCTGCTCACAACATCTGATTCCCTGCCCCTTCCCGGCCAGAGATGGACCAGAGGATGCTCCAATGGAGCGGCCTGTCGCATCTCTGCTGATGTGAGTTTAGCTCAAAGGAGGCTGGGGCAGAGGACTGTTCCAAGCCCAGGAAGCTCCTTCATTCCACTAGACCACCGCCAGCCAAGTGTGCTAAAGCATTTCTCAAGCTGAGGATGAAATTAAAACGGAAGTATATATACTAGCACGAGGTTTTTCAACCTCAGCACTAATGACATCTGGACGGAGTAATCCTTTGTTGTGAGAGGCTGTCCTATGCATTTTAGGACATTTAGCAGCTTCCTGGCCTCCACCCACTTGATGCCAGTAGCATTCGCAACTTCAGTTGTGACAAGGAAAGATGCATCCAGACAACCATTCCCTGGGTGTATGGCTGCCAGATGTAGCCAATAAAAATACAGTTTGCCCAGTTGAAGTTGAATTTTGGATAAACAACAAATCATTTTCAATATATGTATTCCTATGCAATCTTTAGGATGTGCTTACATGAAAAAATTGTCATCTAAAATTCAGCTTTTACTGGGCATTCTGTATCTTATTTGGTAACCCTACCTGAGGGGCAAAACTACTCCCCAGATGAGCAACACTGCCCCAGGCACTTGGTCTTACCTGACTACTATAATCACCCAATAAACTTTTAAACTATACCTATGCTCTTACCAATTCAACCTGAATCCACAGGGCCAGAGCCAGGTCAAGGATAACTATTTTTTTTTTTAAGTCACCCCAAGAGATACTAATAAATAGCCAGGTTGAGAACTGTTGTCACTGTATATTTTTAAAATTTCCTGATGTAGGGTACCTGGGTGACTCAGTCATCAGGTGTCTGCTTCAGCTCAGGTCATGATTCTGGGGTCCTGGGATCAAGCCCTGCATCAGGCTCCCTGCTCAGCAAGAAGCCTCCTTCTCCCTCTCCCTCTCCCATTCCCCCTGCTTGTGTACCCTCTCTTGCTGTGTCTTTCTGTCAAATAAATTTAAAAAAAATATTTTAAAAAATTCCTGATAATATTAATATCCAAAATATTTATAAAAAGAAACTAAAACCAACGAGCAACAGATCCTTGGCTCCCAATGCAGACCTTCTGGAACAGAATTCTCTGAGGCCAAACCTACTCAACCTACAGTTTTATCTAGTGTTTCCGGTGATTCTGTCAGGCAGGTACGGGAAGCCATGCCCTAGCAAAACTCTCACACATGAACACAGGACTCTCCTACTAATCATGTCTATAACTGGAAAACCCCAAATGTCCATTTGTGGAGAACAGCTAAATAAATTGTGATAGAGTCACACAACAGATGAGCACAGAGCGGTGAGAATGAGTCATTTACAGGTGTCTGCATCAACATTGATACTTATAAGGAACATAATGTGAGATGGAATAAAAACCAAAAAAGATACCTTTATTATAAAACGCAAAAGCAAGCAACTCTTAACAATATTTTCCCCATACCCTTTAAAGACACACAAATGTGTATTAAGCCTGTAACACAGGAAGGATAACATCAAAATCCAAAGTAGCAGTTCTGTTTCTCCAGAGAACCTTGACTAATAGACGAGGGGATGCTGATGGGTCTGGTTGAGGGCCACACTTTGAGAACAACTGTTCTTCAGAGCAGCTGACTGGTGCTGGCTCTCACACTGGTCCGTGTGGTAAAAAACAACAACAAAGTGGACCCTTCTAATTCAAAAAGAGAATAAAGAGACATGGTGACTGAATGCAATATGTGAATCTTTGACGGTCTTAAAAAAAAAAGAAAAAAAATCACACATAGCTATAAAGAACATTTATGGGACAACTGAGGGAATTTGGACAATATAAGTTATATATTAGATAAGATCATTGTATCAGTGTCACATTTCTTAGGTTTGCTAACAATTTCCTGGTTATATGGGAGATTGCCATTGTTCTTAGAAAATGCAAACTCCAGGCACCTGGGTGGCTCAATGGCTTAAGCCTCTGCCTTCAGCTTGGGTCATGATCTCAGGGTCCTGGGATCAAGCCCCGCATCTGGCTCTCTGCTCAACGGGGAACCTGCTTCCCCTCCCTCTCTCTGCCTGCCTCTCTGCCTACTTGTGATCTCTCTCTCTCTCTCTCTGTCAAATAAATAAATAAATAAAATCTTTTTTAAAAAATGCAAACTCAGGGCGCCTGGGTGGCTCAGTGGGTTAAGCCGCTGCCTTCGGCTCAGGTCATGATCTCAGGGTCCTGGGATCGAGTCCCGCATCGGGCTCTCTGTTCAGCAGGGGCCACTTCCTTCCCTTCCCCTCTCTCTGCCTGCCTCTCTGCCTGCTGTGATCTCTCTCTGTCAAATAAATAAATAAAATCTTAAAAAAAAAAATGCAAACTCAGGTATTTAGGGATGATGTACCATTGATGATGCTTGCAATTATTTCCAAAGAGTTTATCCAAAGAAAAATAATGTGTGTATATGACACACCTAGACACACACTGACAGAAAGGGATTAATGCTGAGAAAGAGAAAATGTCAAGCAAAATAATAAGCAATCAACAAAACACGTGATCTATGTGAAATACCTAGTACACGTTGAGTGTAAGTGAATAAAACAGTACTGTCCCTGCCCTAATGATCTGATCCTCTAGTGTGTGTTAGTCTCCTAGGGCTTCTGAAACAGATTATCACAAAGCAGGAGGCCTAAAACAACAGAAATTATTCTCTCACAGTTCTGGAGGCTGTTAAGTCTAGAATCAAGGTAGCAGCAAGATCAGTTCCTTCTTGTGGCTCTAAGACAGAATTTAATCCATGCCTCTCTTTGCTTCTGGGGGCCGCCGACAGTCCTTGGTATTGCTTGGCCTGAGACATATTTCTCTGCCTGTCTTGTCACGTGGCTTTCTTCTTTGTGTGTCTCCATGTTTCCAAATGTCCCTCTTCTTATTATGACACCAGTCATCGAAGTAGAGCCCACCTTAAACCAGTATGACCTCATGTGAGCCTAACTAATTACATCTGCAAGGACTCTATTTCCAAATAAGGTCAAGTTCTGAGGTTTTGGCGGGGAGTTACCTAGGAAACACGTGTCCCTGCTCCTAGGCCAAAGCTCTGAGGAAGGAGGTGGTCAGGAGCCTAGAAGCATATGCCCCCTACAAAAGCCCTGGGCCCCTCCTCTCAAACTCGAAGAAGTTAGTATCCAGCGCAGGACCAGCCATCGTACACGCCAGTGGCACCAGAGCCTTCCTCCAAGCTAAAACTCAGCCATCCCAGCTTTGTAGGCTCAATGCATCATGCAAGATGACTCCTTCCTCTCCGGTACGACAGACAAAGACTGCTGCTTCCTGACAGCACATTTTGGAGAGTGGTGCCCCTGCTCCCTTCCTATTGAGCCATCATTCCTTGGAAACCACCTGCTAACCCCTACCTGTCACCCTTCTATACCTGTCCTTCCTCAGCAGCAGTGATTCTCACAAAAGAATTTCAACCATGGAAACGTATGAACGTATGTCCTTAGCTTCACGGTCAAAAGGGAATCCAATCAAGGATCTGGTGATGCATTTGCAAATTAAGAATTCATACCATAATGAGCAGAGCCATTCAGACTAATAATTACATAAACTCCTGTTATGGGTGGCATAGTAATTACAACAGGTACTTCTAGCAGATTTTTAAAAGCAACTTAGGTTTCCATTTCCTTCACGAAGAATGCAAGAAGCAGGTGCATCCCTGTACTGCCAGGTGGAGGAATTCCCTTAGAAACTGATAGAGTAAAACAAGTGCGGAAATCCCAACTCACGTTCTCCCAGGATGGCGGAAAATTTGCCATGAAGAAGGAACATGGTGAGAGTAACAATAAAAGTATCTGAAAACATGGTTATGGCATATTATTTGTCAGGATGAATATCCATCTGAGGGCTCTGTGACCCCTGCTTGTGCCCCCCTTATTACCTCCTGTGCTCTGGCCCTACTGGCCTCCCTTCTGCTTCAAGAACACCCACACGAATTCCCGCTCCGGGCCCTCAGCACTTGCTGTTTCTCCCACCTGGAATGTTCTACCCCCGCATCTCCCACAGCTCAGGTGTGGCTTCCTCAGGCAGGCGCTCCAACCATCTGTACCAGCTACTATCACCACACACTGTTTAATTGTCCCTTAATGCTCCCTTACCATATCTGATAATTCAGAATTTTATTTTTCATTTTTTATTTATTTGACAGACAGAAATCACAAGTAGGCAGAGAGGCAGGCAGAGAGAGGAGAAAGCAGGCTCCCTGCGGAGCAGAGAGCCCAAAGTGGGGCTCGATCCCAGAACCCTGAGATCATGACCTGAGCTGAAGGCAGAGGCTTAACCTACTGAGCCACCCAGGAGCCCCTAATTCAGGATTTTTTAAAAACACATTCACAGTCTGTCTCCCACACTACAGTACAAGTTCCATGAGAGCCGAGACCTTGGCTGAGCTTTCCTGGCTCTGTCCCTAGGCCCACTAGTGCATTTGGCACTCAGTCGGGGTTCAATAAATGTCTACGAGTAAATAAAAAATATGAATGAAGGAGTAAATCAATGAATACACGTTCACATCCATTGTTCTATTTAAGCTTCGAACAATCCTATGAGGAAGGTACTATTATTATCTGCCTTTTACAGATAAGAAAACAGATTTAGAGACACTTGGGCCTTTGCCAGAAGCGCTGGTCCTCCAGCTTGGATCCTCTGTGTGCATAATATCTTGCCAGAATGTGAAGACTGTGCTATCTCCAAAGTCAAGGGAAAAGGGAAAAACAAGTAGGTAAAAAGTTGATTAATTAGAACATAGTTTCCCCTTCATTCTACTAGCAAACAAAATGGTCCCTTCCTGTCCAGCCCCTGTGGGAACTCCAATGTGGACAGTGTCTTCTCTTACACTAGACATAAAGGTAGGGTTGTGGCGTCTCCATCCTTCTCTCAGCCATGGGACAGAGTGGCCTCTTCCAGAGAGACCATCTGAGGGTCTCAGGAATATTTGGGAAACACTTCACCTGAACTGGTAAATGGAAATCTGCAGACACGTTATAGCCAGGATGGAGCCTCACCGGGTAGCCCTCTACGCCCATCTGGATCCAGGCAAGTCAACGTTGTGGGTCTCAGAGGATTGCTCTGTGTCCTGATCCTGGCTCTGCCCCTGACTTTGTGTCACCAGGACTTCTTTCATCTCCCTGAGCCTGTTTCTCCTCTGTAAAGAAGGCCTTTACCATATCCATTTTAGAGGTTGCTAAGGATGAGGATAAGTCAGTCAGACAAAACTCTCAACCCAAAGCCTGGCACATGCTGAAAGCTCAAATAAATATCATTGTCAGCTCTGGGGAAAGCACAGACCTTGACAATCATGATTGTTTCTCCAAAAGTGACAGGATTTCATCCCCCAAAGCGTAATAGCTTTCCCAGGTCCGGTTAGTGCCATCATGAAACGTGCCCTTCATCCCCAGTGATGACAACCCAAGATATAACATCCAGCCATGTTTAGGTCCTCATCTCTGCCAGCCAAGAGGAAAGTCAAGACAGTTGAAGATGGCTTTTTATCCAGATCATTTGCCTCCTGGCACATGGTCAGCTTGCAAGTGATTCTCTAACAATTTGGTCGATATTCTCCCAGAAATGTCTTAGCCAGGAAGGATGGTCTACCTGGAGAAACTGTGGCCCATTCCATTCCACAGCACTTAAACCCACATTAAGCTGGACTTTCCCTCCAAAAGAATCTCAGGGAGCAGGGAAGAGTGTCATTCTCTCAAGGGATTTCTGGAAGTAACAATGTAGGGGAAAGAAAGATGGATTTCCTCCCTGCCTCTATCTGACACATATCAATACTGAGGTTTGCCTGACACAGTTCCCAAGGGGTTGATTGGGAATTTGAATCTGGATCTAACTGAATCCAAAGCCCTGCTTTCTCCACTGGGAAATGAAGCTAAAAGACATCAACACACTTTGCTGTTCCGTCTTCAGATGTCTATCTCCACCTATTGCTGCCTGGGCTGGAGCTGGCTCTATGGCAGCCGTGCCCACTGAAACTGGTCAGATGACAAGGGCACAATTCAAGAAGGCATTGACATAACTGTGTGCAATGTTTACACAATTACTGCCTCTCCTCTCCCCTCAGCAGCCACCAAGCTTGTTCAGAACCCCTCAAACCTACCATACCAATGATCATTCATTTTATTACTAATTATGGGCAAGTAAAATTGAACTTACACAGAGCAAAGAGTACAGCCTATGTGGGCTGCTTTGTTCTATACTCCTACCACATCTAATTCTTTCCTTCGGACTCCATCTCATAATTGAGATGCTAGGATCACTTGATCCATAGCTGTCTTGTACGTCAGGATAAGCACAAAGTCTTGCTCACTACTAAGTCTGTGTGTCCGGCATGGAGTGGACACTCAATACAGCACAGTGGGTTGGGGGAGGGGGTGGAAGGAAGAAGGGATGGAGGGAAGGAAAGAAGAGAGGAAGGTAGGGGCAGGGGAGGGACAGAGGTTGGATGGGTGGAAGGTAAAAGAGAGGGATGGACAGACAGGTGAGTAGGTGGATGTGAAGTCTGGTGATCTACTGGGCCCTATTCAGGCACAATTTGCAATTTGTCTGGTACAATGTCGCTGACAAACTCAGCTTCACCAGGTCATCCTCCCTGGAATCTTTCCCAGATTTCTGGGGATGCCTCATTAGCTCCATTTCACAGATAAACAAACCAAGACGCAGAGAAGAGCCCTAGCCAAGGTGACCCAGAGGGTCAGTGACAGATGAGCCAGGAGACTCAGTCTCCCAGTCCTTTGTCCTGGCCTCTTCTTCCCTCTTCTCCTGGCACTGGATGCCCTGAATTTCAGTTAACCCTGTAGCCAAATTGAGAAAAACTTTGTCTTACTGTCTTTTGATATGGAAGTACTTCCCACCCTCTTCCTTCTCAGTCAAGTACCAGTTTCTGAGTTCTGCATATGTGGACCCAAGGAGACTACAAGCCTTGGTATTTACAGGTATCTACAAGCCCATGATTCTCAAACGTCAGTGTGTCAAAAGAATCAACTGGGAAGTCAACTGTAGATTCCTGGGCCACATCCATAAAAATTTAGTAAGTCTGCAGTGTGGTCGGGGAAATGGTCCTTTTAAATAATTACCCAAGGGGCACCTGGGTGGCTCAGTCGGTTAAGTGGCTGGCTTCGGCTCAGGTCATGATCCCAGAGTCCTGGGATGGAGCCCCGCATGGGCCTCTCTGCTCAGCAGAGAGCATGCTTCCCCCTCTCCCTGCCACTCAGCCTACTTGTGCTCTCTCTCTGTCAAATAAATAAATAAATAAAATCCTGAAGAAAAAAAAAAAGAAAAGAAAAGAAAAGAAAAGAAAATGTTCTTTCTAAATAATTTCCCCAGATGATGCTGATGGAGGTGATCATAGGCTATACCTAAAACACTGGTTTGGGCATATGGAGGTGTTGCTCTGGCCTGCTGAGGACATGTGTCTGGGCAGTGAAGTCAAGGGACTGGCCCCTGGGGCAGTAAAATCTCTGACGAAGGGATAGGAACAGAGGCTGAAGAACGGTGGTCAGGGTCCCCATGTTGAGCTTGTGGTCAGACCATGCCTGTTTGGGGAAGTTTGGCAGCCCCTCTGCAGCAAGACAGTAGAGCCCCCCAGGCAGAGGAGGATCACCAAGGGACACTACATGTCCAAAAGAGCAACAGTAAAGATGGCAGCCACAGTGTACAAAGGACCAGCCCTCTGTGCTCCCCTCAAGTCCTCCAGGTTCCTGGACCTTCAGTTGGTCTAGGTTTCTTAAATAAGCCAGTGGACAAGAGGAGCAAACTCTACCAATGACTGATTTCTGATTTTCCTCCACCTAGGAAACTGAAGTTTCACTATACAATTTGACTTAGAAAAATATCAAGGGGCGCCTGGGTGGCTCAGTGGGTTAAAACCTCTGCCTTCGGCTCAGGTCATGATCTCAGGGTCCTGGGATCGAGTCCCGCATTGGGCTCTCTGCTCAGCAGGAAGCCTGCTTCCCTTCCTCTCTCTGCCTGCCTCTCTGCCTACTTGTGATCTCCGTCTTTCAAATAAATAAATAAAAGTCTTTTTAAAAAAAAGAAAGAAAGAAAGAAGAATACCAAAATAATTATGTTTCTTACTCTCTGGTATTGAGTTGAAAATCCACAGAAACATTTCCTTATTTTTCTGGAGCAAACCCTGCCTTGAAAGGAGGACTCTCTGGAGATTCCACATAAAAGGTCCTCCTCACTCTTGTTTTGCATGAAGTGGGACATACTGGAGACCCAGTGAGAATCTATGAACTCCTGGAAAGGGTTTTTAGTCTCTCTGGGCTTTGGTTACCACCTCTGTGGGTGGGTGGGGGCGGGGGTGGAAAAATTCCTGCCTAGTTCAGTTAAAATAACCAGGAGGCCCTACTTCTGCAATTTTATTTATTTATTTATTTATCTATCTATCTATCTATCTATCTATTTATTTATTTATTTTAAAGATTTTATTTATTTATTTGACAGAGAGAGATCACAAATAGATGGAAAGGCAGGCAGAGAGAGAGGAGGAGGAAGCAGGCTCCCTGCTGAGCAGAGAGCCTGAGATGGGACTCGATCCCAGGACCCTGAGACCATGACCTGAGCCGAAGGCAGCGGCTTTAACCCACTGAGCCACCCAGGTGCCCTACTTCTGCAATTTAAAAAAAAGATTTTATTCATTTAATTTGTTAGAGAGAGAGCACAAACAGGGGGAGCAGCAGGAAGAAGGAGAAGCAGGCTCCCTGCCGAGCAGAGAGCCTGATGTGGGACTCCTTTCCTGGACCCTGGGATCATGACCTGAGCTGAAGGCAGACGCTTAACCGACTGAGCCACCCAGGCATCCCGGCTTCTGCAATTTCTCAATGAGCACATATTATGTATTGGACTCTTTACTGGAAACAATTTTGCGTAAGATAAACACAATTTCTGCTCCCATGGGACCCTTAGTAAATATCCATTTCTTAACCCAAGGCCCTTTAACTTTCTTAAACTACACCGTTACTCTGTCTTTGCCCACACCACCATGAAAGTCTTATTCAAATACCTTCTGTTTGTGTATGCCATTTCACAGAGGATGGCCTCATGCCAGGCCAACTCCTAGAGGCTTTGCATGTATTTAATTCTCAGAACAACCCACTGAGACATAAGGGCGTTCTTCCTTCTACTGTAAAGATGAGGAAACAGACTTGGAGGGTCACTCGGATCAGTGGCAGAACTGAGATTCAAACGCAGGCAGTCCGACTCCACATCCAGGCCCCTCATCCCTTCAGCGGCCCAATGGGGAAAGGCAAGGATGAGACCACAGTCCTTCTAACCTGATTCAAAGCCAAAACCTTCTATAGCTTAGCCTCCTGCCAAAGTCCTAGGCTTGCCACCTGACTAGGGCCTCAGCAAAGAGTTCATCTCTTCTTCCGTCCACTTGAATGATTTCATTTTCCCTCTGATTCCTGGCCTAGAAACTGCTCGGCTGAAACGCTGATTTACCACGCGAGCTCCCACTATGGGGCAGGTCCTTTAATTGCTTCCTGAAGAGGACTTTGGTGCTCTTCTGAGAGCCCTGATTGGAATTTTTAAAGAATTATAATTTCCCAAAGCAAGCTGTCATTACAATTCCACAAATCTCACAGCTAGCATCTTTATCTCCCCACTGGTCTGGGCTCAGGCTGGCATCTATCACTTCCCAGGGGTTGACCTTGGGATGGTCCCTCTGATCTCTGAGCCTACATTTCTTCCTGCCTGCCTTGGCGGGGGTGGGGGGGTTGGGATGGGGACTGTTATGAGGTATGAGGCCCAAATGAGAAGGTGTACATCAAGTTCTTAGGGCATGCCTAGAAAACTAGGTTCTCCACTTTAAGGTAAATGAAGCCAAACACTGACCTTAACTGCAATTCAGAAGGGGAAGTGGCTTGCCTAAGGTCTCACAACCAGATGGTTTCTCAGTGGTTATTGGAGTATCTTCACAAGTCCAATACTGCAGAACACTTCCTCCATTATAATGCCTCCAGGAATCATGCCCCATGATCACAGTGACTCAATGTGGAAGATGGGTAGGCATGCAAAGCAGAAGAGGGAAAAACAAAGTAATTTAAATTTACCTAACATTCACTGTGTTCTTGTCCCTTCGATTCAATTATCCCTTAAGAAAAGGGTATCTGTTGCATTTACAAATAAGGAAACTGAAGCTCAGAGAAGGTAAGTAACCTTTCGTGGTCACACAGCAAATAGGCCCTCAAGTCAGGATTCCACACAAGTGGACAGACTATAAAGCCCAGTCTCTGTCAGTCCACCACACACCCAACCTGGAACTACTCCCTGTGCCTGTGTGCTTCGGGTATGGCTATAGCTTTATGAAGGAATCTACTTAACTATTCCAATTCTAAGGCTCTATGAGTCAGTGTGACAGTTTTAAAACACATCCACAAATTCTTTGACATTCCTCCTTTCAAAAGGTCTTGAGTCTGTGCTGCATCCTGTTCTTGGCAACTGTGAGTAACAAATATCTTTTTAATGGCAATCGTCTTCTGATCCGTTGGCCCTACTAAGCTTCAAATCTTCTATTAATACACTATATTTTAACATACTTGGTTGGTAACGTACATACTACAGGCCTCAGTTCCTGATCTGGCGGAGAGTTATGCACTAGGTCACTATTTCTTGACATCACTCTGAAGTCTGATGATTCTTTCCATACTTCATATGTTTCGTTAAATGGACTCCCTTTTTAAAAAGCAAAGAAACAGTTTCAAAAGGAAGCCTTGCATAAGTGCCAAATCAATATCACTTGCTATAAATAATAGATAATCATAAAAATAAATACCACAGATACAATAAATATGATGAGCCAGGTCCAGCTGTCTTCACAAGGCTCTGGGCCTCCTTGTAATAAGGGGAAGTTAGTGAACTCTAGAGAGGTGTGAAAGCCACGCTTGCACCAATCTGAGCCTTTCCCCCGACAAGATAAGGGAGACTGAAGGAAAATGGAATGGGAACACGTTCCTCAACATGATTTCCTGTGTTACATGTGTGCCATGTCGTTATAAAAAACAACTCTATGGTTATCAGTGCTCCCAGACCTCATTATTGCCAACACTTGAACCCATTCATCCTCTCCTTCTAGCTTCCACATGGCATTCAGGGAAATGAAGGCCCAAAGGGAGAGTGACCGAAACCTAACTCCCTGTCCATGTTATAAAAACACAAAAATGTCTGCTAGACCTAAAACAGCATGGCCTGCTTCATGATTAGGCCATCTCTGGTTTTCTGTGTGACTGTATGTAAGCTGTTATTTCCCTCCCTGGGCATCAGTGTGCCCACCGGTAAAATGCACAAACCTGATCCTGACAGCCCCCTTTATCCTCGGGATCCCTCCAAAGGGGCTGAATTTCAGAGCAGCCCTGGCTCCATCGCTCATACGTGTGTGCATGCACGCGTACACATGCTCCCCCACTGGCCTCCATTTGCCTCAGGGACACCAAACAGGAATTGCATTTAGTAATCAATTGACTCCCCTTGACTTGGTTTGGTGCCTTTTCTAAATAACAAGAGCGTGGCAACATCAGAACCTCGCGACAATCTTTATTAAGGAAGCTCCCGGCACCGTGTGGAGAAGACGCAGGCAGCATATGCAAACGTGCTAAGGAAATTATTTCCATCAGCTCCAGCTATTTGAAAGCAATTGAAAAGTTTCCATTTGAAGAAAAAGTAATTTTCCTGATGTGACTTTGGAGCTGTTTGTGTGCCCCCACCTAACGCTGCCACAGCTTCTCCAGCTCCACACTTCCTACATTTTATTAAACCACAGCTAAGTGGCGTCCTGCTGTTAAAATATTGTGTCGCTTTTTAAAGTGATATCATTACCTAATAATTTTGAGAGCTTTATTTATATATATATATATTTATTTATTTTTCTTTGCCAGGAAGGGACATGGACCAGGTGGCTTGGCAGCATCTCAGCATTATGGAGATGGGGAGTGCGAGGTATGGGGGAGTGTGGCCCCAAAGCGTGAGAACAGAGCTTCGGAGGACACATGGGAAATGCACATAGGAATTCTTCCCTGCCTCATGTTTCCAGAGAACTGGGAGACAGCAACTGCAGGTAAACATGGCCAAAGCAACATTGGACCCCAAAGATGGATTTTCCGTGGAGCTAATGGGGGCCCTTGGACCTACTTTTAAAATCATAGTTCCATCTCTTTGCAAGAGTGTGCTTGTTTTCTATTGATGTCTAACAAATTTTTACAAACTTAGGGGCTTAGAGATCTGTTTGTAGCTCACAGCTCTGTGGGCAGAAGTCTGGCATGATGTGACTCGAGTCTCTGCTAACTGCCTTATGAGGCTGAAAGCAAGGTGTTGACCAAGGTGAGTTTCTATCTGGAGGCAAAGGAGAAAATATGCTTTCAAGCTCATTCTTGTGGTTGTTAAAATGTAGCTCCTTAAGGCTGTAGGACTGAAGCCCTGTTTCCTTGCAGGCTGTCTGCTAGAGGCTGTTCTCAGTCCTACAGACTTCTTGTATTTCTACTACGTGGCTCCCTCCATCTTCAAGCCAGTGATGCACCAAATTCTTCTCGCTAAGTCCAAACACCTCTTTTCAAGCAGAGAAAATTCTCTGCTTTTAATGGACTTGCGATTAGGTCAGATCCAGCCATATTATCTTCCTATCTTAAGGTCAACAATCTAATCACAGCAGCAAAATCCATCATATTCCCAGTCCCAAGGAATATGCAGGGCATGTACATGACAAGGGTGAGAAACCCTGATGGGCCATTTTAGAATTTCTGCCCACCACAAACAGAGACACAAAACTGTAGAAGCTTCAGGCTCCACAAAACTTGGATCCACCTCTGCCTGATCCCTTTGATCTTAAAAGCTCCCATTTGGACCATTTTAATGGCCTCAGATAGATCATGGGTCTTTAATCTCTTTTTTTGACTTGACAGCTCAAAAATTTACCATGCCCTTCCTCCCAATGGCCTACATAGAAAGTCAGAATGAAGCTAGGCCAACCCAGCTGCATGGCTACCCGTTGGGTTTTTCTGGAAACCACTGTCTTCTGTTAACAAAACCCTGATTTCCTCTCCTGTCAAACTGTTCTTTGTGGTTCAGACAAGGTCCCCATGTCCAACTTGAAGGGTGAGCCAGTGATGCTTATTTGGTCAACTCAAAATGCCCTCTCCTCCTGGTCTCAGCGCTTAGTATCTGGATGGTTAAAGCTGACCCACAGTAGATTGGCAGAAGCTTCCAGAAAGGACTGTTTTTCATTTTTTCCACTGAAGCTATAAGGGATTAGGACGATATGCCTAGAGTTGAAGGGGTACCAAGGTGGAGCCTAATAATGAAGTCAGTTCAGAAGAGCAGCCTTAACAGCAGAGAGAACTGGGTCCTAATTAAATCACTTAAGCCTTTGGACAGTACTAAGTCTGAAGGCAGACTACTCTTGGAGAAATTAATTTATTTCTCTTTTTACTTAATTCATTCACTTACCTATCCATCCAATTATCCATTCATCCATCCATCATCCATCCATCCATCCATCCATCCATCTATCCATCCATCCTTTTATTAGAAAGAAAACCACAGGCCCCAAATGGCATCACTTAGGCCAAGTCACCAAATCAGGGCTTGATATCCAACCTAATCACACTTTTAACTTCCCCCAGAATTGTAAGGCTTTACCAGTCACTCAGGAATGTTCTGGTCAGCACAAATAAGATAATCTGTCACATGGGCACTCTTTATCCCCCAAAGGAAGCTGAAGTAATCCACCCACTCAGACCCTTTTGTTCCCAGAGGAAGGTGACCTCCCCGAAATAATCCTTTTTTTTCCCCCCCGTTTATGACTTCCTTATCCTACCTTTAAAACCCTTTCCTTTTCTGTAGCGCTTTGGAGCTCCCCTCTACTTGCAAGATGGGATGCTGCCTGATTCAGGAATCCATTAATAAAGTCATTTAGATCTTCAGGTTTATTCATTTGAGCTGTCCCTGCCAAATAAAAGACTAATATGGATGCTCCCATGGCCAGCCTCCTCCCCATCCTCATTCTGCATTCTCACATGTGTGACCCTTCTCTGGCCCATTTTCCAGACATACTGAAAATGCAAGCCACTCCTGGGTCTTATCTTCACCCACGATTCTCCAATTGCCTGGCATACCCAGCATACCCAGCTTTTTCCTCTGCTTATCCACCCGGTACTCAAATGGCTTACTCCTCCTGATATCTTACCACCAGCCCCACCTTCATTAAGACCTTATTTTTCCTTTTTTTTTTTTACTCTTATACCCACGTATCTTCTAGTCCTATCCCTTTTTTGCCTGTTTTTAGTCCTGTTCACATCCCATGCCAGCATGTGGCACACAGTTTTGTGTGTGTGTGTGTGTGTGTGTGTGTGATGAGGGAGCACGGAGCTGGCTGAAGACAAAGCCAAAGCTGGCGCCTTGCACCCCCCTCTCCATCCGCTCTCCCTCTGTCACATGTGTAGCATCCCTCAGGCAGCCCTGACTGCCATGAACAATAAGCAAATAGTTAACTTGCAGAGCTCACAATCCTGCTAGACAGGAGTCTCCCTTTGCTTACAAATGTTCTAAATCTCACTAACAAAGACGATTGATAGCAGGATTGTGACATCCCACCAAAAAGTCTCCCAACTATCTTAATGTTAATTGCTGGTCTAAAGACAACATTGATCCCAGCTGCAAGGGCAAGGCCTCCGGTAGGCCTGGGACATCCTGGCACCTTGTAGGCCCTCTTTAGCATATGAAAACTCCACTGACACCTCCCTTCCCCTCACCTTCCCCGAACTGCAGGGTACATAACCTGCCATCCCTCACAACCCAGGGCAGCAGCTCTTCCTGCCCACGGGTCCTGTCCCCGTGCTTTAATAAACCACCATTTTGCACCAAAGATGTCTCAAGAATTCTTTCTTGGTCATCGGCTCCGGACCTCAGCCCACCGAACCCCACCTAGGTTCTAGAACTTCATCATGTGTGTGTGTGCGCGCGTTTGGCAGGGTGGGCACCTACCATCATTTCCATCTTAAAAGAAACAAAGTTTTGAGTGCCTGGGTGGCCCAGTTGGTTAAGTACCTGCCTTTGGCTGGGGTCATGATCTCAGGGACCTGGGCTCTAGGCCAGAGTCTGCCTTCCTCCCACCCTTCCCTTGTGCATGCGCATTCTCTCTCTAATAAATAAATAAAATCTTAAAAAAAAAAAAAACAAAACAAAAAAAAACAGGGCACCTGGGTGGCTCAGTGGGTTAAGCCGCTGCCTTCGGCTCAGGTCATGATCTCAGGGTTCTGGGATCGAGTCCCGCATCAGGCTCTCTGCTTGGCAGGGAGCCTGCTTCCTCCTCTCTCTCTCTCTCTCTGCATGCCTCTCTGCCTACTTGTGATCTCTCTCTGTCAAATAAATAAATAAATAAAACTTTAAACAAACAAACAAACAAAAACAAAACAGAGGTTTAGGGAGGTTAGATCAAACCAATCTGAAAATCTATAACCTTCACCACTATTAAATTTGTCATTTAATTATATTACCATTAATACTGCTATTAACAGTAAGAAAAACTAAACCTTATCACACACTAAGCCTTTGCCTTGTAATGTGGTAAAATGTAATTTAAACAGATTACCTCCTTCAATCTTTAAAACAATCTCCTAAAACAAATGCTAATGTGATGCTGTTTGACCGGCAAGGAAACTGAGTCCCAGAGAGGTTATATGAGTACTGAGTTCACAGAGCTGGAATTCTCCTTTCAGAAGCATCGCTCTTGACCACTACATTTGCAAGTGCTTGAAAAGAGAAAGGGAGAGAGATAGAAAAATTGATTGAAATTGGGTGTGGATGTAAAGTTGAATAAGCTGGGGAGACCTGTGCATTCAACCTCAGAGACCCCTTAAAATATTGGCAAGAGGGTCTCAGAGCATCAGTGAAAATGCCCAGCAGAAAGCAGCACCCTCCACCAACCCCTTCCCAAGTAGACCACACGGTGCCTGGGTCCAAATTTCCATTTTCAATCACCCAAGCCAGTCAGTCTGGACTGTGTGTTTAAACAGGATTTTCTTTCTTTCCATTTTTTTTTTTTTTAATTGGAAGGAAGCTTTAAACACTTTGAAAGTGGCCTCAGGGACCAGCTCACAGCATGCTCTGCATCTCCTCCTTTTGAGGCTAGCGTCCCTGCAGCCACATTGCAAGCTCTGTTTTCAATTACAAAAGCTTGTTTGAACATGGGCTGTCACAGAGGCTGTTCAAACAGGCTTTTGTAATTGAAAAGGCGGAAAAACAAAAGATTTCTAACCTTCCAGAGCCAGGGTGGAAGGAGCTGGTCAGACAACTGTGGAACCAAAATGGCGGTCCATAGTTTGGGGATTGAGGCCAGCTAAGGAGGCAGCTGGGTTGTTTTGATTGGGCTGAACTACATTGGAATAAGGGCATGATTAAAAAAAAAAAAAGTTAGAGGGCTAGAATCTGATGGCTGGGAGGTACATGAATGTAGGTGGAAAAGCATAGTGATACTTACCAGTAGTACTTAAGGAAATGATTTTAGATCATTCATAGGTCATCATTTATAAAAGGCCTTAAAAAAGGGTACCTAGGGTAAGAATTTAATTTTTTAAATTTTACTTTATTTAAAAAATCTTCCCCAGTGTTTTGGAGGGGTAAAAACCCTCAGCTTGTTACTTATGTATCTTTAATTCCTAATACTTTATCTCCCCTTTTGATAAAGACAGGGCAAGTCTCACAGTAGCCCATTATGAATCTGCATAGAATTTAGTAACACTATTTGTTTTCCTCACTTTGAGGGAGCAGAAGGCTAGCTGAAGACAATGCATAAACTGACACCTTACAACATCTCCTATACCCCCCCACTCCTAGGTGGGACTTCTATGTGACATTCTTCCAAGAATCTCCCAACCATCCTAATGTTAATGCCTTGTTGGAGAGGAAAACAACCTTAACTTGACAATAGCAAGACCTCTGGTATCACGTAGGCCCTCTTTAACATATTAAAGCTCTTTTGAAAACCTCCCTTTTCCTTACCTCCCCCAAACCCCATAGCATATAATCAAATCAGCCACCCCTCACAAATCCCAGGCAGCAGCTCTTTCTGCCTCTTTCTGTCCGTGGGCCCTGTCTCCGTGCTTTAATAAACCACCATTTTGCACCAACGACATCTCAAGAATTCTTTCCTGGCCATCAGCTCCAGACCTCTCACCCCACTGAACTGAACTTATATTCTAAAACCACATCACTTGTATTTCAAGGAAAATAACAGCTTCCAATTTAAGTAATTTCAGTTAAAATTAAGTTGATTTAAAAATATTACATGAATAACAGAACTAGAGTAGGAAAACACAGCTAAAGTCATGTTGGTATATGGATAATGTAAAAATAAATGAGGTGAAGAAAATGAAATTTGGGGACACTGGTTTGGTGGCTAAGAGTTTGGATTATACATCGAACACTACATCCAAAATGAATTATGTACAATATGCTGGCTAACTGAACATTTAAAAAAAAAAGAGTTTGGATTATAGAGTGACTACATGTATTAACATCTCAACCTAATGCCTAGTAGTTTACCTAAATCGTATAAACCACCTCTGCAAAACCACCTAGTAAAAATACCTAACTTGAGAGGCTGCTCCAAGGATTTATAAAACAAGCAATTGCTTGGTAACTGTTTTCTATTATTGTTAAAAATAAGATTACCATTTAGCTTGATGTTTCTCAAAAGTGAATAATGCATAGACTCCTTTCAGAGGAAAAACCACTCCAGTAATCTACAATATGGATGAAAATTTTTGCAGACCCCAAGCCTTTGGCTAAGGAAGGATCTGATTTGTAAACTGCGAGTACAGCCATTGCAAAAAGAAAGAGTGAGGTTTAAGTGATTTATCCAAGGTCACACAACTAGTGACTGAATCAGAGGTGTAGTAGGAGCCACCCCTCTTTTTTATATGGGTATGGACATTTTGGGGTGGGATAATTATGGTACAGGTCTTTCTTGCTGTTTATAATACTTTCAGCATCCCTATGTCCTTCTACCCCTATAATTAACTTCAAAAGCACCACCCAGTCCAGGTAACAACCCCAAATTTCTCTGGACACCACACATTTCTTTGGACAACCTGGGGAGGTGGCACTTGATGTGGTTAAAAACCTCCCAATGTCCTGGTCCCATTCTCAGCTTTCTTCCACTATACTGGCTGTGAGCATTTTAGAAGTAAGACTTCTAGAGAAAGATGTGGTGTTGGTAAGGATAGGCAGTACAGTTGACAGGTCTGGTCCTGCAGAAGCATCGTATGATTGACTATATGCAGATCTAATGTGAAACAGCATTGGATCTTGAAAGGGTGCACTATTCTCAGGTTCTTACCTTCTGCTTTCACCAGGAGAACACTATGACTTGGAATGACCTGATACAGCATAAAGGCTTACTTTTGTTCATCCAATTCCCAGCCAGCTGAGTTAGAATACCACCTTACATGAGCAGGACACCCAGTTTCATGGCCCCTCTCTGCAGGTAAGCAAAACAACAGGTGGAAAGGTAGAGAAGGCCTGATAGCATGTTCTAGGAATGACCTAAGGAAAAAAGAGTTTGGCTTACCGGACTCAGAATTTCAGTCCGTGAGAGTGAGCACTGTCTGAGGGAATTGAGATGAGGCAGTAAGGGCAGCCGTGTTGAGGTTCCTCTTTCAGGGAAAAGGGTGGAATTGACTTGAGTGAGAAGGAAACCTGCTGCACATGTGCCTGGCTCTTCTCTCTCTCAGACACGTATACATATGTGTATATGTATATGTATGTATGTATGTATGTATTTACATGCACCCACACACAAGAGTCACCATTCTAAAGTGTGCAATTCATCAGTATTCAATACATTCAAACCACTGAACATTTCATCACCTGGGAAGGAAATCCCAGAGCCCCTCCTCCCAATCTCAGGCAACTACCAATCTATTTTCTGTCTCTATAGATTTCCCTATCCTGGAAATGCAATCATATAATATGTGACCTTTTGTGTCTGGTTCCTTTCACCTGGCATCATATTTTTGAGGTTCATGAATGAATCAGTGCCTCATGCCTTTTTAAGGCTGAATAATATTCTACTGGTAACCCACAAATCTGTTTATCCATTCGTTAGTTGAGCTGTTTCCATCTTTCCGCTATTGTGAATAACGCTGCAGTGAACGTTCATGTGCAGGCGGTAGGCACGATGGGGGAACCCTTAACTCAATGGAAGTTTGTCTGCTACTGTGAGAGGTAGTTTCTGAGCATTGGTATGCTGGAGAGGCAAGTTATGAAGGAGACAGGAAAATAGCAGGATGTCATGGATGATCAACTCCAGGGAGAGTCTGTGCTAATGGGCATCAGATGGCAGGAGAGCCCCAGACTTCTTGCTGAAAGAGCCAAGAATAGGAGAGGAGAAAGAGAAGGTTCTTGGCACCAACTTTGGGCACTCTGTTGTAGTTTTGCCTAAAGAAAACTCTTTACTGTGTTCCTAGTATCTGCAAAGGAGAATCTTCAGCCAGACACTGCTCCCCAGTCCCTGGGACCCACAGTATCACCACAGTCCTGGGGAAGGAGGGCACTATCTCCAGTCACAAGCTCCAGGTAAAGAACTAGAAAGATAGGCTCACATAGTCAGGATGTTCCTGGGATGGTGGGAACACCAGAGAGGTCTCAGAGGATTCCCTATGTGACATGCAGTTAGTCATGATGGTTAAGAAGTGACTCAGGGGGGCAGAGGATCTGGTTCTGAATTCACAACCAGCCTTTCAGGTGGGATTTCAGGGTAGATGCTCCAATCCCATGAGCGTCCCCCGCCCCCGCCATGCCTCTGTTTTAGCTGGGATGATGCAGAAGGCTCCTGTTACTCAACAGCAATCCACAGCCTCCTTCTCATTCAGTGGGGTCCCTCCCAGCCTTGTTCTGAGGGTCCCCAGAAGTCCCTCTTGAGTCACACTTGAGGATCTCAGACCAGCTTAGTGACTTACAGAAAGGAAGGTTCAGAAGCAAAGACCCACCCACACCCCACAGCCATAGAATTTTTTTTTATTAATTTAGAGTTTATTATTTTTCTCATTTAAATTGTAAATTTCCCTTCCCTGGAAGTCTCCCCTAAACTGGCCCATTACCACTACATTAGCAGCTAGTTTCGTCCCCCCCTCCCCGCGCCAATATAGATTTTCTGATCGTTCACATGCATCATTGGGTGCAGAGTGAAATTATCAGCTCCTCCAGCAGGCCTAGAGAGGTTAATGTAGAAACTGGCCCAGTCTTCGCAAGAAGCCCTCTGGGAAGAGGGAAGGGGAGAATGCTGGCCAAGGCCGCCTCTGTCCCTGCTCCCCAGCTAGAGCTAGGGGAGAATGAAGAGCCAATCTCTTCTACTCAGCTCGGGAGCACATCCAGGAAGGGAGGCAACATGCTGGTGTCTGCCAAGCCCAGTGGTTGCAATCTTTCAAAGGCTTGAATATTTTACACTTCCTTCTGTGGCTGGGCTCACATGCAGAATGGAGTGCTATCGCCCCTGAATTCCAAATTTACTTTAAGTAATTAAACTCATTTATTTCCATCTGAATACACTGTGGGGTTGGAGGAGTTTATGGAAATCTGGGTAAGGAGAATGAATAGATAAATAAATTACATGGGGGTGGGTGATTACTGATGGAGATAGGGGTGAATGACCTAGGCCAGCAGGAGCTTTCTGCCATACTGGGCCAGGGACTGTGTATGGTGAGATCTCTCACCTGGGTCCTCGGGCCAGCTCGGAGAGGAAGTGGGCTCTCAGAGTACTTGTAGGGCCTGGTGAGTGGGGATTATTCTCTACCGAGCTAGACAGGAATCTCCACTGTGTTGCCTTGCTGGAGCAAGACCAAAGAGTGGGCAAGGTCTGTCTTGGCTGGCTCTCCTGCACCTGCTGCATCTCCTGTCCCCTTCCTTCTTCCCTTTTTTCTGTGCTTCCTTTTCCCATTTTTCTCGTCCCCTTAATTACCCTTCAAGAAAGAGCTGCTTTTACCAGTACTCTCATCAACATCAATGACTGGCTCCATATCAAAACCAATTTCATCTTGATGCCCTCATTGGTCCTTCTAAGTCAGATAAGATACCTTTTTGCATTTGAATGCTCCCCTTACTCCCTTTCTCCTCCTTTCTTTTCCCCAACAAGGGCATGTGATTCTATTACCTTTCATTAAGTTCCACCTTGCACTTTAAGTGGTTTATATAAAAATTGCAAGCTGTCCAAGGGTATAGGTTCTGAACATTTGAACTGATAAAGAAAGAGATTTTTGGGGCACCTAGAGGGCACAGTCGGTTGAGCAACCAACTAGGTTTTGGCTCAGATCATGATCTCAGAGTAGTGAGATCGAGCCCTGCATCAGGCTCCTAGCTCAAGCAGAGTCAACTTTAGATTCTCTCTCCCTCTGCCCCGCCCACTTGTGCTCTCTCTCCCTCAAATTAATAAACAAATCCTTTAAAAAAAAAAAAAAGATATTCTCCTAGAGAAGGCAGATGAGATATGAAAAGTTCCTTGTCACATCAGAAGCCACAAGAGATTCAATTACAAACTGGCACAAGACCAGTGTTCCTGCTCCTGGTCATTCCCTAACCCCACTGCTTATTATGACCTTTTTGTTCTCTGAGATGCTTTGTTCTCCGAGATATTTAGAGGGGTTAAGGTAAATTTCTGCTATTACATCAGAGACAGAATGTGGATTGGAACTTAGGATTCTTGCTATCCGTGGGGTTTCGGCTCAAGAGCCGAAGAGAATAGATTCCTCACGTCCCTTTCTTGCATTGTACATACTCACATGCCATCACCACAACTATGAATATGCCAACTTCATTAGGCAGAGCTATATCTACTTTTCCATTAAGTTCACTGTTTTGATGCATCTTTTTAATTTTTTGCCTTTCAGTCACTTTTGAAAGTCAGAAATGTTTAGCAGGAACAGTTTTCAAACAATGTACTCCTGAAGGATATTTTATTCCTAATCCCATATCACCCTAATTATCCAGCAAAGGCCTAGTGTCTCAAGGACCAGGATCTTACCTGGGCATTCATCTAGTCTTCAGACTGGCCTCCTTCTCAGACAAGGGCTTTCAGTTGCCCCTGAAAAGGATACTCTCTCCCAGTACCTGACATTGAGCTGCCAGTCTTACCTTCATGATGAGGACAAGGAAGTCAGATCAAAATCAGTATACAAACACTCAAAAAGTTGTGATTGGTTCATCAGAAAGTTAAAGAATTACTGTATGATCCAGCATTACCCAAAAGAAGTGAAAACATGTTCTCAAACAAACACTTATACACAAATATTCACAGCAGCACTGTTGATGACAGCTGAGGGCTAGTAACAGCCCAAACGTCCATCAACCGATAAAGAGATAAGCTAAACTTGGAATATCTATACAATGGAATATTATGTTTCCATAAAAAGAATGACATGGTATGAATAAACCTTGAAAACATAATGCTAAGTGAGAGAAGCCAGACAAAAAAGCACAAATATTACGTGATTCCACTTAGATGAAATATGTAGATGGACAAAATCACAGAGGCAGAAAGTAGATTGGTGGTTGCCAGGGGCTTGAGGTAGGAGGGAATGAGGAGTATCTTTGTGTGTAAGGATTTCTCATTGAGGTGATGAAAATGTTTGGGGACTAGATACTGGTCTTAGTTGCATTTCACTGTGGATGTATTAAATACCACTAACTTGAAAATAGTTCATTTTATATGGGTATCATCTCAATTTCAAAAGAAAAAAAAAGACGTAATCATTGGGCTTTCAATAGGGTAAATACATAATTCATTATCCTATCTAGGATATTTTAGAAGGACTTTAATAATTTAACCAGGGCAACAAGAATTAAGCAAATTTCACCAGATTCAACAACTTCTACATTATTTCTAAATACCCAGATGGCAAGTATAAACACCTCAACTAATTGTCTAGGTACCTACATGAAGTCAGAGGAGACGTAGTACCTTAAAACTGTCCCAGCTCTCTGGCAATGGGAAATGTGGTGCACATGTGATTCCTGCCTGAGATTCACAGTCCCAGGCTCTCCTATGCCCCCTTTGCACCCATTGTTTGCTCTGCCTGAATGCTCTCCCTTTTTGGGTGCCTATTGAAACACCATTTCTGGGAACCTGAGCTAAAGACGCCTACCCTGAGAGGCCTCCCTGACTTCCCAGGCAGAGCCAGGTATCGGCTTCTTACCTTGTTTTCATTTACTGTATTTACCATTGTAATTGTGCATCTACGCCACCACCCTTGTCATCAGTCTGAGGACAGGAAGTACATCTTATTCAAACTCTCAAACATGACATTCTTGTATAAATCTTGGTAAACTGAACTTACTAATCTTAATCAACATGGGGAATGCCAATGGCTCATTCATTCATATAACCAGTTTTGTTTTGTTTTTTTTTTTTAAAGATTTTATTTATTTATTTGACAGAGAGAGATCACAAGTAGACGGAGAGGCAGGCAGAGAGAGAGAGAGGGAAGCAGGCTCCCTGCTGAGCAGAGAGCCTGATGCGGGACTCGATCCCAGGACCCTGAGATCATGACCTGAGCCGAAGGCAGCGGCTTAACCCACTGAGCCACCCAGGCGCCCCATATAACCAGTTTTAATTGGCCACCTACTATATGCCAGGTTCTGGTGATATTCAAGATGGAACTAGGTAAGCATAGTCTCTGATGTCAAGTTGCCCATGGTCTAGTTGTAAAGTTGTAAAGCAGTGTTGGGAGAAAATGGAGAACTGCATTAGTGATAAGAGATACTATGGAGGACTTCGGGCTCTTGCTGACTGTGCTGCGGGCTAGAGGTAAAGGATTTGACCTGGTCAAGACAGGCCCCTTAAAAAGGTGAGCAAGCTGAGCTCTAAAGCCTATGGAGGAGTATCTGCGAGGTGAGGAGAGAGTAACAGGCAGAAGAAAGAGGGTCATATCCAAGCAACTGAAACGAGTTGGCTGATAAAACTGGAAGAGAAGGAGACAAGAGGAGGGTGAGGAAGGAAGGACAGAGGAGAACAGGGAGAAGGGACATGTAAGGCAGGAGAGGACCAAGGGCTAGAATATTCAACAGGAAATTGTTCTAAATAGGTGTCACAATCCAGAATGCATTTTGTAAAGATCATTCTGGCTATGTTTTGAGAATAGATTATAAAATAAATCTGAGATAAACCTGAAAATAATATAATATTGTATGTCAATTATGCTTCAATAAAAAAAATAACAGAAATTAAAAACAAAGAAAACAGATTTGAGGGACCAGGTAGGGAATCAAGGGGAGGCTATGTCAGGTATGTAGGTTAGAGATGATGACAGCATGGACCAACAACATGATCTATCTGCACTGACACTATTCCCCAGCTCCCAGAAGCCAAAAGGCAGAGTCACCTATATTTGTCCAGTGCCATCCAGAGGTTACTTTGGGCCTCTTCATATCCCTGTTCCTTCCTTCTTCTCTTAAATGCTAGGAGAGCACTGTTGGAAATCTGCAAAACCAGCCTAAACCCTCCTCAATGCCCAACGTGGCTCCCACAGGGGGAGTCAGAACCACCTATGGATTCCCACCTTCTTTGACTGGAATCATTGTCAGGTCCTGACCAGCTAGATGATCTTGAGAAAACTACTCACAATCTGAAACCCTTCATTTCTTTATAAAATGCAGATGAACCACAAAAGCCCTAAACCTTTCAGGCAGTTGGAAGATTCCATGTAAGATGCACATAAAGTGCTTGCAGAGTACCCAGCCGTGAGCACTGAATGCACTATTAACCTATTACATGATTACCGATCATTATTTTTTAAAACAAGAGAGCCATTTGGTAAGCTTCTCCTCTGAAGTGCGGACTCTTTTAAGGGCAGATGTTTGGTTTATTCCCCCACATTTGTTTGTTTACTTTAAAGATTTTATGCATTTATTTGACAGAGAGAGAGAGAGATGGCGAGAGAGGGAATATAGGTGGGGGAGTGGGAAAGGGAGAATCTGGCCTCTTGCTGAGCAGGCAGCCAGATCTGGGGGACAGGGTTCAATCCTGGGATCATCACCTGAGCAGAAGGCAGACGCTCAATGACTGAGCCACCCAGGCACCCCAATTTCCCCATGTTTAAATGAGAGCCTGGCATCCTGTGGGTGCTCAGTGGGAGGACAGGAGTAAAGAGTGACCCAGGAATGCTGGGTTGTAAAGCAGGTTAAAGTGAGGCTATGTGGTCAGAATGGGATAAAGGGAGAAAGGTGATGAGTCAGACTCCTTCTAACTCAATTCAACATCCCTCTCCCCCCGACCAAGGCATCCTATGTGCATGGGATATAGGTCACATCGCTTGCATCCAAGACCAGTGAGAACCCGCCAGAGAGAACACAGTTGAGTTCTACTGGCAGGCGGGAGTGACCTGGGAATGTGAAACCTGCTTCTCCCCATCTGTGACAGAGTCTTCTCTCTTGACTAAAAGGATGTCATTTCCTACTCTCTCCCAGTTCAGTCCAGGAGTTGTGCCTCTGAGAAGTTAAGCTAATAAGGCAGCGGCCATGGCAGCAGTGATAAGCGGCTTAGGATGGGGGACTGGTGCTGACCTGGCAGCTTTCTCACCGAACAACCACTTGTGGAGCTTACGAGAAGGGAAAACGAGAATTATCTTTCCCTCCTGGGAGATCGTCCTCTCCCTTCCTTGGAAATTAGTTCCAAGGCCAGGATGCGGTGGGGGATTCAGCACTTCTCAATTATAAAGGGAAAGTGTTGGGGAGGGGAGCACCGCAGGCCCTTACAAAGGCTTAAGGCTGATGGCGAATGGCCTAATTTAGATAGAAGGAATGGTCAAGTACAGACCTCTTCCCTGACACTTTTCTCTGAGCTTATTTCTTTAGTGAAGAGCTAGGGAAAGGAAGAAGGGAAAGAAACGAGAGAAAATGAGACAGGAAGACAGAAACTAAGAGAACGGCATGCCCCCAACAACAGAGTAGGAAATTAGGAATGACCAGGGCTGTCACGAATAAAGTCACCTAACCTACAGTGGTGATGAAGGGAAAGCAGTCTTTTCATCTGATGACACTAGTATCAGAGAGCCACTTCAGATACTACGTGGGTTATCAGACACAGATTTCTGCTTCGAGCTGTTCAGTGTCTACCACTTGTGCTTAAGATAGAGCTTAAAATCCTTAACCTAGTCTGCCGGGACCTGCACAATGTAATCTCACATCTACCAAGGCACAGGCATTATCAGCTGCTTTGAAGAGTGGTAAGATGAGGAAGACAGCTTTTGCCAGAAATGCTACATGCAGTTCACAGGTCAGTGTACTGAACAACTCCAAGAAGCATCATTCCCAATGCAGTCATCATAAGGTTGAGATCTATCTATCTATCTAGATAGATAGATTTTTTTTTTCCCCACGACAGTAATATGTCATGTTGGTTATCTTTTCAAAACTTCTCTGACCACCTAGTAAAGTGGATCTTCCCTTTTACTCTCTATCATATCATACTACTTATTTCCTTTATAGCATTTAGTGTAACCTAAATGTATATTGTTTACTTTTTTATTATCAGTCTTCCCCACTAGAAAGTGAGCCCCACATAGGCAGAGACCTTGCTGGTCTTCTCTCTTTCTACCCCTGAGGAATAAGTAAGCACTCAGTTGTTCCTTAACTGGGTAAATGAACATCACAAAAGTATTGAATGGTATTTTAGTCTCTGGACTACTTTAACCAGTTCCATCATCCCAAAAAATGCAAAGGATTCAACCGCCAGTTTAGCCACTTTGACTACTCGAACTACACAAAAGTAAGTGGATGGGAATGAAAAGACAAAAGCCTTGGGGCCCCTGGGTGGCTCAGCGGGTTAAAGCCTCTGCCTTCAGCCCAGGTCATGATCCCGGGGTCCTGGGATCGAGCCCCGCATCGGGCTCTCTGCTCAGTGCAGAGCCTGCTTCTCTGTCTCTCTGCCTGCCTCTCTGCCTACTTGTGTTCTCTGTCAAATAAATAAATAAAATCTTAAAAAGAAAAGAAAAGACAAAAGCCAGATCAGTGATCATGTCCTCTTAGGATCTATGAACTCAGTGAAGATGCAGTAATATGATCCATCTCCATTCTAAACCCTTAGGGGAAAGAAAGAGAGTGGACAGTAAAAAGCGGTGCTGTGGGCAGCCTCTGAGACAACCCATAATGATACCACCTCCTGGTGTTCATGACTTTAAGTAATCCCCTCCCTGTCAATGTAGACATAACATAATGACTCACTTCTACTGAACAAAATACAGCAAAAGTGATAGCACGTCACTTTTAATACTAGGTTATAAGAAGACTGGCTTCTGACTTGGGAACTCTCTGGTTTTCAATATTGCAATCTTTCTCTGTCTCTCTCAGATCACCAAGTATTGTGCTATGAGGACACTTAAGCAATCTATTAAGAGGTCCACATTGTGGAGCTGACCAGAAACTAGATGGGTGAGCTTAGAGGCAGATGGTCTAAGGCCTACCAAGAGCTACATGACTGAACCTTGAAGTGGGTCCTCCAGCCCAGCCTTCAGATGAGACTGCAGCCCTGGTCAACAGCTTGACTGCAGCCCCATAACAGACCTCAAGCTGGTGGTGCACAGCTAAACCACTTCCTCATTCCTGACCCACAAACAAGTAGGATAATAAACATTTGTTGTTTCAAGCCAAACACATTTGGGGATAATTTGTTATATAGTGGTAGATAACAGATACACATGGGAACATCTTCTAGGCATTGCTAAGCCAGGTTGAGAATAGTTTCCTACATTATTCTTGGATTATTTCAGGGCCACTGTTTCCTTTCCTTCTGGCTGCCGTCACCATAAGAGACAACAGCTTAGAAGTCCCCAAGAAACCTTACTGAAGTTGAGAGTTAATGCCCCCATCTCTGAGTCAAACAGATGTGGGTTTGAAACCTGATCCTCCTGCCAACTGCAAGGTCAGTTGCAAGGAAGACCTGAGTAACAAGGTAGTTAACTTCCTTACTGCCTCTAAACCCTGATTTCCACATAAGCGGAGGATGTAACAGGATCTACTATACTGTCCATCTCTTAGTGCTGTATAAAGATGGATGGAGTCAACACACTCCAAGTGCTTAGCATAGTTCCCAGCACTGGTAGATTCTAACACAATGTTAGCTGTTATTTTTATCTTATGCGGGGCAGTTAACAAAGGTCAGGTGCAAAATCTTTGGTATTTTGGCCAAGTTGCCAGAACACTGAGAGCATTGGTGCTCTTGAGCAAGGACCTGATCACCCAGCTGTGTAAATTCAAACCGCTTCATGAGGTAAGGGAGTGGTAAATAAGCTCCAATAAATAACTGGGACATAAGACGGTGGGTGTGTGCATGGGGGTGGCTTTCTACTTATTAAGCCAGGTCATTCTCATCTTATCCCTATAATATCACCATGAGGCTCATTTCCAGACAAAGAAAAAGAAGCCAACACAAAGCTACTAAATGTAGCTCAGAATTATCAAGGGACTTGTCTAAGGGCACACTGTTGGCAGTGCTAGAGTCTGAACTCAGACCAATGGTCTTATGACACCAAGGACAGTGCTTTGCCCGAGTAGTTTAATTCTGTGACAAAGCTGGTCACTGAGCCAGCTGTACTGCTTCCTCTCTGTCCCTGAGTCCTGAGGCCAAAACTGGACAAGCTCCTGGCACTTTCCCTGTAGACCCATCTCTTTGTTATACTTTCTCCTCATTAGAACTTCACTTTCATGGCCAAGCCAGCTCTCCTAATCTCATGTCAACTCTGCCGCCTCTAATTATTTCACTGTAATTATTTTTCCTTAACAAAGGAGATAAAACTAATCATAACATCTTTTTGTAAGCCTCCAAGAGTCATGCTTAAATTACTGCACTGATTTGAAAACCCCAGCAAGCAAATAGGAAATAATTATACTTTTATCTGGGTTGTGGCTGATATTTTGCCAGATACCTACTAAGTTCTTGTACAAAAACAAGAGGTCATGAGCAGAGAAATGACTTTCTCATGAAAATCACTCAGCTTGTGATGAATCTTCCTTCTGCACATTTGCGACATAGAGGGGACTAGAATGAGGTAGGCAGAATTGGAGAATCAGTGATGTCTCCATCATGTCCCTAAACCACACTAATTTCAGGGTAGATTCCTGACCTGCAAAGCTACCCTCTGGTCAACTCCTCCCCAGGAAGGGCTAAATGTGTGAGCTTCAAGGGGGTGCAAAGTGAAAACAGTGATGAATATTTAGGCCAAGAACTGTTCTAGGTAATTGACGTGCCTTACCTCATTTAACTACTATAATTGCCCAAGAGGTCATTGTTGGTGTGTCCATTATATGGATGAGGAGACTAAATAACTTATTAAAGCTACAAAGTTGGGTGCCCGGGTGGCTCAGTGGGTTAAAGCCTCTGTCTTCAGCTCAGGTCATGATCCCAGGGTCCTGGGATCGAGCCTCGCATCGGGCTCTCTGCTCAGCGGGGAGCCTGTTTCCCCATCTCTCTCTGCCCACCTCTGCCTACTTGTGATCTCTGTCTGTCAAATGAATAAATAAAATCTTTAAAAAAAAAAAAAAGCTACAAATTTAGCAAATGGCAGAAGTGGGTAAAAGATCTGTCCTATTATAAAATGCCTGCTCTCTTCACTAATTTCTACTGTAGGTAGCACCAGGGTGGGGAGGTGAGGATGAAGAAATGAGTAGACCCTTATTTTAGAGGTTCTCCTCATATTCAAGTCTCTCCCCACATGGATGCCTCAGTACCTTCCTCAGAAGATCTAAATGTAATTAAGCACATAGTGCAGTAACCAATGAACTGGAGGCTTTCAATGCATGCCAGCTCCCACGCTAACATTTTCTTAGGGAAGAAAACAAACATGTGTTCCATGCTGTGGGGCTGGTGAGTGAGAGACTAGGAAGGTGCCCCAGGGAAGCCATGCTTATCACAACAGCAAGAGGTCTCTGAAGACAAGTCTGTGGCGTAAGATAAGGGGAACTGGAACTTCAGTGCTTTAGATCTTCCACTAGTATTCAGGGAAAATCCTCATCAGTGATAACTCTAAAGACAGGCGGAAAGTACTGCTGGGGTAGAAACAGATAGTGGAGTCCATACACTACAAGGTGGCTCTACCTGGCCCAAAGGATAAGACCTCTTTTTGCCAATCACCTCAACTCTAACAGAACCAATCAAAGGACAGGGTATCTTAGTTTCTGTTCTCATAGAAGCAGACACTGAGTGAAAGATACAGGCACAAGTAGTTTATTTGGGAAGTGATTATAGGTGAAGGTGGTAGAAAAAGGGACATGGCTTGCATTAGTAGGCAGTTACCACTGTGGCTAGTTGGAACTTGATCCCACTAGGGAATTCTGGGAGCCAAGGTCAGAGTTATCCTACCCAAAGGGCTGGGGATCTGGGATATTTGGACACCAACTTACATCCGTCATGGAACAGGGAGCTCTTCCAGGGGGAGTTAATTTGCCAGCACTTCCAGCCTGCACTGCACACAGAGGAACATAAATGGCTCCAAAAAAAGAAATCCTCAGGCAGAGATGTCAGTGCTGCCAGCTGGAAGTTGGGTTGCTGTGCACCCCAGTGGTAAGGACAGGAGTAGGGCACTGATGGAGGGACAAACCCAGAGGCTGGAAGCTCCTTCCTCTTCAGACGAGCAAGCTATCCTGGACAGCTCCTTCCCTTCTTCTCCTAGCCCAGTCCTGATTCAATGATGTCCTATTCCTCTGGTCCATTAACCAGCTTCCAGGCCTCTTGAACCTTTCCACCTGTCTTACCTACCCTTCCAGACCCTCCCCCCAACCCCCATCCCCACTCCCAGTACACAGAAAAGACTCTCACAGTCACCACAAATTAGTGTACCAATTAATCTTCACTGAGTTACGTGTGCTGAGCTAAAGATCGGATATCTTCCAGCCAGGAAGACTTTGGCACCTCCTCGACTGTGCACTGAGCTAGGGTGCTGTAGTGCCAGGTGGAGGAAATTGTCCCTCTCTGTGTGACACTTAGTGAAACTTCTCTCTGGATAGTAGCCTGAAGGACAGGAAGATCCAGGCTGTACAGAGATTTCTACCGACTCTACTTCCCTTAATTCTGAACACCTATGGTAGCCATTCTGGACTGCTGGACAGAAAGGGCTTCATGCACCCTCTGCGGTCAGGTTGGCCTTTCAGAGGATTAGCAGGGAATACAAACAGGTTATGGATGATTTCAGTGCTCTGACATCTTACAAAGGCTGGATTTGCTCCCTGCCTTTCTCCCATTGGTGGTGAAGGAGCCACCCGGAGCAGCCACCCTCCAGCAATGACACTGCCAAACGGAGCTCAGATGGTGGAGATGCCTGCAGTGTGGGGGTGGTTGCAGAGTCAGGCTCCCTGGTAATTTCACTTATGTAATGTGCAAGAGGAGAGGAAGCTCTTCTCTTGTCAGGATGGGGGTGGGGTTGCGATGGCCATCCCCTTCCACAAGCAGAGCTTTCATCTGTGTAATACCAGGCATCTTTGAGATTTTTTAAGAGAAAGAGGCGTACTGTTTTCATTCATATATACGCCAGACTGAAACAAAGGTTCTGCAGTGTCCCACCATGGGTTTGGAGCCTGGAAGAAAGACTCGTATAGTAAATTAAGAATAATGCCACCGGAGTTCATACCTGAACATTACCACTTGCTGGGCATCACCTCATACAGTTTCCCTAAGAATTTGAGAGTATAAGGAGTCCCACCTCATCGGCTTGTTGTGAGGACTGAATGAGTCCTCATGTACGGGGCATGTGTCAGTGTTCAGTAAATGACAGAATGTAAACTCCTGCAATATAAACAAGGTGAGTGCCTTTTCTCTGCAAGCCCCAGCCCACTGAAGGAGACCAGGTGAATCTCAACATCACACGAATTGTTATATGATCACGAAAGCGTAATGTGTTCTGGAGGAAAGCACTCTGGCTCTATGAGAATTGTTTTAGATAGACATAGAAGAGTTTTCTAGTTTAATCTCAGAAATCCAACCGGCCACACCCGCACACCTCAGAGGGGAGGCACGGACCAGAAACCAGGTGTTCAGACTCCCATATTAAAGAACCTTTGTCCTGGTAATAGTTTTTTGAGGGCTGCCCTAATAGATGGGATGGCTTCAATGACAGAAATGTATTGTTTCACAGCTCTGGAGGCTAGACGTTGGAGATTAAGGTGTTGGCAGGGTGAGTTCCTCCTGAGCGCTGGGAGGGAGAATCTGTTCCATAGCTCTCCTCGCTGCTGACAGTTACTGATGTTCCTTCTAGAAGCATCAGCCCCACCTCTGCCTTCATCTGGACACGGTATTCTTCCTTTGTCTGTGTCCAGATTTCCCCTTTTTATAAGAACACTCGTCATACTGGATTGGGGGCCCACCTACTCCAATATGGCCTCATCTGAACTAATTACAATCATAAAGACAATTCCCAAATAAGGTTGTATTCTGAGGTGTGGGAGTTTAGAACTTCAACATATGAATGAGGGCGGAGAAGAGGCAAATTCAGCCCATAACAAGGAACAAGAGCCCCCCCTCCCCCGCCTGGGCCTTACTTTTTCACACTGTCCCCACCTCACACGGCATTCTGTTTGTCCTAGTTATCTTCTCTCGTGTGGGCATTTAGTAAGGGGTCCCATATTTCTTGCCCTGAGGACACACTGAGAAATACACATGTCCTAAAACAAAACTGGCTCCTCAACACCTCTCCCCCCAGTGATGGAGAAATCTCTGCTAGGAACATGCATCAAAGTCGAGGGGAATCTTTGTATTCCGTTGGCCTGACTTACAAGGTAAAGTGGCATGCAGATTTCTTATTTAATAAATTCCCACAGAAAATTAGTTTTTCACAGTGGGACGAATTTCAAGGCTTGCCGAGATGAGCGGGCAGGATCTAATCACTGTTGAGGCTTTGTACATACACCAGGCATTGCCGATCTCCGAATGATCCAATTACTCTGCTGAGGCCCATCTGCCTTACCTGCATACTAATCTCAAGACAGGGGAGCAAGGAACACACTGGCCTTTTCGGGAAGCTCCAGACGCACATGGCTCCCTCACTGACCTTCTGCCAATTACATTCATCTCAATTCTATTAGCTCATCTTTTGCCCGAAGGTGACATATGCCCGGCTTAGAGGGAAACGTGCCTCCAACAGCTTCCCTCAGTACGGGGAGAGGGTGCCGGCTCCGGAGTGCACATGCACGGCTCACACCACCCAGAGTCCCCAGATTTGTCTTCCTATGATTCCTTTCAAGGAGGACTGGTGAATTCTGGAGGATGCATCCTGCCTGGGGGACCGAGCAGTGTCTGAGTTGGCCTAGATATGATAGCTAGTGGTTGTTGTGGGGAGCGTGGGGAGAAAAAGGAAAGACAAAGGGATGAAATAGGGTCAGACACCTGGGTTGGAGTATGAGCTTCAATCCTAGAGGGTGACTTGGAATAGACACCTTTACTCTTTTGAGCCTCTGAAGTCTCATGAGTAAAATGGAGGTAGATACACTTCGGCTGCTGAAATAGAGAGTGCTTTGTCTGTCAGGCCCCACCCTCCACCTTTCTTTCTATCCACCTGCCATTACCTCTGTCCAAATGAGCTTGGAACGTCTTATGAACTAGAAGAGATGGAGGAACATATAGGAAGAGTGTCTAATAAGGGATGCCTGGGTGGGTCAGTCGGTTAAGTGGCTTAAGAGCCTTTGGCTCAGGTCATGATCGCAGGATCCTGGGATCAAGTCCCACATCAGGCTCCCTGCTCTGTGGAGAGCCTGCTTCTCCCTCTGCCTGCCACTCCCCCTGTTTGAGCTCGCCTGCTCTTTCTCTCTCTCTGACAAATAAATAAATAAAATATTTTTTTTAAAGTGTCTAATAAATGCTCCCTTATGCAAATGAGCATCTAACCAGCTGTCTCTTTGTGTAATGCAGGTTCTGCATGCTACAGAAACACCAGGAAGGGCAGAGAACTCAGGGATGACTTCTCAGAGGAACACATAGCAGTGTTGAAACAGGAGTAAGAGTTGAGGAAGAGAGAAAGGGCATTCTGAAAATAGGTAAGAACAAAGAGGTAGAGTGGAGGTTATTATGGCATGTGTTGATTGGGGGGGATCTTTGAAAAAACTAGATGGGGTTTGTCTATATTTTCCAGGAGAGAAAATAATTCCCCCCCCAAAATACACACAGAGAAACACCTGATTAAAGAAAGTCAGCTCAAGTGAATCTAAGAGAAGGCTGGTCCCCTTCCCGCCCTGGGTCCAACCACGAAGGCTAGAAGAGGACGAGGGTGGAGAGGTTGACGGTGATTTACCTGAGATGAAACCACCAAGGGCAAGGTTAACAGCACAGCCAACTCCATAGGCTTAAGGTTCCATGTGGGCAGAGCTCAGAGATGAGTGGTAGGTGTTGGGAGTCTCATTGTGACTTAAAATTTGTCACTCACTGTTAAAAGAGTAACAACTCTGTGCCAGTCTCTGGGCTTGGAGTAGCAGGGAAGAGGCTAGGCAGAAGTGGGAGAGAAATTTTATGAAGGCTTTTTTTTTTGTTGGTGGTGGGGTTTTTTTTTTGCCTCTACAGTAAAATGAAGGAATCTCACTTCAAAGAAAGGCAGCATAGTATTACTCCATGGAAAAACAGATGCTTAGTGTCATTCATTCAAACTTTACCTCATATACTTGTTGAGTGAGAGGGAGAGAGAGAGAATTTCTTTTAAAGATTTTATTCATTTATTTGAGAAAGAGAGCACAAGAGGTGGGAAAGGCCAGGGGGAGAGGGAGAAGCAAACTCCCCACTGAGCAGAGAGCCCTCCACAGGGTTTGATCCAGAACCAGGAGATCCTGACCAGAGGCAAAGGCAGATGCTTAACTGACTGAGCTATCCGCAGAGAATCTTGACAGGCTCCACACCCAGCCTGGGGCCCAACATGGGACTCAAGCTCACGACCCCAAGATCATGACCTGAATCAAAACCAAGAATAAGATGCTTAACCAAGTGAGCTACGCAGATGCCCCCAGAATTCATTTTAAACTCTGGCTCTGCTATCTGTCAACTGTGGACCTTGGGATTAGGGAGCTGCCTTTGCAGGTTTCAGTTTACTCAACTATCAAATGGGAATATTAATTCTTACTTAATGATTCTATTTTAAGGGTGAATGAATACATTTCCCATAATAATGCCTAACTCATGGTAGGTGAACAATTACAGGTATTTGTCAGTATTTTGAGCTTATACTCCAACAGAAGGAGTGCATTCATCCATCCAACAAACATCTGCTGAGTCTCGTACGTGTTATAGGAACCATGATAGGTAAAACTATGAATAACAGTAAGAAGTTACAAGTACTACCATCAGAAGTACTGGGGGCTATGAGAATTTAAACATAGGGTAATTCACTTCTAGGTGGAGAAGCAAGGAAGTCTTCCTCAAAAAAAAAAAAAAAAAAAAAAAAAAGCTTAAAGACTCAGGAATGTTTGGGCATGGAGAGATTGGGGGTAGGCATTTCCAGTAAATGTGAGATCATGAGCAAAACTATTAGGGTGGAAAAATCCGAGGATATGAACAAAAGATAGCATTTGGGTCTGCCTTATGACATGTGAAATAGCTCTGCCAAACAAAAATGTCTATGGTTTCTGTGGTGATAGAAATTCCTATATCCTTACAGTCCAATATGGTAGCCATGAGTTCCATGTGGCCATTGAGCACTTGAAATGAGGCTATTATGGCTGAGGAAGTAAATTTCTGATTTTATTTTACACATAATGACCATATGTGGCTAATGGCTACCATACTGGCTAGCACAGGTGTGAAGGGCTATTAGGAGCAAATCGTCTGAACAAATGGACTGGGATAGGTCTGTGGAGGGCCTTGAGTGCCATGCTAAGAATTCTCTTTCATCCTGAGAATGTAAACCATCACAGTTCAACTCTGGAAAGCTATTCTAACTGCAGAGTGCAAGATGAATTCTAAATGGGGACCCCAGAGGTAAGAGGATCAGATTGCTAGGGCCTAAAATTGTTCAGAAGAACAGTAATTAAGATCCCGCCTTTAAAAAAATGACAAAAAGAATGGAGAGGAGAGGATGGATGGTATGAAACGTTGCCCACGTACAGGCTTCAGGGATGGATGGTATGAAACGTCGCCCACATACAGGCTTCAGGAAATGGTAGGGAGAGAGGGTTAAGGGAGATAAATGTCACCGAGGGGATGTGAGATGTGAACTTAACCTGTGGCTTCTGACACTAGGCACAGGAAAGAGTGAAGAAGGGCTCGTGATCTGGAATAAAGGAGAGGAAACAGGTATCTATGGGGCAGACAGCAGTGATTGCTGATAGAAGAACAGCATCTCTGTATCTCATGTGCCTCCAGAATAGAAATACTGCACTGTCTGACTCTTCAGGGGAGAGGAAAGGGAGGGAAGGTTTATGTTTCATTAATTTCCCCAGATAATCTGGGCAGTGTAGACTTGGCCTTTGTGGACTGGAGTCCCAGGGACCTCAAGGAGGCTTCTTCAGCTTCCTGGCTGTCTTGGTGGTGGTTGGGATTCCTTCCAGGGTGAGGAAGCTGATTTGGCATTCCTGGCACTGCCTATCCCTCTCATGTCCTTCTCGGAGCTGACCGCCAGGTCCCCAAGAACCCTGCATGACTTGCTGGAGACTGGTGATTTGTTTTTGTCCTATTAACTTCTTGAAAGGACAGAAACAGATTACTGGGCTGGAGGGATGGCCTGGGAAGAATACGGATGAGGAACTGGCTGCATGAGGCCAAGGCAGGGCAGTTGGGATGAGGAGGAAATAGAATCTCCATGTCTTCACTCATATCTACTGAAATAAATCTCTTTGCAGAAATGCAGTTGTTTGGGGAGAGTGCTCTCTCTCTCTCTCTCTCTCTCATTCTCTCTCTTACCCATTGGCACATGCTATTCTCTGCCTGGAAAACATTCTCTTCTCCCCTCTCTCTATTCACATCGAAATGCATTCATTCATGGATCAATGGATAACATGTTGAACATCTACTATGTGCCTATTATTTTATTAGAAACCGAGGGCACCACAGTGACAAAATGAGATAAGATTCCACCCCCACCCATTACATCTGGAAAGCAGGGAGAAAGCTTAGATACTGATCAATGAGCTATCCAAACAAGGGTGAAATTGTAAACTTAAGTAATGTTGAAGTAATTCTTTTCAAGCTTTAAGCATGCCCATGCAAACACCTCTGTGGGAAGTCATCTCTGTGCCTTAACTTATTCATCTGCTAAATGGTGGTAAGAAAAGAACCCACCCATGTTGTGGAGAGAATGAAATATGATCTTACGTGTGGATGCCCAAAAAAGCACCTGCCACTTACCATCATCATTCCTCCATAAAGTTCAAATAGGACAATGGACTCTGGCCCAAGGATTGTTCTCTAGGCCAGGAGGCATCAGAGATTCAACTGGTTATGCATCTGAACAAGAGGGATACCAGATCTTTCAGAGACACACCATGTGTCAGCCTCTCCCTGCCTTTCAGCAAGCCCAGTTAGAACCTTGCTCTCTGATACACAGAGGCAGTTTCCTAAATTCTTGGCCTTCTATGAGAACTATGAAAAAACATTTGGAGCTACAAAGCTCTAACCTGTTAACATTCCAGAGTGAAACCAGTCTACTCAGAGAGAGGGGTCAAGCGAATTGCAATAAAAGGCATGATTTTTGGCTGTCTGGTGATATGCTCTCACCTATGGCTATTGCCAAACTGAAAAAAAATTTTGGAGGACACCCAATGAATCTCCTGAGAAACTTGCAGTAGGGATGAAAAGGTTTGTTCACCTTAGACCAGCCAAGAGGGGGCCACCCTGAGGTTTGCTGCTTTCCTAGGTGCTGAAGCGTGTCCTTCTCACACCAAGTTTCTCTTTGAAATTAAGTGGAGCAAACCTCAAGGGTGGCTACTGTATCTTTCCCCATGTGTTCTTGTAGATTCAGAGCTGATTTTTTGAGAATAACATTGATCCTACCCACATGTTCCCCAGGAGATAGTAATGATAGAAATAGGAAATATTAAAGTTTAAATACCTATGAGCCCTTAAGGAGGCTCTTTCAAGATGCAAAGGGAAGAAGGCAGAATGGAGTAACTGTTCTATGATAAAATGGGATAAGTAGGTTTAAAGAGTGGTAGAGGAAAGAGAGACTTTTGACTTACAGAAAAGGAGTGTAGAGAGAAAGCACAGTGATTTTGGCAGGTGATGAAAAAGAGAAGATACCAGGAATTAATAAGTGATGTTTAGGAGGTGTAGTGGATTTTGCTGGTGCCTCACCCAGGCCCTCTTTACCTGCTAGAGTACCAGACCCCAGATGTGAGCGGGTTGCCTGATAACTGACTCATCCCCCTTCCCAAATGGAAGCCTCCCTTAGAAGACTAACCTACCTCCCCCAACTCCTGGAAGCAAATCTCAGCCAAAGGCCCAAAAGTACAAAAAGCTTGGTTCTCTTGCCTCGAGATGGGAAGAAAGGACCAATTCTTTGGTGTAATTATTGTTTCAGAGCCTCCCATGGGATCAGTCTGAGACTCAATTCTGACAGAGCCCCATCCTTGCTTAGTTCTTTATGTTCCTTATTCTCCTCTTACTTCCCTTCTCCACAAAGTACTCTTCCATACATCCCCTAACAAGAATCCTGTCTCAGATTCTGCTCTTGGAGCACCTGACCTAAGACAGGAAAGTTTACACTTCACCTGTGATGCTAGCCATTTGCTCCTTGCTCTACTCCTCAGGAAACCTCAGGAATTCAGGCTTAGTTTATGGATTCTTTTAGATTTAGAAATGTGCATCTTGGACTTCAGTAACATTCTGAGGTTGGCTTTAAGATTCAGCAAAACAGCTAAATTGCTCTCATTTTACAATTAAAATAATAGTAATATCTATAATGTATTAAATGCCTCTGTTTAAGCTGTTTTGGGACCTGACACCTGTTATATCATTTAATCCTCCCAACAGTCATGTAAGAAGCCTGCATTAGGGGGTGCCTGGGTGGCTCCGTAGGTTGGATGTTGGGCTCTTGATTTTGCCTAGGTCATGATCTTGTTTTTATGGGTCAGGCTCTGTGCTCAGCATGGACTCTGAGATCCCCTCTCTCCCTCCCCGTCCCCTGCTCTCTCTGTTTGTTCTCTATCGTTAAGAGTCTCTTATGAGTAGGTGCCTGGGTGGCTCAGTCAGCTAAGTGTCTGCCTTTGGCTCAAGTCATGATCCCAGGTTCTGGTACCAAGCCCCACATCGGACTCTCAGCCCAACAGAAAATCTGTTTCTCCCTCTGCCCCTCATACTGGCTCTCTCACTCTTTCTCTTGCTCTAATTTATTTATTTAAATAAATAAAATCTTTTTGTAAAAAAAGAATCTCTTATTGTTTATTTCCCTCTTTCCTCTTCTCCCCCACCCTTTTTCATATGTTGATGATTTTTCTTCCTTAAATTTCACAAGTGAGAGCCTATGGTATTTGACTTTCTCTGACTGACTTATTTCACTAAGCTCCATTGACATCATTGCAAATGGCAAGATTTCATTCTTTTTGATGGCTGAATAATATTCTAACGTGTGTGTGTTTGTGTGTGTGTGTGTAGATATACCACATCTTCTTTATCATACATCTATCAATGAACATTTGGGCTCATAGTTTGGCTACCGTTGATAATGCTGCTATATGTGTCAGGTTGCAGGTATCCCTTCAGATCTGTATTTTTTGTAACCTTTGGGTAAATACCTAGTATTGCAATTATGGTCATACAAAAGTTCCTCCATACTGTACTCCAGAGTGACTGCACCACTTTGCATTCCCACTGACGGTGTAAGAGGGTTAGCCTTTCTCTGCATTGTTGGCAATGCCTATTGTTACTTATGTTGTTAATTTTAGCCATTCTGACAGGTGTGAGGTGGTGTTTCACTGTGATTTTGATTTGTATTTCCCTGATGATGAGTAATGTTAGCATCTTCTCATGTGCCTGTTAGCCATATGGATGTCTTCTTTGGAAAAGGGTCTATTTATGTCTTCTGCCCATTTCTTAACTAGATTATTTGTTTTGGGGGTATTGAGTCTGATTTTCTCTTTATAGATTTTAGATACTAAACCCTTCATCTGATATGTCATTTGCAAGTACATTCTCTCATTCCATAAGGTGTCTTTTAGTTTTGTTGTTTCCTTGGCGGTGAAGAAGCTTTTTATTTAGATGAAGTCCCAATAATTCATTTTTGCTTTTGTTTCCCTTACTTCCAGTGATGTGTCTAATAAGAAGTTGCCACAGCTGAGGTCAAAGAGGTTTCTGCCTGCATTCTCCTCTAGGATTTTGATGTTTTCCTGTCTTCCATTGAGCTCTTTTACCCATTTTGAATTTCTTTTTGCGTATGGTGTAAGAAAGTGGTCCAGTTTCATTATTTTTGCATGTTGCTGTCCAGTTTCCCCAAAACCATTTATTGAAGGGATGGTCTTTTTTCCATTGGATGGACTTTAATACTTTGTTGGAAAATTAGTTGACCATAGAGTTGTGGGTCCAATTCTGGCTTCTCTATTCTGTTCCATTCATCTCTATTTTTATGCCAGTACCATACTGTCTTGATGACTATAGCTTTGTCATACAGCATGAAATGCCTCCAGTTTTGCTTTTTTTTTTTTAAAGATTTTATTTATTTATTTGAGAGAGAATAAGAGAAAGAGAGAGAGCATGAAAAGGGGGAGGGTCAGAGGGAGAAGCAGACTCCCCACAGAGAAGGGAGCCTGATGCGGGACTCCATCTTGGGACTCCAGGATCATGACCTGAGCCGAAGGCAGTTGCTCAACCAACTAAGCCACCCAGGCGCCCCAGTTTTACTTTCCTTTTTAGGATTGCTTTGGCTCTTCGGGGTCATTTGTGGTTCCATAATGTATTTTAGGATCGTTTGTTCTGGGTCTGTGAAGAATGTTGATGTTATTTTGATAGGGATTGCATTAAATGTGTAGATTGCTTTGGATAGTATAGACATCTAAATGGTGTTTGCTCCTGCAATCCATGAGCATGGAATGCTTTTCCATTTCTATGTAGCCTCTTTAATTTCTTAAATAACTGTTCTAGAGTTTCCAGAATACAGATCTTTTACCTCTTTAGTTAGGTTTATTCCTAGGTATCTTATTGGTTTTGGCGCAACCGCAAATGAGATTGATTCTTTGATTTCTTTTCTGACTGATTCATTATCGCTATACAGAAATGCAAGAGATTCCTGCACTTTGATTTTAAAATCCTGCCATTCTGCCGAATTCATGAATTACCTCTTACAATTTTCTGGTGGACTCTTGGGTTTTCTACATAGAATATCATGTTGTCTGCAAATAGTGAGTTTGACTTCTTCTTTGCTGATTTGGATGCCTTTTGTTTATTTTTGTTATCTGATTGCTGGGGCTAAGACTTCCAGTACTATGTTAAAGAGTAGTGGTGAGAGAGGAAATCCCTGTCTTGTACCTGACTATAGGGGAAAAGCTCTCAGTTTTTCCCCTTTGAGGATGATATTAACTGTGGGTCTTATGTATATGGATGCCTACATTTATCCTAGGTTATAAATGAGTCTGCAAGAGGTAAACTAACTTGACCTTAGTTACTTAATATTTGATGGCAGAAATGGGCTCAGACTAGATTTTCGCAATGCCAACACCTTTTTCTATACAATAGGCCACACCAGCTCCTTCTCTAGTTCAAGAAGAAGAAAAATCAAGCAGCCAAATTCTCATTTCAGAATGGAAATGCAGACTCCCTTGGCCCTGATGTTTCAAGCACATACATTTTCTTCTTCAATGACATAGAAGTTGGCATTCACTAGAGAGTCCAGCCATGAGTTGACTGAAATCCAGCTTCTCCTTCCAGAAGCTCATCTGAGAAATCTAATATCTGAGATAGATAATCTAATGGGCATATGAGTCATCCATTTCTTGGGATTTTCTAAGTTCTAGTCTTGTATTAAATTAGAAAGACAAGCACCTGGACCATATTATGTTATCTCCCTCCATGAAACTGCCTCAACTAAGTTAAGATTTAACACTATGACCTCAGCCTTTATAACAGATGAGAGCAGGAAATGTTGATGCAGACAATCTTTTTGTTGAAGGCACTGCTTTTCTATCATAAAATAACCCTTAAGTATGGAAGCAACTGACTAATCCCTCTCCCAGTTCAATGTCTATGCAATGTTCTCTCCTAGAGATGAACTTTGTCTTCCGTCTCACCAAGCAATATAGATTATAAGACCCTATATGTTTCTCATTTTGCCTTTGCTGCCAGGAAGCTCAGAGATAAATTCAGCACTCTAATGGAGGAAAGATTTATCTTAGATGCTTCCTCTTACAATGTTTTTGATTGTTTCCATGTTTCACTTTTGTTATATCAGTCTGCCTCAAATTTTTAAATAGGTATAGTAAAAGACTAGAAATAAATCAGTGTGTCATTATAGGGAACATGTGGAAAAATAGACCACTATGGTTGTATTAAGATCTGGTGGCATATTTTTAAATGTATATCCCCAAAGGCCATCCCTCCACTATACCACTCCCTCCATTGCCATAATCCAGGCCATCATCGTGTCCTATCTGGATGGCTACAAATACCACCCAAGGGTGGGCCAGCCTTCAGTCTCAAGGTACTCCTTATCTCTCCTTTAGTTTTCCATCTTGCAACTAACTAATCACTGCACACAAAGACCTGGCTGTTTCTAGGTGACCTAAAATCATACAAAGGCTTCCATATGTTCAATTGCAAAATATACTTCTCAACAGGAGTGCAAAGTCATCTAGACATCTTTCTGGAGTATTGCTTGAATTCTGGGATAAGTAATTTAGAATACTAGTTTGACATTTAAAGAAATGTGACATAACATGGAACCAGATACCAAATGCATGTATACATTTGATATGGACACAGGAGACTTGGAAGAGGTTTCCCAGCTGGGTGGGACCACCAAGAACTTCAAACACCCCATTTCTCCCACAGCATTCTTATTCTCTCTTCTTTATCCTTTGGAAGGCATTTTTGGAAAATTCTGTGAAGCCCAGCTACAGGATAAAATCTCATAAAGGCCTCAAAGTACCTGTTGACATCTGCAACCTTCTCTCATTACAGTTGGGTCTTCACACACTCAGCTTCGGATGCTATAGACTCTTCATGGTACTTTGACTTGGCCGTGCTCTCTTCCCATGTGGGCTTTGCACAGGCTATTTCAACACAGTGGAACACCATTTTCTCCCTGCTGCATCTGTACAGCTCCTGTCTTTCCTGCAGATTTTGGCATAGGAATCACTTATGGCAAGTCTTTAATAGAGTGGATTTGATCCTCTTTGGAGCTTTCACAAAATCTTGGGCCACATTCTATCACTCCGTATATCTCATAACAAATGGTCGATGCCTTTCTACTTATCTCTTACTTCTTATTCCTCATTGATTTATGAACCTTATCATCATCACTACCATTAAAATCACCATCTTATCTGTTACTATATGCCAGTCATTTAATAAACATTAACTCACTTAACCATTTAAAGTACTATTATCCCCACTATAGAGATGGGGAGATTAAGGCTTAAAGAGGTGCTATCATAGGCAGACATCATTTGGGGAATGAGTAATGAAAAATGGAATTCCAACACAGATCTCCAATAACAGAGGGATAATTTTTAATCACTCCTAATCATACTTAATCACCAAGGTTCTACTTGGCTAATGGTCTCACCACTATCAAGTCTTTGCTCAGACCTCCCTTTCTCAAGGAAGCCTAACCAGACAAATCATTAATTCTACACTCCTAATTCCCAGTTCTCTGTTCCATTTTTTCTTTCCTTTCGCCATTCCCTGTACTAGCTTTCAAAATCGCATGTAATCCATTATTCTTCTTATTCAATGTCTATTTACCATGCTAGAATATAAGCTCCACAAAGAGAACTAGCATGTTCACTAATATATCGAACAAGAATGCAATAAATATTTGTTGAACGATTAAATAAATAAATGATGCTATCATCCCTCTGGATCAGTTAGACTCCCGCCTAGTACATACCTACCTGACATAGAAAGGAAGGTAAGTGAAAATTTGTCATTGGATGGAAGAGTCATGCTTCCTCATCAATTTCAGTGAGGTAGTGGGTTCCTCACTGTGTTTTTGCTGGTGGTGTTTTTGTGGCTAGAATCCCTCAGAACAGAAGGGAGGGCCTCTGGGCCTCCATTCAAGGCTAAAGGAACCATGGCTAGCTGTCAGAATGTCCTAGCCCTGTACTTTCCCTCAGGAGAGATCTCCTCCTCAGGAGATATGTTCTTCTATGACTCACTCCTACTACCCCTATTGCCCTATATGCCCCCTCCATTAGTCCAGACTCTCCCTTTCCTAGGTGTACAGATAGGACTGGATAAGTTCCCTTGGATGCCTCATGGTGCCTCCCCTGCCTGGCCATGGGGTGGGAAGAACCCTTTGCCATTTTGCCACCTCATACATCCAATTAAGCAATGGGGGAAAGCTGGCTGTTTCCTTGACAGCAAATACCCAAACTGACTGAAACAATTAGTTTGTCTATTTTAAAACTGAATTCCAACGCTTCCATGGCAACCCAAGTTATTAAAAGATGTAAATTAAAGTGTTGTGCAGGAAAGATGGCTTGGCATGGAAGGCACTTGTTTTAGGGAAAGAACACAAAGAACTCCTAACCAAGGGCATCCTCCTACCTGGTCACACATCACAATCAGCTGGAGGAAAACAGTTCTGATGGGTCCCTCTCATCTCCTTGGCTTCTGTTACTGCCTTATATTGGAGACACTCTGGTCTCTTACATGCATGAGAGAGATGAGGGGCCTTGCAGTTACTGAAATGCCTTGTGCCAAGAGGGAAACTCAGGAAGAGGATGGGAGATCCAAGGTGGGAGATCCAACATTAGTATAGCCCCTCCTATACTCCTAATAATAATTAGAGTTGACCTCTGTTGAGTACTTACCAGGACATTGTGCTAAAGGACTTGCTTGCATCCTCACAGAATAATCCTATCAGGTGAGATAGAATCTCAGATCATTCCCATTTTGCAGATGGGAAAATTGAGGCCCAGATAGATGTAGCATCTGAAGGATTCACACAGCCAGTAAGAGATAAAAATGGGATTAGAACCCACATCTGGGGGCGCCTGGGTGGCTCAGTTGGTTAAGCAGCTGCCTTCGGCTCAGGTCATGATCCCGGCGTCCTGGGATCGAGTCCCACATCGGGCTCCTTGCTCCGCAGGGAGCCTGCTTCTCCCTCTGCCTCTGCCTGCCTCTCTGTCTGCCTGTGCTCACTCTCTCCCTCTCTCTCTCTGATAAATAAATAAAATCTTTAAAAAAAAAAAAAAAAAAAAAAAAAAAAAGAACCCACATCTGTCCAAACATATATTTCCTCAATTTGTGCCAGGCAATTGCTGGGCAAATGAATTATTCTACTGTATCTTCTCAATAATCCTACATGACAGCATGGTATAGGGTTGTCAGCTCAGGTTCCTGAGGCAGACAGATGTGGGTGAACCCCAGAATCTCCAATATTAGTTCTGTGACCTCAAGGCAAGATCACTAATTCTCAGCACCTCAGTTTACTCAGCTATAAAATAAGTGCTGTGTGATGATGAGGACAAAGTTGGCTAAAGCAGGAGGAATGACTGGCCTGGTGTTTGATAGACATGGAGCATCATGAATGCTCATTGTGTCATTATTCTTTTCTGTATAGGCGAGGAAAAGAGGCTGAGAGAGGGAAAGCAGGTTGCTCAAGGACACAGAGCAGGGATCTGGGGCCAGCTCTCAACTCCAAACGTGTGTCTCTCCCCTATGACTAAGAGAACTATACAGTTCGCTCAAGATCTATAGTTCAGTCTTTTCATGGTGAAACTGGGACACCCAGGCACTCCAGTCAACATGCCCTTTGTTTCATGTCCCGGGCCACCTTGCAGCTTCTGAAAACACGGACAGGCAAAGGAGTAGCTGTATCACATTGGCCACTGTTGATGGGGTCTTTGTTCTCCACTGGGTACTTGCTCTGGGCTGTATGCTGGCTCTCTGCTCCCTGGCCACCGTAAAATGGGTTCAGTTCTTTCAAATTCATGTTAGCACTTTAACACAGGCTGCTGTTTCTATCTTTGGCCAACACTTGCTGGTCTCTCAGGATTCAGTTTAAACATAAATTCCTTTGAGAGGCTTTCCCTAAACCCAACTGGCAAGATCCCTCTCGGATCTGCTTCCCCAGCACCTGGCGCTGCTCCGTGCTAGCTCTCAGCGAGTTGTCATTATGTACCTGCTCCTCTCTGAGGACGTGCTCAGAATCTGTGTGGTTTCCTCAATGCCCAGAATGGGGTCTGGCACAGAGTAGGTACTTAATAGAAATTTTTTAATGAATGAATGAATGCATTATGACATTTTTTATTCAAGAGTGTGTGATGACTAATATATTATTCAAACAACTCTTGAGCAGTCCAGAGCCTCGGTTACCACTCCCAGCAAAGAGACATTCACAGCCCCGAGGGGAAGTGGAAAGGAGCCTCCTTTTGGCCAGGAAGCATCCTGAAGTTAGAATTCTGTACCACGTCCAGTTTCTAGGCAATCTGTGTAAGTGCAATCATTTTATTCATTCATTCAGTTTTCCATTGATTCATTTTAAAATTCAACAAATACTTAATAAGTGTTTACCAACTATGGGCTAAACGTTGGAGGCAGGAACATATGACATTAACCGTGGGGCTTGCAGGGAACAGCCATAGAATAAAATATGCTTTTGAGCAGACAAATGAGTGACATAGGTATAACTGTGATAAGCCATACTCCTTATAAAAACTTCATATATAAAAAAATAGAAGGCACTTAGCTTGGAATGGACTAACTGGGAAGATACCTGGGGAAAGATGAGGAGAGAAGCTCACCAAATAGAAAGGCTATTAGGGGTCATCCCAGGAAACAAACTATGTGAAGGCCCCAACGCAGGAAGAACTTTTGATACAAGAGAGGGTGTGAGAGGATCAGTGATGCTGGGGAATGAGTGGAGATCGGCCTGAAATGAGGTTGCCCAGGAGACCAGTCTTGTAAAACCTTACATGTCTTGTAGCAGTTGGGATGTGTGTGTGTGTGTGTGTGTGTGTGTTTGTCTGCTCTGCTTTTCAGAACACCAGAAATCTTAATGCCATCATTTTATTTGAGCTCCTGTCACTGGCCACATGCCCTTCCAACTTTATAACATAGCAGGTGTGCAAAGTGTCTGCAGTAAGAGGAATGCAAAGAATTGGGACCAAACAGAACTGGCACAGCCAAGCAGTTACATGGTTTGGGTCCCTGGGTGAACTGATCCCCTTTCTCTGGGCCTATGTTTTAACTTTTGCAAAAATGGGGGGAAAGGAGTGCAAGGGGGACATCCACCCAAGGCAATGTTGTGGCTCCAGGCCATCTGGAGAAGGACTGTGCATTTCTGGCTGTTGGACTAACTGGGGCTGCTGTGGTGTGTCGGGCTAAGCACAGGGATGTCTCTGAGTGCTTCGTATGGGGGATTGTACAGAACAAAAGCTCTCATGCGTCATTTCTTAAGTCCTCTTAAGGCTCTGTCAATCTAAGGCAAGTTTTTGGCAATGTCTGGAGATATTTTTGATTGTCAAAACCAAGGGAAAGGAAATACTACTGGTAGAGGCAAGAGATGCTGGTAATCATCCTATAATCATCCTATAATGCAGAATGCCCCACCACCACATGGCAGAATTATCTGGTCCCAAATGTCTATAATGTCCAGGGTGAGAAGTCATGGAATAAAGGAATTATCTAAAGCTGGAAGGAAAGAAGGGAGGGAGGGAGGAAGGAAGATTGGTTTGAATAAAGCATCACCCTCCAGTTAGCAACCTAACAGTTTTTATTTGCATGAGATGACCAAGTACGTATTGTTGTTTTATGGAAAAATGGAGCTCCCCATAATTCTAGCAGCATACAGGAACCAAACATTATTTCTGGCTCTTTTGACAGAACTCTTTTCCTACTGGCAATAAGCAATATTCTGTAAACCTTATCTTTCAGGTACGGGGCTCAGCACTTTATGTGTATTAATTTGTTTGATATTCTGAAACACCCATCCTCTCAATTTTACAGATGAGGAAACTTAACAGACGCAGAGACTTAACTCATCCAAGGTAACAGAGAGAGTACCTGGAAGACTAGGGGCATGAACCCAGGAGCTCTGGTCCGAGACTTAGGAAGCTGAACCACCACGGGCGATTGCATCCAGTGGTGCTGAACTAGGCTGTGATGTTGTGATTTATAGTAAGAAAAATGTATTTATGGTCTTAATCTGCATTCCTGGCACAGAGCTCCTAACATACTATGAATTTCTAAGTGTGGAGAGCAAACAAGCTGTCTTTTGTTATGTTAATGAGGTGGCTTTTGGAAAGCCCCAAGTCATCATCTAAGGGTGAGGTTGGTTGCTCCTGGAGATTTAAAATCCTGTGATTTTAAGATACGAACTTGGAATCCTACCCCAGAGCCTCCTAGGAGGACAGGTGCTGGAGATTGAATTCAATCACCAATTTTCAGTGATTTAGTCAACTGTGAGTATGTAATGAAGCTTCCATATAAATCCCCAAGGACAAGGTCTGCAGGGCCTCTGGATGGGTGAACTCATGGAGGTATGTGGAAAGTGGTCAGCTAGCTCAGAGGGGGCTTGAAAACTCCACACTTTCCTCCCACCTACCTACTTCTATGCCTATCTTCTAGCTGACTGTTTTGAATCATATCCTTTCATAATAAGCAGATGATCTAATAAGCAAAATATTTCCCTGAGTTATATGAGCAAATTAATCGAACCCAACGGAGGTGTCACTGGACTCTGATCTATATATAGCCAGCTGGTCAGAAGCACAGGTGACAGCTTGGACTTCCGATTAGCATCTGAATGAGAGAGGGCAGTCTTGTAGGACTGAACCCTAAACCTGTTCTGGTGCTTATCTCCCAGTAGCTAGTCTCAGAATTGAGCAGAATTTTAAGACACCCAGCTGGTGTCAGAGAATTGCCTGGTGTAGGAAAAAAGTCACATGTGGGAATTGTTGGAGCAGAAATGTAGGGTCACTCCCTCTGCTGGTGGGCTCCCAGCAGATACTGTTCACATGTGCACTGGAGCACTTTCCTCGAGGACTATTTAAGACTTCATCCCCAGCAAGTGACTTGAGAGCCAGAGTCATGGTTCAGAGCAGAAGACCCGGGACACATCAGAGCATCTGGTACCAAGCAGATGCCCAGTAAATGTTTGTCAATGACTGCATAAGTAAGAAAATCACTTCCTGCCTCCAAACCCCATGAATAAGTATAAATTATTTCTTTACTTTGTTTTCAAAGCAGATTTCTTTGGGCAACATTAGCATAGGGAAAATGGGAAAATTCTGAAAGGGAATACAGAGAACCCAAATCAAGCCAGGACCTTTGGGGGACATTAGTTATATCCCAATCACTCTGTCATTTTGGGGAGAGAAAAGAACTTCTGAAACAGCAGAACATCTGTGTGTACCTATATGCTTACCCCTGACTCCAATCCCTAAGCACAGGTTGCAAAGTTCACATTTTTAGCTAACATTTTATGTGATGCTTTTCTTAATTTTGCAAGTTGCTATTTTACTAGCAGCTTCTTTTTGGGGCATCAGATGGCAGATTGGATGATTTAAGGGGAAAAATGTGGTTGTACTGTAAGTTTTTAAAAAGCCTCCAGGAGTCTAATGTGACATTCTGGGTAAGAACATAGCATTATGTTGATGCATATGACATCTCTCTTAATGACGTATGAAATCTCTTTATGGTAGCAGATCACCAAGGTGGTAGAGAGGAACCTGGCAGAAGACTATCAGTCTGGTATACTGTGACAACCACCCCTGCCTTAGAAGAGGTGGGAAAGTTTAAGAGGTCTAGAAGCTTCTCCATTTGAAAAATGTTCATCCACAAAGGATCCAAAGAACATCTTGCCTCAGTGACAAGACTTACCAAATGGGGCTTCACTGTTTGCTGGCTCTCAAGGCAATGGTTCTAAATTCTCCCACCTCTGGGCCCAAGTAAGAAATTCACTCCAACAGAACACCAGATATTTATGGGAGAGGCTAAAAGGACTCCAGGAGCACCAGAGCACATTGAAACGGGAGACAGGTTTTCTCCTCAAACCGATGCCACATTTGCCTCCCGCGTACCAAAGTCCCCTCAGAGAGCTCACGTTCTAAACCTCACCCATCACCCACCAAGGTCTCTCATAATAATTGTTTACTCCTCTGACCATTAGTACTCAAATCTAAAGATTAGGCAACTGAGACACAGAGAGCTTAAGAAATTTCCCTCAGAGCTGTTTTCATGTAGCTCAAAGAAGATGGAGCAAGTGAGATGGCAGGTGACGGTCCAAGGAACTTTTATGGGCTATGCTTGGAAAAGTTAGACATCACTTGTGCCCATGTTGCATTAGTTAGAACTCAGTCACATGGTCCCACTGAACAGGAAGGGAGGTTGGCAAATGTAGTCCAGCTATGAGAAAAGGGAATGGATTTTGGTGAGTTTGGAGCTGTCTCTACCACAGGCACCAAGCAAAACTCTGAAATTTCCAACTGGTCTGGGAAGCCAGATTCAAAGACATCCACTATCATCTTGTAGTCATCCATCTCGCTCATTCAAGGTTACAATGGAAGCTTCCAGTGGATACTATTCAATGGCAGAGTGAAAGGCTGTGAAAGTGCTCTGGAGGCAATCTCGGGAGTCATCTGGGATGCTACTTACATGTAAAACTGAGGTACTATTTACTGACAACTGCTATGTGCCAGGCATTGTACCCCCTGCTATAATTGCCTTATCTCACTTAATCCTCACCCGATGTCATTAGGTAGTAACAATGATTGTCCCTGTCTTCAAGATGAGAAATTGAAATGTTAGGTTATGCAGCAAGTCGCGAGAGAACTGTAAACCACATCCAAGTTAATCAGATCCCAGAGTTCAAGTGCTTAATGCAATGGCTTTTCATGTCAGTGCTCATTTCTTCCCATCAGTAAGATTATGTGTTGTCCCTCAAGGGAGAAATAGGTTCCTACCTTCCAGTAGTATTATTTAAACCACAGCATTAGCTCGCTTGGAAAGGGAAACATTTTCATAAAATATTCAGAATGTGAAATATGAAAGAAAAGAAATACATCCACAGGAAAGTCACTAATCAAAGTGATTTTCTCGCCCAGTTCCTTTATGTGACTGGTGTGCTACTCAGAACAAGAAAGAAACAGGATACATGGCCAAAAATACCATGCTTATGAGAGCTGCCCGGCACGCTCTCGGCTTCAAACAAACAAGCTTCGGGTTCCAGAAGCAGAGGGCCATGCGTGGTCGAATCCCTCCCTCACAGTTAGTGAAGTCCCACAGTGGGACCATGGGAGCTTGTCACCCCCATCTGCGACTGCATGTTCCTCCGAGGCAGTCTGTCTACCTGTGCAGTTAGATGGAATGCTTAACAGAAGGGTAGTCATCAAGCAGCTTTGTTTCATACTTGGAGCGTTTGAAAAAAAAAAAAAATCATCAGGGACAGAACGGTGTTTTTGTTTTGTTTTATTGGTTTGCTTTCTTTTTTAGGGTATGGGGAGATTTTTCCAATTTTAATATGCACATAATTTTGTAAACATCTCATATCAGAGTGTTTTTAAATCAATGTTGTGTTGTTTCTGTCCCTCGTCTTTTCTCTTCTCTCCGAAGAAAAGCGCATTACAGTGAGGCTATGATTTATAACCCAAGATACCTGAGAATAGAAGGACTGTGGTGCAGGGTACCAAATAATACAGGATTGAAACATTCATTTCTCTCACCTGCCCTGGGGGCCTAATCATGTGCCAGTAAACTGGCTACATGTGGGGGCTGTGAGCAGAAGATCCTCAGGCTGGGCCTGAATCATTCAAATTAAAAATGCAAACCAAACGAAAGGGGGGAAAAGTCAACAACCATTTTCTTAACAACAACAAAGACTACCTTTTAAATGTTCATTTAAATGTATAGTAATAAACTATACATTTTCATCTGTTTTCTATTTGACAATACTTCATTTGCAGACTCTTCATGGCTTTTAAAAATAGACCCAGAGACCAAATCCCCACAGCACGAGATTTTTCACATTCTCTGATTTGCAGTAATGCATCTGTGTTGAATTCAACTTTCCAGCCACCTCGAGAACAGCACTAGCACTCAGTGCCCCAGAGGCAGGCTAAAGTTTGAGTCCAGGCACCACAGGGGGACTGTGGATCAGGCATCGGTTAGGGACCCCAGATGCATCACCCCAATCCTGCTTCTGGAGTGGATGGATTCTCACCATGAGGTCTGGGTTTACAGAGCTCTGCTTAGTGGCTGTGGTAGAGACAGCTCCCAGTTCACCAAAACCCATTTCTTGACCTGCTCCCGCAGCCGCCCTGTGGTTCACAGCTACATTTGCCAGCCTCCTTTGCAGTTCAGTGGGACCATGTGACCTCGTTCTGACCAATGGAAGGAGGGCAGAAGTAATGTATGACTTTTCTAATAGTCATAGTCCGTAAAATTCCCTGGACTGCCACCTGCAAACTCTCTTGTTCGATCTTTGAGCTGAATGAAACGGACTCTGAGGTAAGTTTCTTAACCTCTCTGTTCCTCAACTGCCTGATCTATGAAATGGGGCAAATATAACATCCACCTCTAGAATTGTTCTGAGGAGCATTTAATGAAGTTAAAACCAAGGCAGTGGAACTTGTTAGCTAACCTCACAGACTATGAAATTGGAAAGTCTGGATTGAAGGCTTCACCTCATAGTTATGTGACTTCGGGCAAGTTTTTAAACCTCTCTGCCCCCCTACTTCCCATTCTGTAAAATGGGAACAACTAATACTCTACCTCACTTGATGGGAATGTGGTGGGGAATGATTTAAGTTAAATTAGAACAAAATAAGCCCAGCATTTAGGGAGTGATCTGTAAGTCTAAGCTGCTACAATTGCTATTATAGTAATTATTGTTATTTTAATATATAAAGAGCCCTTAAAAGACTGCCTGGTGCCTAGCAGTATTCATAAATGTTAACCATCATTATTATTTTCTGTAAAATATGTGTAACAATAGAATACCAGAATTAAGTAAAATAACAGGCATGAAGTCTTACCATAATGCCTAGTATCGAAAAAAAATATGAGCCTTTAATAGACTCCAGTCCTCCTCTTAAATGCCACATGTGCTCTGGAGGGAAAGAAGGATCTGAGGGTCAAGACCAGGCACCGGGTCGTGGATGACAATGACAAAAGTGGGAGAGAATAAGCAGATGGGTGTACCACAAACTTTACCTTTTCCAAAATAGGACTTTATGCCATCCTAATCCAGAGCTAAGGATGAGCAGACCTCTAAGGGGGTTCCCTAGATGGACCCCAGTGGGTCCATGAACTTGGATCAGAAAAAGAAAACTAAATTTCTACCACCATATCACTGTAACCTAGCATTCCCTTGAATTATAAATGAAAGCAACAAATCACAGTAGTAATACCAGTACCTATGACTTTGTCACCAACAGAAATAACAGATTTTTTTTAGTCACTTTACATTATAATTGCCACAGATAGCTCAAAACATCATAATGCTTACTGCTATTTCCAAATTACAGTAATTACCAGGCTTGCTTGTTATTTAATGTTATAAAGAAAACAACAATTTTACTAGATCCCATTATTTTAGTAAATGCACTTCAATATATTTGCTTACCTTAGTGATCTTAAGTATTTTATATTAAGTATCTTAAGACTTTAATCTGCAAAGAGCCCCACAGTTCTCCTCACATGCCATAGAGAACAGGTCTCTAGTCTAGGGTCTTGAGGACCCTCTGTACCATTCACATAGAGGCAAGTTCAGGACTCTGGAGACCTGTCTACCCAGGTGTCTTCTGGCGAGTATCCTCCTGGGCCCTCTGTCACTGTGTCAATAAACAGGAGCTAACCACGTTCTTCGCAAATGCTCCATAGGGTTTTTCTAAGAGTCAAATGTGATTAAAAAAATGTGAATCTATGGGCTGAAAGTTATAGGTTCCATATGAACTTGGGCCAGCAATCACCTCATCCCTTAGAAACTTAACAGACCCTTATCCTGATTCCATATGGGTGTCCTCAGTGCTGCTCCCGGTTCCTCCTCCTAGAAGGACACACAGGGGCAGTTGCCAAAAACTTCAGGAGGCAGAGGTCACTGAGGCCTCTGCTGTCAGATTTTGAGTGGAATCCCGGCTGGATCCTTATGGAGTGTGTGACTGTAAATGTGTATGTTTCACCCCTCCAAGCCCCCCCCCCCCTTCTTCACGATGGAAAGAAAGGCAGTGAATTGAGAGAAACTGCAAAACACAAAACAGGTGTCTGGCAGGTAGCCACAGCATAGGGCTTGGTGAAGCACAATGGTTGGAATGACAATAGAGATGATTATCATCATCATTATCACACTGTGGCAGGTATTTAATTCTCACGGCATACGTGTGTGTGCCCCTCACATTTCCCAGACCCCTTGCAGTGGGTGCCATGGAACAAGGTTTAGCTGGCAGACGGAGGGCGGAAGTGACGTATATAATTTCTGCACTAAGACAATGAAAAGTGCAAGAGAGATTCCGTGTTCTCTTTTGCTCCCTGCCATACCGATGGCCAAGGTGTGTGTTGACACGATGCACCCACAGATAGAAGCAGCTTGTGCTGTTTGAGCACTCCATGGAGAGTTACCCAACGCTCACTGCATGTGCAGCATGGGTGAAAAAGAAACCTCTGCTGGGTGAGTCATTGAAGCGTCCCCTTTCACTTGTTACTTCAGCCTAGCCTAACCTCTCCTGCCTGGTCTTGAACAAAGAAAGCCACAGAGCAATGGACGACATCACCCAGTCGTGGCAATGGCTAAATCTACCATGAGACACACCGAGAATTCAGCACCTTCTTCTGAGACTCATGTACAAGATCCGGGCAGAATCTAGTCTGAAGACTGAATGCAACCCAAGGAAAGACGCTCAGCAGTCACTCTCTCTAGCTTCAAGTTAACTATCAGAAAACCCTGCGGATCCAGTGTAGCATCTACTCACGGGAACTCAAGAAGTCTTCTTGAGATACTGTGTTTGCAGTCAGCAACCACCTTCGTTGAAACCACTAACGTGCTGTTTCTAGACAGCATTCTCTCTCCTCTCCCGAGGTATGAGTAGCTCTGAGCATTGCAAAGGGCTCTCAATATCTTCATGACTGCCAGTCTATAAGAAGGAGGGGGCTATAGAACCTGAATTCCCATCTATGCTGCTGCTGAGGACAGTAATAGGGCAAAGTATAAAACATAATTAACACATTTCAAATCAACATGTAAAACGTGTCAGCTGTTTGAGTATTAATTAATATTTTTGCAAACTAATTACATTAGAATGACAAGGCCAGAAAGACACTAAAAGAGTTTACTAATTTTGTTCCACTCCTCTTATTTAAATGGCTGCATGGATTACCACTTTATTCAATTTTTACTTTTTTTAATTTACCAGAAACGATCTAAACACCACACTATTTCACAGCTATCATCATTTATTCATAGCTCAATAGAGGAAGCCGGAATAGCAATAACTCTCCCCCCCCCCCTTAATTGTCATTCTGGTGAGATAAGTGGGATACCAGCCCCAAGTCAAGCTACATTAGTGCTGAGAATCAGACACAGTCACGAAGTTTCTCCAAAGTGTGTGAGCTCATCTGTTATGAGAGGTTTGTGCTGAACAATGCAGACTTTAACCCAAGGGGGTTTCAAGCCTGCTTTTCCCATCTTCGCTGGGCTTCTTGTTCGGAAGGCAAATTGCCTAGAAGCAAATACCAATTCTGCCTACTAGCCATATGGCCTTGGATGGATCCCATCAACTCTTCTGAGTCTTGGTTTTCTCACCCATGAAATGCAGGTTATATTACTCATCCACCCATGGTTCTTGGAAGGAACAAACCAGGAAATCCATGTAAAATGCTTAGCACTATACCCAACATACTGTGAACACTCAAAGCATGTTAGCTGCTCTCATGACCTCCACCACCATCACTACCATCATCAGGACTCACTTTCAATGCCCCATTGTTACATGCCAATCCACACGTCCAACTGATTTTCCAATTCCCCTCTCCTCTTTCATGCCTGATTCACACACAGAGACAACCCAAAGCAGTCTCTTGGCTGCTTGTCAGACTTGTTCCCAATTATTGAAATACGCCATGGAGTGTGATATTCAGGTATAAGGTTTTCAAGACCTCCTATTGATCTTAGAGCTCAGGCACATGGGTGAGAGGTAAAGGAAGCCTCACATCTTCTGGAAGTCTCTTGAGATCCCCAGGAGGCTTGATCATCCCCTCTTGGTGTTCATTCTCTCCCTTGAGCCCTGCTCTACTCTAGAACTTTGCTAAAAACATCTGTTCACACATCGACATATTTTACTCGATTATAGGCTCCTTGAGAGCAGGAAAATGTCTGGTTCATTTTAAGTGACCAGGGTCTAAAGGAATGGCTACAGAATAGTAGATGCTCTTTAATTCTGTTGAATCAGTGCATAGACCCCAAAGAGGTCCATCTGCTAAGCATACATAGACAGCTCATTTCCAGATACCCTGAGCCCCACATGGATACAACCACAGCCCTTCCTCCTTGCCCCTTGCTAGAAGGATTAGTTCCCTGATTTCCTAAAGGGAGAATCCCACAGTTTCCTACGTGGACCTCATCCTTCTTCACTGACCCTTCATTAACCTTTGCCCTTGGCCTTGGTTTCAATCAAGTTCAACCAACTGAACACCCCATCCCCCGGAGTGCTTCTGAACACCCCAACACTGCCTTTCAGCTGTCATTTCCAAGACTTCTCCCATGTCCCCCACAGAAGCCCTCCCACCATGGGTGAATCCATTTCTCCTTCACCATTGATAAAACATGCTGAGCCCTTGGAATTATGCAACATTACAGACTATGACAGGCTGAAGCCTCTACTGTTCAGTCCAATTTGGTGGATCGTGTCTGAGAGGGAGAGTGAAATGTGAGCCCAGAGCACATCTTTTGATCTTAAACAGTCAGAAGACTGGAATGTATAATGCTATGGAAATAAATGGTGTCAAAACTGTAGGAAATAATTCATGGTGTGGGAATGAGTTTTGTGATCACAGAGCACTCACAAAATCTTAAAACAGAGAGTCAACTAGATTGGTTGAGCTGTGGCTGGGAAAGTTTAGAGGAAGAGAAAATTCAGAAGGGGAGAGACTAGATATTTCTTTCAAGACTTGAAAGGCCCAGGCTTTGCCTCTGAGAGGTGGGAGGTGACTCCTGGCTTCTCTTCCTTATCCCCTCAGCTGGCTTTGGAGTCTAACAGTCATGGATGTGATTCCTGATCCCCCTCCTGCTACCTCTGTTACTCATTCAATTAACCACTTTGAGCCTCAGTTTGCTCATCTATAAAATAGGAAAAATAATCATACTTACTTCAAAGGGCTCTTATAGGGGTTAATAAGAGAAGGTATGTAAAGTGATTTATAGAATGCCTGGCATTCAGTCAGATGCTAACTAAAAGTTAGTTGTCCCCCACCCCCGCCTTTGGTTACTTTTCTCATTAACCCTACTGCACAATATAAATGCTGAGATCCTTCTAAGTCATGTGTAAAAACTCACAGAAACCTGTTTTCTTCCCTAATAGAAGCAATGAAAAGAGAATTTTTTAATTGCTCACCTTTTTTAGGGACCTTTAGTTAATGTCCATGGAGTATGTAAGGTGTTTTTGGAAGGCTTCAGGACTGATGTTGGTTAGAGACTAGAAACTGGTTCTAGCTGGCTTCTCCGCTATTTCCAATTGTGACTTAGAATGAATTCCCAACAACACTAATAAAAACAACAACTACAATGCCTGGCATATATTATGAGCTATTTATGCACCAAGTAATATGCTAATTGCCTTCCATACCTTATGCCATGCCTTTTCACCTTCACTAAAAAGCTGTAAGGTTCATTCTTTAATTATCTTCATTCTATAGAGGCGACAAATGAGACACACAAAGGTTTAGTAATTTTGCTGAGTTTCCCTGTTGGCAAGGACTAGAGATAAGAAAGGGCAGAGCTGGGGTTTGAACTCCACACCCATCCTCAGAGTGGTAATATTCACAGTGGAAGAAGCCCCAGAGTTGTAGTGAGACACATTGTTTCAAACACTGGCATGACACATTGTTTCAAACACTGGCGTGCTACAGAGTTGTAGTGAGACACACTGATTCAAACACTGGCCGTGCTATCTAATTCTCGGGGACGTTTGGTGAGCCTGCACTACGGCTCAGGGTTGTCGGTTTCCTTCTCTGTAGAATGTGCAGAGTGACACACATTTTAAAGACTGTCATGAAAATAACACAGTGTGTGGCACTCAGCTCACATGGTGAGTGACAGCCACAGTGTTTAGTACTGCTGCTGGCAGGCTCCTGCTCATATTCCTGCTCTGGTGCTCACACATGTTGGTTTGCTAGACGCCTCTCCCTGATCAGTCAGCCTCTCACCAGTGCGTTCCCTCCTTCTGCTTATTTTCCTCTTCAACCCCCAATTCTACCTCTGCTCCCCTATTCTCAGCACGTAAATTTCCCTCTGCTATTCACTAGGAAAATGAAAGCTGCCAGGCATAACCTCTTTCAATTCCTCTTCCTTCTCCTTCAAATTTATCCACACTTACTCTCCATCCTTTATTTCTCAGTGTCACAGAGGAAAAATGCCTTTTCTCAGTCCAGTTAATGCCATAGTTCTCTGGCACAGGTGCTGAGCCCTGGTGACACAATGGTGAGGCAAGCACCCTCAGGGATACTCTGGTCACCTTCAGTGACTAAACCCCACCGGTGCTTGAATTTTCTCCTTGTATCCTCTGAGGCCTGTCCTCCAGGCCTACAACACACCTGAGGCTCTGTCATCTTCAAAATTCCTTCAGGTTGGAGACCATCATTCGCTGGACTCAACCGTTTGGGCCTTGATGGGCTCGTCTATACTGTGCTTATGGGTCTTCTCTTTCCATTTACTCCATTAAGCCACCAAATCTAACTTCTGCTTCAACTGCCTACATTGAGAAGGCTGTTATCGAGAACCTTAGTGATCGTCGACCTGCCAAATCCAGTGCCATCAAACCATTGCTCACTCTCCTAACCCCCAGTGAATCACTCAGTACCTCACCTCTTCCTTGTAACCTCTTCCTGTTCGCCTTACATGAGGATACTTGGCCTTGGTTTCTCCATATTCACTACAATCAATTCCACTCTCCTTTACTGCCCCCACACCACCCCCCTTTTAATGCTTATTCCCAGAACATGGAACCCTTTCCCATCTGCACCTTTGCTCATGTTCTCCTTTTGCTACTGGATGATGACCGAACTTACTTTGCAAGCCTCCAGCCTTTATATTACCCCCCTGGGAAGCCTCCATAGGTACACCACTCCTATATGGGCTCACTCACATTTGAACTGAAATTCAAAACGTACCAAATATGGCCTACAGCTTATGGACAGAGCTTCACTCTTATGAATACTCTGGTGCTCACAAAACAATGGATATCACAGCATTTATTAGATATAACCCACCCAACCCCACGCTGGACCATATGTTCTTTGCAGGTCTGATTTTGCGTCAAAGTTCTATGGGTTTCCCAGGACCTAGAGCTGTACCTAGGATATAACAGCTGTCACCTAACTATCCATCAAATTAAAAACATGCCAGCCATATCTCCAAATGAGAATTCTGGGCTCTTGAATTAAGGCCAGGCACTTTTTAAACTATTCTTTTAAGCTGGTTTCAAGGACAGGGAAGACTATCAAAATGTGATTGGGCAAAATCAGACAAGGCCAAGAGTGTCCACTGGAAAGTGTTGCTAATCTTCAAGTGGACCTTGCCCTGGGTAGAGAAAAGGGGACCATTAACTCCAATGTGAATTAAGCCATATAAGTAAACTCCAGCCTGGCTAGGATCTGGGTTGGCATGGTGCAAAATCTTCACAGCAAATTTTCAAAGCTAGAGGCCTCAAAATAAATTTCTAATGAGGCTATTGACATACTGTCATGCTTTACACAATAGATAAAAGACAGGGGATGTATGAAGGGATAAAATAATGATTGCTGAACACCTATTTTGTGCCAGGCACTATCTTAGGCATTGCATAAAGATGATCAAATTCTAAAATTCAAACCAATATTTGGGGTGGTTTCATTATCGCCATTTCAATGGTGATAAGTGACTTAAGTGGCTTAAGTGACTTCCCTACAGACATATGACTCGTAAGATGTGGACTCATGATTCATATGTCATCTGTTAGACTCCAAAGCTCATGTTCTTTCCACTGTAATCCTCCTTGTGCAATAGCTCAACTTTTCCTTTTAAAATATTTTGGCTTCTCAGGTGACCTGAAATGGCCAGAACTGGTCTTTCGCCAACATCCAAAGAAACTCAGTCCTTTTCCAGAAGCACTGGTTTCTCTCCACATGGGTCAGAGTGCTTACAGGGTTCTGACACCCTGAGACTCAGGGTTGAGACAGAAAATAAATGATTCCTTGGCCCAGAATAAAGTTTCCTTCTGGAAGGAAAAAGGGATTAGTGGGAGGGAGATTCTACCTACATTTCCTGAAGGCCCCTGGGCTTTACCACCTGCACTGTTTGCCATTGCAATTATTTGGAATGGCAAAACTATAGTATCAATCAATCTCAGTCCGATTCCTTTGCCATGAAATAGGAGCAGGCCAATTTATCAAAATTGAGGCCCTCCACTGGGTTTATATTGCCATTAAACTATCAACAGGAAATCATTAAGGTAAGGCAAGAAACCAACTGCTAACTGAAAAGAAATGATTTTTTTTCAAACATCCTCGCCTGCAACCTCCTTTGTTTGGCTGTCAGCATAACCAACTGTGGGGCTGGGTCTCAGATCTCTGTGTTAATGTGCAGTTGGTGGTGGAGAGAACTCAGATGTAGGCATTTGCAATCCAATGGCTATGCCCAGGTTACTTGGTTCTCTCTCAGCAGGGCAAGCTGCGTGACGATAAATAGGGGGGAAATGTGTATGCATTTGTGCGATAAAACAAGCTTAATGATTCTGAAGGGGAAGGAGTCCACGAGACATACAGTAGCAACTTAGGAACAAAATGGAACCATGCAGGGCCAATTAATGTGCAAATATGTGTGTGCTGAACTTGCATTCCATTCATCATGTGGACATGGAAATTGGGCCATTTATCTGTTATATTATGTATGTGACATCTTAGTTTGGTTCTTACAGGCTGCTCGGAGACAAAGGGCCATGTGCTTTGCGGCTAGCAGAGGGAATTTAAGATAAATTCTTCAGCTGTCATAAACATTGCTGGGCAGAATTTGGTCACAAGATAAAGCTCTTTCCTCTGCAGGGTTTTAACATTTCTCAATAGTCCATGTGCCATCTTATTAAAACTGTGTGTGGTGCGGGGAGGGGTGGCATATGCCATGAAAAATTATTGGCACAAACAGCTTGCTGTCATGTTTTCAAAGTCCAGATTTAGCAAACGTTATTCACATATTCACTGTCAATCTGTAGAGAGAAAGGGAACTGGCAAAGCCATTCATTCTCACTGATTCTGTGGGTTTGTAATTCTTCTTGTCCTCCCTGTAACCAATGACTCCTCCACAGGTGGGGTTTGTTCTTCTGAAATTACAATCGTTTGTCTGTACTTAGGAAAAAAGAAAGTCGTTTGAGAAGGAAAAGGACCTCACAGAAGCACTTTCCCAGAGCCACTATTATTTACCTAACAGAACATGCCATGAATATGGATCACGCATTAAATAATGGTGATCGCTTGCTTTGATGAATTGCCATTAGAAATTCAATTAATAAAAGGTTACCTCCCTGCAGTAGCGCAAAAAAAAAAAAATATGATCTGGCTGCAGCAATTACAATTGAGCTTCAGAAACAATGGTTAGGAGAAAGAAAAAGTTTTTGTTGTTGTTTTTTTTAAACCTGCTCCATCTGGGAAATTAGGAGACCAGAGTAAAAATGAAGAAAGAAGGGAAAGGATAAGTGAATCAATTTAGGCTATTTTTGATCTACGGTTTTGTCTATATGTTGAGCATTCCTGTACTTTCATACTACTTCCCCGACCTCATCATTCTTTCTTTTTCATTATCTTGTTTTATATTTTGAATGTTCGCAGTTTCTTTCCTTTTCTTCTCCCGTCTTCCTCCCTCTCCTCCAGCTGATATACAAATTTTGTACTATGAGGTACACACACTTTAAGTACAGTGCTTCATAAATGTTACATGTGCTGGTTACCTGTGTGATCATACCCAGGTCATGGGGCTGAGTATTTTCATCTCCAGTAAGTTCTCTTGTGCCCCCCACTCAATCAGTACCTCCCAGAGGTAATCACAATTGTTTCTTTAATCACCAGAGATGAGTGCTGGTTTTAAATACAGGCTAGTAAAATCAGAGTGCATTCTTCTATTCTGATATTTTTTTTTCACTCAACATTATGTTTCTGATATTCATAAAGACTGTTTCGTATATCTATACATAATTCTTTTTTAAAAAAAAGATTTTATTTATTTATTTATTTGACAGAGATCACAAGCAGGCAGAGAGGCAGGCAGAGAGAGAAGCAGCAGCAGGCTCCCCACCGAGCAGAGAGCCTGATGTGGGACTCGATTCCAGGACCCTGAGATCCTGACCTGAGTTGAAGGCAGAGGCTTAAAAAACAGAAACTTATTTCTGAGCCACAGATTATTAAACTGTAATCTCATTCGTGGACGTTTGGTTTGCCTATGATCAAGTTTCTATGCAAACTCCTGGGTACACTCTTTGGTGGACATAAGCATTCAGTTCTGTTGGGCACACAAGGTGTGCAATTACTAGATCATTAAACATTTCACCAATATTTACAGCATTCCAATTCTCTAAAACTCCATTTTTAAATCTGAAAATGGCAGTAATAATATCCTCCCATATGTGATTTCTGTGAAATTGAAAAGGGGCAACATATGTAAAGGTGTTCTTATTGTTGTTTGTTTTAAATTGCCAACTGTGACACAAATGTGAGACTATCTAGAAGGGAAAGCAGAAAGATGGGAGTTCACAGGGAACAGGTAACTGTCCATGGTCCTGACCTCAGAGGCCTGAGATACATTCAGGTATGATCCAGGAAGCTGGACTGGCCCTTAAGGAGGGGCAGGGCTAACATTTACTGAACACCCCCTATGCACCAGGTTTTCATGTGGTGTTGTGGACTTTTAGGCTTGTGTCCTCCCAAAATTCACAGGTTAAAATCCTAACCTCCAATGTAATGGTAGTAGGAGGTGGGGCCTTTGTGAGTGATTAGATTATGAGGGTGAAGCCCTCTTGAATGGGGTTTGTGCCCTTATAAGCAAAGAAAGAAGAGCTTGCCTCCTCTCTCTGCTCTCTTGCCACACAAAGATACAAGGAGAAGAGGGCTATCTTGCAAACCAGAAAGAGTCCTCATCAGATATCAGATCTGCCAGAACCTTGACCCTGGATTTCCCAACCTTCCTAACTGTGAGAAATAAGTTTCTGTTTTTTAAACTATTCAGTCTATGTGATGTTCTTACAGCAGCCTGAAAGAAGACCCAGGGCATGGCAGTTAAGAGCCAATACTTTGCACCCTACCTTGAAACCTGGCTCCATCATTCACTAGTTGAATGGCTCTAGGAAAGTTACTGAGTCTTTCTGAGACTCAGTTTATTCTTCTGAAAAGGAGGATTACAGCCATGTATATATCACAACATTTCTGTAAGGATTTTTTTTTTAAGATTTTATTTATTTATTTGACAGACAGAGATCACAAGTAGGCAGAGAGGCAGGCAGAGAGAGAAGAGGAAGAAGGCTCCCCACTGAGCAGAGAGCCCGATGCGGGGCTCGATCTCATGACCCTGAGATCATGACCTGAACCGAAGGCAGAGGCTTTAACCCACTGAACCACCCAGGCGCCCCTCTGTAAGGATTTTTATAAGATGGTACATGGGGGTGCCTGAGTTGCTCAGTGGGTTAGAGCCTCTGCCTTTAGCTCGGGTCATGATCTCAGGGTCCTGGGATCGAGTCCCGCATTGGGCTCTCTGCTCAGCGGGGAACCTGCTTCCTCCTCTCTCTCTGCCTGCTTCTGCCTACTTGTGATCTCTGTCTGTCAAACAAATAAATAAAATCTTTAAAAAAAAATTAGATGGTACATGTAGAGCCTTATATAGTAAATGGGGTATTCATGATGAATACATGAAAACTAGTATTCTAGTTACAGCAGATTAGAAGAGTAAACACTGCCATTGCCATTTTAATTCTCTCAACAACTTCATGTGATCTGCATTGTCATTCTCATTCTGAAAATGAGAAAATTAAATTTGGGGAGATACATGACTATCTCAAGTCACTGGTCACAAGATCATGGGAAGCAAGTGAATTTAGTGGCTTTTTCACTCTACCCCATCCTTCTGCTTTCCACCCCCTTCCGCTTCCCATTGATCTGCTTCCCAAATTCCTGCCTCACTAGGCATTTCAAAGTAACACTTACACTAGTAATGCATCAAAGTTCCTGGAAAACTTTTGCATACCAAGCCATCATATCCAAGGATATAGACACTCAACTGGAGTTTCCACCCTTGAATAATGTCCCTTATATTTTGTAGAGACCTGCCAGAATCTGCCTCCACACCTGTATGATAAAGCCAAAGGAGATGTCATTATCCTCCCTGGGCACATGAGGAGAGTGAGTCTCGGCAGTGACAGTGATGCATAATGCCGCAATGAACCCAGGCTCTTGAGTCCAGAGTCCATGCTTCTTGTTCTATCCACACAATAACTTGGGATTGGGACTGGAACTCCCCCATGACACTGGAAATATTCATTAAAGAACATAACATACAATTCCCAATGATGGTCACCTTGCTAATGACCTCTGACCCATGTCTATTTTATCCTTTACCAGCCTCAGCCACAGTTCCCTTCATGCCCCCACAGGACAAGGAGGGTAAGGAAGAGGATGGAGGAGATGGAAGAGGGCAGAGAAACAGAGGGAGGTCTCACTGCTTAGTATCTTATCTTAGTGAAGTTGGAATCATAATGTATATATATACTAACAGAGTTTGAGGTCACCAGGACAGAAGCAAACAGGACATCTGGCTTTGAAACCACCAACCACCTTTACCAGGCTACTCAGTGTCCACCTGGTCATCAGCCCCAAACAGCAGGACGAAACCAGCCAACAAACGATGTCCTATGCAAACCACCAGGACACTGCACAGAGCAGATCACAACTACGACACCCATTTCACTGCATGACAGAAGGAAACCATGTCAAAATGTCCTCCAAAGAGACAGCAAAACCACATTTCCTACCTCAGCTTTGCTGGTAGCCAGGCTCGTCAAAACCTGAAAGTTAAAGGGAAAAAAGACATTAGTATTGATTCAACAAGAAGGTAATTGGATTAATTGTCTTTTTAAAGGAACTGGCATTAATAATTTGTTATGACCCAAGGGGACAATGAGTGCAACACCCACACAGACACATACACACACACAGATGCACAGACAGACAGACACACACACGTGCACACAGAGGTACTTTTTCTTCTACCAAGCACAGCAACAAGATTTGTTTTTTCCAGGCCTGTGTAGAAGGTGAAGAAGATAATTAATATTTTCAACACATTATAACCATCTTGCCAGGAAAAAAAAAGGGGAGAGGGAGGGCTGTGTGCAATGCCCGTGCACTGATAATGATTAAATGAACACTGAAAAAGCAAAGGCATTGAAGACATTTTTGAGGGTTTTTTTTTTCCCCTTAAAGTTTTGAGTCAGTGTTAGTGGAAGGTAAAACAACAAACTACAGCAACTGTAGCTTTCTGTGTTCAAAACGCCTCAAAATATTGTGAAACAAAGCGTTGTGCCAGGCATTGTGCCAACTTTACACTTACTGTCTCATTTAATCCCCAGAATAACTTTTATTATTCCCATTTCATAGAGGAGAACATGGGGTTTAGAAAAGTTAATTCTTCCAAGCCCAGAACATTATTAAGTAGGGAAATTAAATTAAAGCCCAAGATAACATCATATAGACTTTATGGCTCCTATCCACAGCCCATTTTCTCTCTCTGGGCTCATACCTAGTTTGCAGCAACATGGCTATACACAGAAAGAAGGAATCGTCAGTAAATACAAGACCCATAACGATGCTTCCCTCAGAAAAACACTGAAGAAGATTGAAATAAGCCAGCATGCCAAGTTTCAGTGGTTCCTTCTGTGGCAAAACCAAGACAAAAAGACAAGCTGTGGGGATCTGCACTGTGTTTCCTGCATGAAAACCAGAGCGGGCAGTACCTGCTTAAAATTTATGACACCCTAACCCCCAAGTGATGAAATTTTGGGATGGGGTCTTTGGGAAGTAATTCAGTTTAGATGAGGTAATGAAGGTGGGCTACGCATGATGGGGTTACTGTATTTATCAGAAGAGACACCAAAGAGATAGTTTCTGTTTGCTTTGTCTCTCCCTCCACCTGTATGCACCAAGAAAAGGGTACATGAGGACAGAACACAACAGAGGCCATCTGTAACTCAAGGGGACAAGCTTCACCAGACACCAACCCTGATGGCACCTTAACCTTGGACTTCCGGTCTTCAGAACTATGACAAATAAATTTCTGTTGTTTAATCCACCCTGGCTAGGATATTTTGTTAAGGCAGCCCACACTGACTACGATATGGATCAATACCAGCTCACTGTTGTGACTCCAGCAAAGTACTTAGGAATCTGTGTCTTCCTGAGTTAGCTGACCAATCCTTGTAGCTCATGCTGGCCCAGCTCCCAGAAGCACCTCTCCCATGCTCACCTCAAGGTATGAGACCAACCCTCACCTAAGCATTAGCCCCAGAAGTAGTTCAGAAAGAGCTTGCTGCCTACTGGGCAGCTTCATGCATCATTAGCCTCCTCAACAGGAGGCAAGCCTTCAAACTGACCTCAGCCAGGAGAGTCCATTAGCCATGGCCTGAGGCTTGCCAAACCATGAATCCGGGGGCCAGCCCTGGAGAAACACTCCAAGGTGTGATGAATATCAGAGCCGAGAGCCTCCCCGCTATTGCTCTCTGCTCTGGAGCCCTATTAGACCTGGGGCCGGGAGAAAACCCGATTCCCAAGCAATTTACCACAGATGCCTGGGCTACACAATCTTACGTGTGCGTGTGTGTGCAGAGGTACATGTTTGTGCACTTGTACACATACACATCTCACTGCTGAAAACCAATGGGAAGATGGAAGGGCAGCGTGATACCGGGCAGCCGCGGGTCTTATGCAGTATGCCTCTCCCTGCTTCACTGAGCACAAGGGCAAGACGGCTCTCAACCTACTTGGATTTTTCTCTACTGCACAATCTGAGTGTGTGTCTCCTAACTCTGTGTGTCTCTCCTAACTTCTAACTTTTGTGACTCCATACTTACTTTGTGCCAACCCAATTCTTACATATACCTTAGACAGATAACACACACAGAAAGAGGCATAGATATGGCCATGCAGTGCAGCATTGTTCACAATAACAATACATTTCTAAAAAACTTGAAACATCCACAAGTAAAAGAATGGCTAAAATACTGAGTTTGAACACACCAATACCCATAGGGGCCAAGAAGTAATGAAAATGTATAAAGTGGGCTGCCTGTAAAATAATAGGGAATGGAGGGGCCTGTGTGGAAATTAGAGATTACATACTCTACCTAAAGCTATTTGCATTTAAAACAGCTAGATTGGGGACACCTGGGTGGCTCAGTGGGTTAAGCCTCTGCCTCTGGCTCAGGTCATGATCTCAGGGTCCTGGGATCGAGTCCCACATCGGGCTCTCTGCTTGGCAGGGAGCCTTCTTCCTCCTCTCTCTCTGCCTGCCTCTCTGCCTGCTTGTGATCTCCCTGTCAAACAAATAAATAAAATCTTTAAAAAACAAACAAACAAAAAACAGCTAAATTGGGGCACATGGGTGACTCAGTTGGTTAAGCGACTGCCTTGAGCTCAGGTCATGATCCTGAAGTCCCCTCTGACCCTCCCTCCTCAAACATTCTCTCTCTCATTCCCTCTCTCTTTCAAATAAATAGATAGAATCTTTAAAAAAAAAATTTTTAAAGTAAAATAGCTAGATATGGTTCTGCCCAAACAAAATACATATGTGGCTGTTGGACTCCAAATTTATGATCCTCTAAGCCAAACCAATTATGATAAATCCTTATTATGAAATATTATACATAGTTAGAATACAATGTTTTTCATAGTGTTCTGACATGAAAAGACTATAACACATAGGATAAATCAAAAAGAAAAGATGAAGAAAAGGACACACAAAATTGTACCTATCTCTAAAAAAATAAACAACCTGGGGCGCCTGGGTGGCTCAGTGGGTTATTTCGGCTCAGCTCATGATCCCAGGGTCCTGGGATCAAGCCCTGCATCGGGCTCTCTGCTCCGCGGGGAGCCTGCTTCCCCACCTCTCTCTCTGCCTGCCTCTCTGCCTACTTGTGATCTCTGTCTGTCAAATAAATAAAATTTTTAAAACAAATAAATAAACAACCCTTAGGTCTATATGCATTACACATTCCTCTTTCCCTCTCTGTACACACATAGATGTATGTCTGAAAAATATCCAGGAGGGTACTCATCAAGGTAACAAAAAGGTCTGCCTCTAAGGAGGAAAATGGAACTTGAATGAGAATTGATGGGTTGAAGAAAGTTGTGGGGAACTTTCTTTTACTAAATTGCTTGAAATTTTTTCATTAAGAATGTATCCATGTATTATTTGTCAAACTAAACATAAAAAGGATAAAAATAAAGCTTTGGTGCTTCAATATTAATAAGAGACTTCAGAGAAGTGCTGGGTTTCTTTTCCTCATTGAAGAGTAAACTACTGAAGAGTAAACACATTTACATTGAAGAGTAAACACAACTCTCTCACCCACTCATATGACAGAGTAGCAGCTGGGTCATAGAGTCATGATAGGGAGTGGTGGGGTTTGTGGTCAACTGGAGGTAAATCATACTTGGATTTATAATCCCACATATTAGATAAATATAGGAAAAGCAAATGGGGAAAGTAACTAGAAGCTCCAAATACTGCATTGGGGGTTGATTTTATAGTTCTGATTCTGTTAGATTCACTTCTAACACATACAGCTCAGGCCTTATTCAGGAATGTGGCACCCGCAGAGCTCAGGGCCCATCTATGATCCGCTGTGATATGTTGGGCACCTAGAGCAGACTGCAGAGGCCGGTTGAATGAATGAGGTTTCTGTAAGGGCTGCAGGTGCCAGGCTAAGGCATTTGGCTTTTATCTTGTCAGCAGCAGCCATCAGAGGGTTTCCAGCAGAGGCTGATATGATTAGAGCCATCTTTGAGGTGAGCCATTCTGTGCACCAGCATACGGCACAGAAGGGATGCCGGAAACTCCCGGCAGGACCCTCCTTAAAGCTTTGTTCCAGCCATTTCCCATCCCTTTAATCATTTCCTTCCTCTTCTTCCACTTCTCTACACGTGTTTGAAATTGCAAAGGCTGACATTAAGGGTTTCCTCCTCGCTCGTGCTAGAGACTTGATGTACATGATTACCTTGAGATCCTCACCTCAACTCTAGGAGCTGGCTCTCCTGCCACATTTGCAGATAGGGAAGCTGAGGTTGGAATGTTAAGTTCCCTTCCACACTATAGAGTGTCAGAGGCAGGGTTTGAACACAGATCCGACTTCAAAACTGCCTTCAAAACCCATGCAGGGACTAGGCCTACACAACAGAGATAGGGATTTTCTCTTGGGACTTCCCACAGGTTAATAGGTAAGGACTGAGTTGATTGATAAAGGGAAGATCACTGCGCGCAGGCACACCCACTTAGTCTCCTAAGGGCCTGAATCTGAGATGCCCAAATATAATCTGGGGCTCTGTTACTCCAAACTATTCAATCTCCTGTGCTGAACATTTTGGGGTACCACTCTTAATTTTGCAGCTGTAGTGGTAGATAGGCCTTTTTTGTAGTATGGGATAGAAACAACTCAAAACACTCTAAGGACACAAAATAATTTATTGGTTCATTTTACTGGTAGAGCTCCACTTTAAATGGATCTAGATAAGGATTAAAGAGCCTAAATTACTTCTCTGGTAGAGCAGCGAAATGAACCCAGGTCTCTATGATTCTAGATACCTACATGGGTTACAGGTGAATTTTGGGAAGCCTGCAGATATAGCCCTCCTATATTTGCCAGTGACGTTGAAGCTGCAGCAACCAAATGTGTCATGGCTTGACACAGTGGGTATTCATTTCTTGCCCACGTAACAGTCCTAGGTGGAAGAACACATTAGAGGACAGCTCTCCTCCACACAATCATTGAGGGATCCAGGCTGAAAGAGTCTCTGCCATCTTTAATATGTGGCTTCGAAGGTCACCATGGTCATCTTCATACCAGCCAGCCAGGAGGAGAACACATGGAGGAACACTATGGTTGTCTTTATGAACCAGACCCAGAAAAATGTCATGAATTTCAGCTTACATTCCACTGGCTAGAGCTCAGTCATGTGGCCACATATAATGGCAAGGGTGTTTGTACATACGGTCAAGCTATAATTCAAAGAGGAGAAGACGGTTTTAGAGAGCAGAGCTAGCAGGCCTGGCCACATCTCTTTATTGCAGTACTGCCTTGCCCAAAACCCCTCTGCATGATTCCCTGATAGAAAATCCATTTCCATCAAACCTCTTCCAATTTCTCCTAGTGATTGATTCAGTCAGTATAACTCACAATCTCTTGGTCCTGAGGTCCCCTCACTCTTCAGCTGGTCCTGTTGGGTGTACAAGCCAGATGGTTCAAACCCAGCTCTTCTGTGGTATCCTCTTTCTTATTATTATTATGTTTTTATTATGTTAATCACCATACAGTACATCATTAGTTTTTGAGGTAGTGTTCCATGACTCACTGTTTGCGTATCATACCCAGTGCTCCATGCAATATGTAACCTCCTTAATACCCATCACCAGGCTAACCCATCCTCCCAACCCTCTAAAACCCTTTCCCAGAGTCCCTAGTATCTCATGGTTCATCTCCCCCTCTGATTTCTCTCCATTCATTTTTTCCTTCCTTCTCAAATGTCCTCCATGCTATTCCTTTTGTTCCACAAATAAGTGAAACCATATGATAATTGACTTTCTCTGCTTAACTTATTTCACTCAGCATAATCTCTAGTTCCATCAATGTTGATGCAAAATGTGGGTATTCATCCTTTCTGATGGCTGAGTAACATTCCATTGTGTATATGGACCTCATCTTCTTTATCCATTTGTCTGTTGAAGGACATCTCATCTCTTCCCACAGTTTGGCTATTGTGGATACTGTTAGGAACATTGGAGTGCATATGGCCCTTCTTTTCACTACGCCTGTATCTTTGGGGTAAATACCCAGTAGTGAAATTGCTGGGTTGTAGGGTAGCCCTATTTTTAACTTTTTGAGGAAACGCCGCACTGTCTTCCAAAATGGCTGTACTAACCTGCATTCCCATCCAACAGTGTAAGAGGGTTCCCCTTTCTCCACAGTCTCTCCTGTGGTATCCCTCTTGACATAGAGAAGACTCAGTGGTCAGTTGCAAGAGCAAGGCTGAAACTGTTCCCTTCCTTCATACCCACTCTCTGTTTTCTCCTCAACTCAAATAACCAGAAAAGGACCATCAGCAAAGACTCTGCAGAAGCAGACGGAGTCCTCTTATTGCTGGCTCCTCAAGAGCTACAAGAGATCCCTTCCGAGTTCAGTTTTTCTTCAGGCTCACACTGATAATTCTCCTCTCGCCCCGAATCCTGATCTTCTGCTTCTGTATCTATCACCGGGCTGGCTTGTCCCTCTGACAGAGCCCTGAGGAGGTATCTGAGCCCTTGTGTTTGGCACTCTTTCAAGTGGAAGAGATATTCAGCACTTCTTTGTATTCAGTTATGATCTTAATGATCTATACTGGGATAACAGAAAACATTTTAGTCACCTTGACCGAAGGGGTCAGCGACGGGTTGTGAATTCTTCACCATATTGAGTCAACTCTTCCTTGAACTGACTGAATCTCTGGGTTGTTTTCACTGGTGTACATAGAATACCTTCAAGGGCTACCATCAAAGAATAATAAAGCAGAAACGTGCTTGGGTTGTGGAATAAGACAAATGGGATTCTTGTCACTCAGCAGCTAAGTGGCTTTGAGGTCACTTTCCTCATCTGAGAGAGTTCACTTCCCTGTAAACTGAGAACAGGGAAGAGCTTCTCTCCCCACTACTCCTCTGGGGTGTTGGTTCCATGTTACCTCTTAAACAGTAAACACTGGCATCTCTCCCTGCAATGTCCTACCTGCAATAGTTGAATTCTGTGGAGACAAGGGACGCTAAGCATGGTTGTGGAGTCAGGTTCTAGGTTCAAAACCTGCTTTTACCACTTTCTAAGTATGTCATCTTGGGCACATGTAGTGACTGAAATTGGCCACACGTTCTAGGGTACTTCTTCCCCTGAGAGGTGGGGTCTGTGTTCTCAATACATGAATGTGAGTGGTCTCTAACTATCCTGACCAACAGATTACAGCAGAAGGGATATTGTTTCAGTTCTGGGCCAGCCTTAAAAGACTGGCAACTGCTACTATTGTCTGTGGGGACCCTCTCTGAGTGCCCTCATCTGCTACATCAGAGGTTCAACTACGCTGAGACCACCAGGAAGAGGCTACATTGATACACTCTGATAGAGAGTTCCAGCTGAGCCCAAACTTCCAGCCTCCCTGGCCAGTGTGAAAAGCCATCTTGGACCCTCAAGCTGTCCGTCTGGCAGCTGAATGTCACCAAGAAACCTCAGTCAGTGTATGTCCAGATTCCTGACTCACAAAACCCTGAGCTATAATAAATGGCTGCTGTTTTGTGCCACTGGATTTTGGGGTACTTTGATCACAGCAATTGGCAATCACAACAAAAGGTAGGTCTCTTTTCCAAACCTGTAATTGTATGATTACAAAATGGAAAACACGTTTAAACAAAAAATATTCAAAAGTGCTTGACACGGTCCCTGGCACAGAGTTAAATGGTGAATTTATCTTTCCTTTCACAGAACCACACGCACTGTGCTGTTCTTTGTGCATCTCTACATGCGATACTCCAGATTTACTGTCAAGTGATGATGTTCAGGGAGCTCGATTTGATTTCCAGCTGGTAAAATGTATATGGGATGCTCTGGAATCAGAAATCACTGGGCTTTGTAAATACTTGCTCTACCACTTACAAGCTGTGTGCATGGTGAAGGGAAAGCTACTTCACTTCTCTGTGCCTCAGTTTCCTCACTTAGAAAACACACAAAAATCTATCTCACTGCCTTTTTGGCACGGATTCATGGGAATGTCTGGTATGGAGTTGGAGATGGAGATCAGACGGCTGTCGTTCCTATGAGTTTGGTGTAGTAACTGTAACAGCAGCAGTCCCAACACCTGGTATTTTAAGCCCCACTGCACTTAATGGAACAGCCGGTGAACAGACCACCCAAAGGGGTATTTTTTAAAGCAGGCAGCTGCCTCTCTCCCCACCATCCCTCTCCTCCACTCTAGCCCAGGACTTGGTTTCAACCACCAGAACTCAGCCCAGATTTATAAATATGAGTGTAAAAAAGGAAAGAACCCATTCACAGATGATATTCAACACCCCCCAACCAAATTCTATAGGCTCCAGACACGTCCAATGAATAAACGTCTCTTAAAATTCTTCTAGAAAATGCACAAGGTTTCTCTTAATAACTCTCACTGTCAGAAATGAAATATTTACACGCACTTGCTTCAAAATTCTGGCAGCTTGTAACCTAAGAATAGTTTTACTTATGGTGTTGAACAACTGCCTTAGGTCTATCTTGTGGATGATTTTGAGAGGAGCAAGAGGATGCAGGGCGGAGAAAGGAAAGGAAAAGCCGCCTGTGGCGGGGAGGCTGAGCAGCAAGGGGCTGACAAATCCCTGTCCTTGGTCTGCCCTTGAAGTTGGTGTATTAGGAAGGTTGAAGTAGTTACAGCACGGGGATGATGGGTGTCTGAGCTGTGACGAGCCCATCAGTCACCCTGACACGTGCCAGAAAACACCAAGAGATTATAAACATTATCTGAAGCTTAATTATGAGGCAGACAGGAGGCTGGGCTGGTGTGAGGATGGAGAGGCTAGGGCTTCCTGAGCCCATTCTCACCAGATCCCATAACATTTGGGAAAAGTTACTGCCATGTGTGTGTCCTTCAGAGAGCCCCTGTTGCTTTTTAAGATCAGGCTGCAAAGTTATAAAAAACTAAGATAGGTCTGTATTCAAATTTAGATCAGAAATCTGGAAATGTAGACAAAGATTTTTTAAAATCTTCTTTTTCTTTGACTCAGTAGCTCTCCTCCTGGAGAATCTCTCCTGAGGACACACTGGAGATCTACCAAATGTCTGTGGCACAAAAGGATGCTTTCTAACATTTTTGTAATGGAAACTACCTACTTGCCCAACAACAGGGGACTGACTTCAGCTCACAGAGTCATCCCCTTTTCATGGAGAACTATATTTCTATGAAAGTGATGGTTAAGCAAGGTTTGAAATAACACAGGAAAATGCTTATATATTAAGAAAAAAACAATATAAATACCATACACTATAGGATTTCAATTATGTTAAAACAAGAATAGGAGAAATGTGGCAAAAATACCAAAAATAATTAGTGGTGGTTTTCTTTAGAAGGTAAAATTGGATATTTCATTTTCTTCTCTCTCTTTTCCATGTTTTCTAAGTTAAAAAAAAAAAAAAAAGACAGAAAGCTTTTAGACACCATCTAGTTCCTGCCAATCCTTTCAAATATTTTACCCATTTTCCTAATAATATCCTCCCCACAGACTGGTGGTCGAGAGCAAAGCTGGTCTGAGTGACTCCAAATGGCACAAAGCAAAGAGAAAAGGGACCTAACACTGCTTTTGCACGCTTCGTGTATCAGGCACTGTGTTGTAAATTTGGTTTACACTCCATCATTCAATCGTCAACTCTGCCAGGTAGGGGTTATTATCACCATTTTACCAATACTGTAGGAACTAATTCCCAGACAGCACAGATAAGTCAGGAAACTTTTCCAGACAATGTAGCAATTAAGAGTCAGGGTAGGAATGTGAGCTCAGGTTGGCCTGACTCCAAATCCGTTCCTTTCCCTTCTTACCCATCAGCCACAGATGGAGAGAAGCACAGGTGGTGCCCTAGCTGTAATAGCCCTTCCTTCCAAAGCCCTTATGGTAAAATTCGAATTGCTATGGAAACATCTCTGGACTCCTCACCCGCCACCCCTCCCACCCCCTCCCTACCTCCAGTATCTCCTTTCTTCATGGTCATGGTGCCTGGAATCCCATAATTGGAGATGCTTTCCCTCAGGTTAAAAAGCCCCAACTCTTGCCTCTACGTGTCCTTGGTGAAAATGCATATAAGGCTGGGAGAGGTGACCAGGCATAATGCCTCGACAAGAATAGAGGCAGAGGCTGGGGAAAACATACACTGACCTTGAATGTTTGCATGTGGGGAGGGGACTGCAGGGCACAAGTCACACCCCAAGGCACATTCTGGGTATATGAACACTTATCATTTTTGGTTGCCCAGCATCTCATCTCTTTTCTTAAGAATGTCTCAATTTCTGGGGTGTCTAAGTGACTCAGTCAGTTAAGCATCTGCCTTTGGCTCAGGTCATGATCCCACGGTCCTGGGATCAAACCCTGTGTTGGGCTCCCTACTCAGGGGGGAGCCTGCTTCTCCCTCTCCCCAACCCCTGGTTGTGTTCTCTCTTGCTATCTCTCTCTCTCTCAAATAAATAAATAAAATCTTTAAAAACATCTCAATTTCCATTCCAAGAAAATCATCTCTTCCCCATTTTTGTGTGTTCTCAGTGAGGAGGTGAACTGAAGTGGCCCTTTTTGCATGTCAGACATTGAAAGGGCAGATCCCATGATTCTTAATACTGGCTGCACTTTGGAGTCACAGGGAGATGGTCCGAAAGCTGCTGCCCAGGATCTAGCCCCAAGCATCCAGATTTCATTGACGTGGGGAGGGGACCGGGGATTGGTATTCATAGAGCTCTTCAGATGACTCTGATGAGCAGACAGGGTTGATGCAAAGCTGCATGCCTCTTTTTAATCTCCCCAGGACAATGGGGATGTACACATGTCCAAGCACTATCTCCCTCTCTCCTGAGATCTTCTGAATCAGTGACATGAGGGAGAAACAAATCGTTGGGGTATATTTATCCCATAAAGATAGGGTTCTGTCCAGACAAGTTCTGCTGTGAAAATATTCCTGCTTCCCAGAACTCCAGAACTAGTTTGGTTCTTGCTTCTTTCCAACCCCTCCTCCTTTCCTACAGATTCTGAGAGCCCCATTCTAACAAATTCCCTCTTATTGGACCACAGAACAGTAGAACAGAGTCATGAAAATGACAACACGAATGGGTCACCTAGAGGTAGGTAGGAGAGTGGCCAGGACCACTAGACCTCCCTGTTAATAAATGATAGAAATGACTAAACATCCACCAAGATTCATGCTTCTCCTTCCATCACATAGAGTTGCCCATAGGAAATGGCTGCCCAGTCAGGGACTACATTTCCCAGGCTCACTTGCTTCTAGGTAGTGCTATGTGACTAGTTCTCACCAATGAAATGAGACAAATAGAGATGCAAGTCACTTCCAGACCAAAAAGCTTACGAGGCAGGTGCACCTCTCTCCAGGCATTTCTGAATACATTTATGAATATTTCCCCAGGCATTTCTAAATATTTCTGGGGCCTTCTGAGGACTAAGAGGAGGGAAATGCTGTAAGATGGAAAAAGCCTGGATCCCCGAATCACCTTGTGGAGGGCTGTTAGAGCAGCAGGGACAGCTGCACTGTAGTGCTAAGGAAGCAAAAAAATAAACTTTACTGTGTTAAAGGACTGAAATGGTGTGTTTTGTTTTTTTTTAAAAAGGGGCTGGTGCTATCCTAATACAGCTTCAAAGCCAGAATTTGAAACCCAGCATCCTTAGCCAGAATGCCATCCTGCTCTCTGCTGCCCACCCCCATGACTTCTCATCTCTGTTCTCTATTAAGCTGGACCAAACCCAGACTGCTGAGCTCCCTTTTCTGAGGGCTCCTCCAAACAGTCTCCTCTACCCACCTAAGAGGGGTTCTGGTTGTTACAGAGGAGGCATATCATCATCAATGAAGACCACCAAGGCAGGCTGTGTGTTGTCAGGCATAGGTGTGCAATCAATGATTACATTAGGTGGTCAGCCAGGGGTCTGACTCAGGCTGAAAGGGGATCCTTCCTGCCAAACCCAGGAAAGCAAAGGTTAGGGTGGGCCCCACCCCAGGCTAGAGGTCCAGCACATTTACCAGGTTTTACTCACACCCCCAATCTTTTGGGAAACTTAACTGTGCAATTTCATGACGTTTCGTAATTCTTCCTGGCCATACTCAGGCAATTTCCATGCCAAGCCGGACAATTATAGAGCTGCCCTACTCCAGGACACAGAACACAAGATGAGGCTGAAATCTGAATCTGAGGCTGCATCTTTCACTTCAGTGTGCCCACTCCCTCCCCGCACTGCCCTCATTCAGCTCACACCTCATTGGCTGCCCTCCCTCTCCATATAAGAGGTCTCCTTTGTTTAGACAAGTCTCATCTGTAAACATAAATTATCTTACAGTGTGGTAAGTACTATAACCAAGGTGCCCCTAGTGAAACATCTCTTGGATCCCGAGAGAATAAGGTCAGAATATAAGTAAGTGAGAAAAGGGCCTTAAAAAGAAGTGGCATAGAGTTAGCTCTTCAAGGATGGGTAAAAGTGGGAACAGCTGGGTAGCTTGATTGGTAAAGCATCTGCCTTTGGCTCAGGTCATGATCTCAGGGTACTGGAATGAAGCCCTGTACTGGGTTCCCAGCTCAGCGAGTAGTCTGCTTCTCCCTCTCCCTCTGCTCCTCACCCCTGTTCATGTTCTCTCTCTCTCTCTCTCTGTCTCAAACAGATAAATAAAATCTCGGGGTGGTGGGGGGGAGGGGAAGAGGTGGGTAGAAGTGCACTGGATGAAAAAGTGAATGTTAGCTGCCAACAGCTTACAGTTTCCACCTTCTCTGGAGACTCACACTTTACCCAAAAATGCCAGAGAGGGTATGCTCTGACCCCTCTCTCCCCAGGGCAGCCTGAAGACAATGACTGGTACCGTGGTGTAAAAATGTGTTTCACTTGCTCCAAGATGTGGGAACTCTGTGGTGCTACTCATACTCCAAAACTCCCTGTGGGTTCAGGCTGAGGCTGAGACTCAGTTTCAGCTAAAGAGCGCTCCTAAGAGCACTCCAATACCCAACTGCACAAGAATTAGATCTCAGTTCTGCCTCTTGGGAGTAAAACGTAAGGCAAGGAGGGCAGGCATCCTAAGCAGCATGGACAGTATGGGCAAAGGTTTGGACACGTGGACTGATTGCTTCTGGAAGGTTAGGAAGCTTCCTAAGCAATACTGTTGCATATGCATATTATGGGAGGAAAAAAAGAGTTTACTAAGGGTTATCCTGTGGATTAAGGAAAAAACCATTCTCGGTATTCCTAAACATTATCTCAATCCTTAGCATAGCTCTGCCATGTGGATCTTACTGCCCCTATTTTTAAAGTGCTTGGTCAAAGAGGTGAAGTAAGTAGCCCCAAATGGGATGTATGGCTAATAAGTAGCAGAAAGGCGATTTGAATTTGAATTTGCCTTCCAAATATAATGTTGGAAACATTCAGAACCTATTTATACCTGGGTTATTACACCCTGCTTCCTTCACTCACTAATCTGCCCAGCAACGAACAATTCCTTTAGAGCACTGTACACAGAGCCCCAAGCTTATGGTTTCTCTGTCACCTTTGAGTGCACATGTTCAATGACTCTTTTTAAAAGGACACAGTACTTACGGAGCCAAAAGGAAAAAAGAAAAAGACAGCGTGAAGGAATGCTCAGAACCTCTGATCGCACAGAGATGACATAATTTATGTTTCACCACTACTGTCTCTGCTCTGCCCACCGTAATCTCAAAATCGAGAAAGAACCTGGTAATTGCTTCAGCAGGGCTGGGCTTGCAGATGACTGCTTACTTTTCTTATTACCTTGTCCTGCATGATGATCCCAGAGTACTTCATCTTCTCTGGCAGGGATGGCAGGTTTTAGGACACCCCTGGTAGAGAGGACAATGCCTCAGGCAACGTACAAAGGAAAATTAAGGAGGGGAGGTCTTGGTGAAAGATCCGTGGACTGCAGGCAAGATGAGGGTGACAGTGTCAGCTAGGCAGACACCTCCACGGCTGGCTTTGAAGGTTAAGGCAAAGTGCCCACTGTACACCTAGGAAGAGCACCTCATTTCCAGTTGGGCATTGATCTATAGCACTGACCTGAATGAACACCAATATTCCTCTTTCGTGGTGTGGAACACAATTCAGAATCATATCGTAACTATCAGGGGAGTTATTGTCATAACAGAATCCGGCAGGCGTGAGTCCCAGATCACTGGGATGATTTTTGAGGTTAAGCCCACAAGCAAAGCGTGCAAAAGGGAGGAATGAAGGAGGCCTGAGAATGACGGGGATGGAGAGGGGGTGGGGGCGGGGACTAGGGAACCCAGGATTGACAGATACAGGAGGGCACCAGGTAGCCGTGGCTTGGTTTGGCCCAGGGGATGAATGAGCCTCCAACCAGGCTGCACACCTGTAGTCACTGCCACTGAAAAGTCATCTTTTGTCTTTCTCTCCCAGGTTGAACTGACTATTTCCGTGTCTGGTGACTCAAATCTCGGGAGTCAATGGGTGAAGAAATGAAAGACATGAGGCAATGGAGTCACCTGCTTGGGTTCAATAGCAGCCCTGCCCCTTACTAGCTGTGAAAGCTAAGGTAGGTTGCTTGGCCTCTCTGTGCCTCAGTGTCCTCATCCTGTAAATGGGACCATACAGGGCTCTTTAAGGAATAAATGGAGTAACAAACATAAAGCATTTAGAACAGTTCTTGATACAGAGTAAAGATGAAATAAGTGTTGCCTACTGTCATTATACATTATTACTGCTTCTGCTGCTACTTTGTTAAAAAGCCTAGCACAGTGCTTAGTGCTAACACAGGATGTTAGCAATGGGTATTTTTGCTCTTCTTTCTTCTTCTAAGCAATTCCCAAGCATGAAGTAACTGGCTCAAAGTGTACTAGTGAGTGACTGTGTGTGTATGTCTACCCATGTTCTTAACATGCATCACAGTTCTGGCAGCATTTTCTTTCTGGCAGGTAATTCCCACCCCTAACTCTTTTCTTCCATTCCCCCCATTACCTCCAAGAGACATGGCAGATCCATCCACCTTCCTCCATCCCTCACACTTAATTCAAACGCTCTCCTTCCTTGCCTAGGTAAGAGGGATAAGACCACTTAACCAGTTAATTGAAAGTCCCCATCCCCTCTTAGCCACTGGGATTCTGGAGCCATCCAGAGCCCAGATCCCCAGGCTGGGTTCAGAGTAAATAGGATTACCTGTGATGGCAGGAACTGGTGGAGACAGAAGGTGTTTCAAAACTTAATCAAAAATTAATTAGAAAAAGAAACAAGCCAAAGGACAAACATCTGTGAGCAGATGATGTGCAAAGGCAAACAAATCCGATATATAGCATTCCGTTTGAGTTAGAAGCAGGATCCTGCTGGGCTGCACTGGGAGTAGCTGGAAAGCTTTGAGGGGAACAAAAAGCCTCCGTGTTTACTTCTCGAGAACAAATGACAGCGCAATTCTAAGCTCTAAAGACTCGGGAGGAGAGGGTCTCCCACAAGATCACACATGAGCTGCTGGGAACGGGTGCGTCAGGGAGGTGCTGATAAAGAATCATCCGAATACACACTAGCCAGCCCTCCGAGTGAGAAGGGGTCCCAAGCAGGAGCAAAGCCTCCTCCGGCAGTCAGAGCTGGGGGATTTGTCTATGCCCTACATCTGTTTTCCACACAGGAGAAGCATTGATGGCTATTCCAGGACCCAGAAAAGCAGAGCCTGGAAAACCATGTCAGATGGGAATCAGAGGCCTTGGCCACGGAGACAAGTCCTGGAGTGTGGACTTGGGATGCCTTTCTGGGTGAAACTGGACATCTGGAAGCGAGTGTCTAACAGAAGCTTGTAGCAAATGCATCAGTCCCTCACACATATCCCCTGGCTCTTCCTACACCAGGGTCTTCACAAAGCACCTGCCACTCTCTCAGGGGCATTTGTTCACCACAGGGTTGCGCTTCTTCGTGTACAGAGCAAGCTGGCAGGGCATCAGTGCTAACGTTGCAGGAGAACCCCTCAACTGGTAACACTGTGCCCCTAGTAGGAACAACTCTGAGGCAGCCCTGCAGCACCACCCAGAGGTGCCCACAGGAGGACCTGCTGCTTGAAGTACCTACATTGACCTCCTCACTTCCCTCTCTCTTCTTTCCCCAACTGCCTCCTGGGGCCACCTGCCAAAGAAGCCTACCTTGAAGTCTGCTTCTAGGGACTCAACCAGAGACAAGGATGTTGTTGTGGAGTAGACAAGCTTTGGGTCAAAGCCTTGGTTACGTAAGAGATGCTATACACAGACCTGTCTCTAAATCAAGAAGAGCCCCACGGGGACTCTGGTGGCCCTCTGTTTGGATCAACCACTCAGTGACCCTTATTACTGCCACTTCCCAGACCCATGTAAACCTTGAGATTAGGGCACTCCATTGTTCCTCAGGTCAAGGACCTCCTCCTTGCAGGAAGCTAGAATTGGAAAGATAAGTGTTATCTTATCTCTGACCCAGGGAGGCTCCAATGGACCACGCCCTCTTCCTGATGGGAGACCAAGGACTCCATCATTTTTAACCCGCATTTCATGCTCCTCCAGCCTTCCACACAGTGGTCTCTCATACCTGCCCTGTTCCCAGCCCAACTTAGTCTCATGAGTAAGTCTTTTCTTTTTTTTACATTCTCAGGCAGCATCACCTGCTGGAGGAAAACTCCTCTGCCCTCAATACCAACTTTAAACTGCAACCAATGCTTTCCTGTTATTAGAGATTCTTGCACAGGGTATAAACGTTGATTTACCCACAGTTCCAAAGCAGACTAGTCTTTTAACCCCAAAATATAAAGTTTATGGAATTTTGGTGGTTCCTGACCTTAGAACCCCATGTATGTATATGTGTGTTTCTGGGTAGAAGATCAATCACTTTTATCTGATTCTCAAAAGGTTTTCCCTGAAAATGTCACAGTCATTGCACTAGACTTGAGCTCCTCATAGACTAAATAATGCCTTATTTAATCTTGTATCCCCAGAATGCAGCCCAATGCCTGCACAATCACACTAAGGACTAAAGTACACTGAGTGTTTATTCTGAACCAAGCAATGTACTGGTCTTCATTTTATTGACTCCCATGACAACCCAAAGAGGTGGCAGCTACTTCTGTCGATGGGACAAGGAGACTAAGCTGTGACAGAGGAACGGGTCCCAGACCCCCACAGCTGGAAGGCATGGTGTTGAACTTGAAGGCAGTCTGGCCATGCTCTGAGCACTTTTCTGAACGTATCAAGAAAGAGTTGATGAACAAACATTATTAATCTCATAACTGTGTTGTCCTTCCAGCTTTAAGGCAGCCCTGTAACACACCTCAAGTAAAACTTCAGGTTTCAGTAAGGCCCTGAAATGTCCACCAATGTCTGCCTAATTTTTCTGAAGCTCCTATAAAATCTGGAAATGGCTCTGTCTCCTAAAGCATCTGTGAATGCATTGTAATCCTGCACGGCTATCAGCATCTATTTTTAGATCTTTAACATTTCCTTTCTATTTTCCTGTTTACAAATAATGTATGTGGCTTGCTCAAGGCCACGCCGTGAGTTAACTGCAGAGCTGGAAGTGAAAGCCAGGTCCTGCCCATTCCCAATTAAATGCCCTCCCTCCTCCTTCTCCCAGTGCCAGCATCTTTACCAAGATGATGCTAATGTGTTTCCCACCTGAAAATCACGTGTTTCTCAGCGCAACAAGGTTCCCCAAGCTGGTCACAAAATTCAATTTCATTCCTCAAATGACTTTCAGAGAACAACCCGGCCCATGAACATCCACGCTAGGATTCCCTACTCCATACTGTAAGGGTCAACATTTTCCTGGAGGCTATCTCCCTCTCCTCTTCTCAGAATCTGCAGGCCATGGCTAAGGGGATGAAAACAGACTGACGGCCATCTGTCAGGGCTGCTCTGTGAGGCCCGGGCCCAAATGTACTAACTGATTTATCGACTAATAATGCAGTTTACGTGCATGACTGGGCTGTTGGCAAAAGCATTCCTTTTCCATAACTGCTCTGAAGGAAATTCCCAGATGAAGCAGGCAATGAGGGTTTTTCTAGAGCTCTTGCAGTGGACCACATGGTTCCTCACATCCACTTACTATGCAAGGACTATGAGGTGAAATATCCTTGGTCACCTGAAGCACCAGGGCCCAGTCCTTAACTTAATAAGAAACAGCTGGAATTCTACTGACCGAGGCAGTTGAATGTGGTGGAGAGGAAAAGGGTCTTGCTGGTCCTCAGCACAGGGGATGCCCTGGCTCGGTCATGAACTGGCTCTGTGCTCCTGGGTGTATCACTTCACCTGCCTGGGCCTCTATTTCTCCACCTACCTATCCAGTGGGGGCAGAAAATCTTCCTTACCTGCTAAAGAGGAATAAATGAGACTGCTGGCCCTGAAGAAACACTTGTTGAATTATAATGAGGGACCCAGAGTTAACAGAGCACATAAAATGTATTTAACAGAAGTTTCTTTCTCTTCCATGCCTCTTTCCCCCATTATTATTTCCCACCATGTCTAGAATGGGAAGGTAGAAGGAGCTGAGTACAGGGGTGTCCCTTCCTCTCCTTCTTCCTCACTTCTCTTCTCATCAGATGCTATTACTGAACGTCCTCCATAAGCCACATGTTTCCTCTGCGCATTTTCTCACTAAATTCCTCCTATAGTTCCCTTAAAGTATGAGTGTCGTCTCCCTTTTCATAGACCAACACTGTCCAATAGAACTCTCTGTGATGATAGAAATGCACTCCAATACAGTAGCCACCAGCCCTGTGTGGCTACTGTACCCTTGAAATGTGCCTAGTGTGGCTGAGGAACTGGATTTTCACCAATTTGAATTAATTCATTTACATTTAACTAGTCATGTGTAGCTGTGGCCACCAAACTGGACAGCACAGTGACAGATGGGACAGATGATGGTAAACAAGAAAAACAAACTGAAGTTTGAAGAAGTGAAGCAACCACCTAAGATTATAAACCTGGAAGAAGGTGCAAGTGAGAGCTGAATCCACACTTGCCACGAGCTTCCTGTGTCCACCTCCTACAGCAAATGGTCAGGCTGGCTGAGCACTTGCTCTGATGAGCAAACCAAGAGCTGAGACTCAAGATAGGCTGCAGAGAAATACTCCCAACACTGGGGAATTGGCCCAGAAGGAGAAGGAAATGAATATTCAGAGCAGATAATGGTTGTGGAAACGCTTTGTAAACTGTGAAGTGCTGTCTCAGGGTGGGGGTTATTAATAATACCCCTTGGCACTGACTTCGTGGCAAAGCTTTCCTGTCCCTCTCCACATCCTGCTGCTCTGTTAATCATTAATTAAAGCTTAAGGGATTTGGGAATACAGGCCTCTGAAATTTGGACTAAACCCTCCATGTTATTGAAGAAAAAAAAAAAAAAAGAATCTCAGATAATTAGCTTTTCTTTCCCTAAATGCTTTTTGGGTCTCATTACAAACGAAGTGCTGGGCTAATATACCTTGTGTTGTGAATGCTTCACAATTCCTGCTAATTGAATTAAACCCAATTCTCTGCAAATAAACTCTTGGTGTTCTTAATGGCAAAGAAGGAACAGAGCTGTTTCTTTTTGGAACGGGTCATTACAAGGCCCTAATTACCAGGATCTCAATGTGTAACGCAAACCGCCTTTGTGTTGGTGCCTGACAATGACGGCTCTGTTAAGATCAAAGTCGCAACGTGCCCTTGGAATCTTCTCCCTCTTTTTATTCCACTTCAAAATGTTTAATAATGACTAATCCAATTTCTAAGACGGCAGAGAAAGGACAAGAGAACAGAAGTCCGCTTTTTTTTTTTTTTTTAAATTCAGGACAAATATTCCAAAACTGATGTGCTGCTGATTTTTCCACCTCGCTTTTTCCCTTGGACACAGCACATTTTGAAGTTGCCGGTTAATGAAGGAATCTAGGCTGCCAGAGTTGTACGCATGCCCAAGGTGAACAGAGTTGCTGCGTGGAGTAATCAGACGTCAGGGAGGAAGACGGATACCATTGTCCCCACACACCTCAACACCTTTATCAATAATGCAACGCCAATTACTTTGGGGACCAGCCTTGACTCCTGTGGGATGGGAAACTGTATTCCAGGACTCTTTAGAACAGCATGTATAATCAGCCACACCAACCAGATTTTAAAATGCAGTACACGTCCTTTCTTGCTGGCAATTCTGCACTGATGTCTGGGCGGAGGATCCAATTCAAAGTAGGATGGATATAAAACTTTAACACTAATGGTAACTGTCCTTTGTGTCCAGGTTTCAGGATGGGTGAAGGCTAAGGGTCCTGGCTCTCTGAAATGCTAAGCCTTCATCTTAGAGACACATAATCCCTTTGCTGCAGCAGAACAAACCAATAGAGATCATCTGGGCAGCTTAGAAATGGGGTTCCAGGGGTGCCTGGGTGGCTCAGTGGGTTGGGCCTCTGCCTTCGGCTCAGGTCATGATCTTAGGGTCCTGGGATCGAGCCCCACATTGGGCTCTCTGCTCAGCAGGGAGCTTTCTTCCCCCACCTCCTCTGTCTCTGTCTGCCTCTCTGCCTGCTTGTGATCTCTGTCTGTCAAATAAATAGTTAAATAAAATCTTAAAAAAAGAAAAGAAAAGAAATGGGGTTCTCGTTTTGTGTCCTCCCAACTTTCTCACTCACCTCAGCACAGTTTTTCCAAGACACTACATTCATCTCCCTAGGAAAGCTCTCCTGATCTTCTCTGAAGGCAAAACTCTTACATTCAGCCTCCCAAATCCAAGGCAGCCACCCTCATCAGAGCTTGTTCCCCACTTCTATTTGCTTCTATTGCATTTTTCTCTCTCATCTGTGCCTGAGGCAACATGGCAGAGTGGGCGCGTGGGCTTTAGAGAAGGACAGCCTGGGGTTTGGATCTCAGTTCTGTTACTTATAGCTGTATAGCTTGGGGCAAGGTAGCTCACCTCTCAGAAGCTCTTTTTTCATCTAGAGAACTGGGACGCTGATGGCCACCTTGCTTCAAGGAATAGCTTGGGCATAATTTGTTACAAATAATAATGTAGATAAGGTGACTGGTACACAGGAGATGCTCAGTAAATGGAACCCAACCATGCTCTTGTTATAAGACTAACCCTTGTATTCTGTTTACTTCCTTACATGTCCATTTCCCCACAGATCAGTTCTCTGAAGGAAAAACATAGATCTCATTAACTCCTATATTTAAATACACCAGCACCTAGCACAGAGCTGAGCATGCACTTGGCTTAAAGAAACTCTTACTAAATAAATTAACGAATAAATGGATAAAGGAATGAACATCTGCAGCAAGCATTTAGGAAGTGAAATTAAACAGTGCTTGGCATATAGGAGGTGCTAATAAGTGTTTATAAATGAATGAATGAATGAATGAATGAACAAATGAATACCTAAACCAAACATTCCAAGATTTAAATGAAAATCAAATTGAAGGGCTTTGTGATTTCCCACAGAGAGAACAAAATTCTACCAAACCCTCCTGCCAGAAGCAGCTCGCGTCAGCTTACAGAGGAACAACAATGTTAAATTATTGCTTAACTACTTCTCATATGATGATCTCCCGCATCTCGCCAGGAAAATCATCAGCATTCTCTCAGGGCTGGGAACAGCTGCAGTTAACATGTTTGGGGTGCCTTTTCAACACGATTCCCTCTAACAAGTCCGAACTTGATTTCAGCAGCTCCGGCTCCTTTTCACTCTGAAGAGCACTCTCCAGGAACCTCACATGCCAAGTCCATGGTTCAAGAGATTCAACATCTCCCTATGGGCAGGATAACTATAATTGGCACCAACAAAGAGTGAGGAAGAAGAGGGTGGGGCATGGCTGAGACTCTCGCAGATGATGGCACCTCCAGTCTTCCCAGAGCAAAGGCACAGCGGTGTTTAGTGTCCACAGCTCCACGACAGCATTCCCTACCCCTGTGGCACCTGGAGGAACAGGGGGAAGGGAAGGTATGGAGACCGTCCTCCATGAAGGGAGACTTCTGCCCTCTTCCTTCTACTTTAAGTGCTTCCAAGCCAAATGAAGAGGACACTTTTAAAAAGACACTCTCAACAAGCCTTACCTACTAGTGAAGTGCTCCCTATAGCATCCTTGAAGAAAAATGGCCAGCTTTAGGAGCACTCCAAGGGCAAGAAGCTCACTGTCCCACATAGGAAAGGAGCCCGGAAGAGACCAGGTCATTCAAATGCAAGACAGGCTCAGTGTCTCATTTGCAGGAAGGCCTCTGACAACCCATGTTCTCGCCAGAGTGAACCGAGAGGTGTTCCTCCAGGTTTCATCAGTATGTTTCCCATGATGGAGGGTTCACTGCCTCTACACGTAGGTGGCCAGGTCCACGCTGGAGCTCATTTGCTGTTAGAGGGCTCTTTCCCTCTGCTATGTCCACACACATCTCCAGGTAACTTTGACCATTGGCCTCACTTCTAACTAATAATCTAAGTCTTCATCCCCTTGATATCTCTTCACATTTGTGAAGCCCAGATTCTCAGCCTAGCAGTTCCTTCCTCCATCCAAGCCCTTTCTTCTAGAACTGTATCTAAAAACTGTGATGACACAGGGAGAGCTGTGTCCCACGTGTCCCTAAGGCACAGGAGAGAGGAGAGGCAAAGCCAGATCACCTTCGGACCAGCCTGCATGGGATGGCTTTCTACTCAGCACAGCAGAGCTACTCTGGAGCCACAGCCTCATCCCATGTGCCACCAGACACCAGGGAGAGGGGGTGGCCCCTCTAGGAGTGGCTTTGTTCTTCCAGACTCTTTAGAAGAGCTGTCTGATTCACTGCTGTGCAGATGTGCTGCCTCTGGTTCAAGTAAGGACAGAACTGCAGGGAGGTGGGAAAGCCAAGAGGAGGCTAGAATTGAGATGCTAGAATACTGTCCTATATTTGTCACCTGCCCAAGTGCCCAAATCACTTTGTAAAAGACAGTGGGGACCTAATGTCTCTGCTGACTGTAGATGTGAGGAAATTGGGGGAGAGTGTTATTGAGTTAGATATTAGATGGATGGCAAGCAATGGACCATGAGTGCCTTAATTACTATTCCCAGGGTCTGACACATCTCTGGCACATGGCAGATGCTTGTGGCAGACCCGACTGGCTATTTACACAATAGCCATTCCAAACACCTTCCCTCTTGTCTGCCCTAGCTTCCTAGTCGTGATTGCCCAGAGAGGTGACCATGAGACTGATTCTACCAAATGAGCTGCAAGAGGAGGACTGCCAGTCAGGCCATCTTCGCAGAAAGCAATTCCTCAGATAAAAAGAGCTGCAAGAAGAAAAAGCTTCCATTCGTCCATTTCCTGCCTTGAAACTCAGTGGGAGGTCATGATGCCTGGAGCTCTGGCAGCCAAGAACATGAGGATGAAAGTGATTGCTGGGGGTGTTGAAGCAAAATTGTGGAGCCAAGTTTGGATTCTTAATGCTGTTGAACTAGTCTTCTTGTTGAGTAAGATACTCAGGGCCAGTACTGATAAGCTTCTGTTGTCCAGATGTGTTGTCTGCAGCTCAGAGCACGCTGGGTGATGCAGCACTCGATCCTATTTCCTAAGTTGTACTGGGGCAGGGGTGGGGGGGTTGGGGGGTGGTTGTAGGAAGTCTTCACCTGATGAGCCAGGCCTAGATAATGCCAATAGGGTGCTTAATGGCTGGGGAGGGGCTGAAAGCATTGTGGCCATAAACTGAGAAAATGGCTTTGGACAGAAGGTAAGTCCTTAACAAAACCCTTAGTTTCCTCCCAGTTAGAGACATCAGATTTCTGGTTCCAATTTCTTTGACTTTTAAAGACTTTTTCTCCTTGATAGGTGCTGAGTGGAGGGTGGTGAAATTTTTCTGGGGACCGAACCAGCTGAAATGCGGTGGCACAGAGCATGGAATCTACTACTAGTTAATCTGCGTTGAGTCAAGTCTAGCTCTAAGTCAGGGTTTTTCAACCTCAGCACCATTGACATTTGGGGCCAGATAATTCCTTTGCTATAGAGGCTCTCCAGGGCATTATGTTGGTCAATATTAGATCAACAATTAGATGCTAGGAGCAGTCCCCACTCTGAGTTGTGGAACTAAAAATGTTTCCAGAATGCTGTCAAATGCCCTCTGGTTGAGAAACAGAGTTCTCTAACTGACCATGAGTATAGAGACTTATGTCTCTGGCTTCCTTTGCCTCATCTGTAACATGGGAATAATAAGAGAACTACTTCATAGGGCTGTTGTGAGTTCAAGAGGTTGTCTGCAAAACGTGCTTAGTCAAGATTAACTATTATTATGATTATTGTTGAGGCAGATTCTATTGTGCTTGCTTCATGAATAGCATTCACCAATATTAGAGCTGGAAGGGATATAGGTATTCATTGATCCAAGCTCCCATTATCCAAATAACAAAACCAGATCCAGAGAGAGAAGGTGACCTAGGCACTGTCACATAATAAGTAAACACCAGTCCCAGAACCAGAGTCCAGATATCATGAATGCAGGGTGAACCCATGTTGTCTTTTTCTGAAGTGGAAATCTGAGCCAGTCTTCCCAGGGAGCTTTATATAGAATCTTCAAATCCAGTGAATTTGAGGGTATTTATTGGGAAAATACTTCATACCCAGGGAAACACCAGAGATGCAGTGATCAGTAAGATATGCATGGTCTACCATGCCCTTGTGCATGTCTAGGTGTGAAAGCTAACATTACATGAATCATAACTGATGAGCTGTACTTGAAATCATAAGGAGCCCTGAAATTAAACCAGGAGTAGAAGTAGACACAGAAAACTCCAGTTCTATCAGAAACTTCCCACGACACAGAAAGAGGCTGGCTTCACTCCACTCGCTTTCCTAAAAAGGCATTTCTGCCCCTCTCCTGCCCCAATAATAAGGTGTGGGCAGTAACTGGGAACAGGAAGAGATACAGAATGGGGCTGGGAGTCACTGTGGTTGAGGCTTATGTAACTTCTCAGAAAGCTGTCTCTGGTCAGATTTGGACGGGGACAAAAGAACAAAACACACAGCCAGTAAGATCATTTAGGATCCAGCTAGACAAACCCTCATCTTAAGTTATTGCAGGACAGTTGAGGGTGTTTCAGTAGAAGGAGCAGTATACATGTCTTCAAGAAACTGAGAAAAGTCTAGAAAACCTGGAATATAATGACTATGTGCAAAGGCTCCGTGGAGGAGAAGTAGGGGCTAGAAGGGGCAGTCAGGAAAACGACAGGATTCTAGGGAGGCTGGAGCAGAGGGGTGAGAGGGACAGTTATAGATGATGAGGCTAGAAGTGTGGACAGAGGCCTTAATGAAAGAAACCTCCAAATCATGTTAGGGAATATGGATCCTTCTGGAGGAAGCCATTCCAGAGCCACTGCTGGATTGTATGTAAGAGCATTGCACAATCCAGTTTCCATTAGGGACACATCCCTTAGGCTTCAATGTGGAGGATGCATTGGGGGAAGGATGGAAATGGGAGACAAGTCAAGAAAGTGGTGCAAGGATCCTTGGAGAGAAAGAGGTGGCCTGGGCTGGTGGGGAGTGATGTTCTCAACCAAGGCAATTTTGACCTTTGGCGAACATCTGGCAACATCTGGAGATATTTCAGGTTGTCACAACCTCAGGGGTTGGAGAGGTGGGGCATACTACTGGCTTCTAGTAGGTAGAGACCAGGGATGCTGCTAAACATCCTAACAGTGCACAGGAAGGTCACTCACAACAGAGAATTACTCGGCCCCAAATGGTGGAAGTGCCAATGGTGAGACATCCTGGCATAAAGGAGGGGAAGATGGAGAGGTGGTTTTGCATTGTGTTTGAAGGTCCAGCTGGCAGACTTGGCGCACTGTATGTCGAGGGCAAAGAATAAGGAAGTATCAAGGATGGGTCCTAGGTACTGAGTGGATCACAGTTCCAGGCACTGAAATGGGGGCTATGGAGGAGGAGCAAGTAAGGGTTAAGGATAAACAACTCAATTTGGGACAACTTGAGAAAAGTCTCCTGCGTGTGTAAAGGGCAAAACCCCTCGGACTTCCCCAGCTGGAGAAAGGGTCTCAGCAGTGGCCTATGCCCTCATATAGAGTTTCTCAGCTTCCTAGGCTTCCCATATCCCAGGCCCACCCCCCTCATGTTTCTTTTCTGGTTTTCTGGGTCTCCAGACCAGGGTCTGGTCCTCCTGGCCTAGCCTTGTCCCCCCCCCCCCCCACCAGCTGCAGAGCCCACGTCCCCCTTGTCGGCAGTGGCGGCAGAGGCAGACAGAGCTGCCCTCCCATCCCTCAGACTTCAGTCATCCCACAGCCTCACGACTAATTAAACATCTGCTGCAAGCTACAATTTGCTAAATTGCCTCACACTCTAACTTCTGGCAGGGACTAATCTGAGTTCTCAACTTGAAGCCCAAAGCTTTCCTCCAAGCAGCACCAGCCTCCTAATGTCCCTGGTCCTCCCCAGACATCACTGTGTCCTCACCACCCAAAGGGGCAAGGATAGACAAAAGCCTAGGTCCAGGGTCTTTCCTGGGACGGTGCCATGGGAGGATGTACAGGCATGGCTCCTCAAGGAGATGTTCATCAATTGTCCCCCACAAAAATACTACAGAAGATGAATAAGTAATCAGATATTAACAACTTGCCAAATTGAGTTTAATCAAGAACTAAAATGGATGAGACAGGAAACACATTTTATGGGGGTGGAAGATGAGACTGTTTTCCTCATAAGACCTTGAGAAAGAAGTATCCTTGGAGATCATCTAGTCCAGCATTTCTCAAAGGGCCACCTGCCTCCAAACCCCCTGGGGTGCTTGTTAGGAATACAGACTCCTGGCCCTTGTTCCTGAAATGCTGATTCAGTAGATCCAAAGCAGGCTCAGGAACAGAGATTTCTGAAACCCATATAGTCTGGCAGTACTAGGATTGAGGTACACAAATCTGTTTCTCCACTAAGCCTCCCCAATCCCCCTCATCAGAACTAATCAGAACAAGATGTGTGATACTGTGTCCTGCAAAGCTGATCAATGCATTTACAGTTTGCTGTTTGCAGCAGTCCTCATCTGCCCTGCTCTGCCTCCACCCAATGCCTTTGGATGCAAGGCTCCCCTGCCTGGGATGCACGTCTTCATGGTGTTGACATGCTATTATGCACTCACCCTTGCTCAGCTTAAGCATCCTGTCTTGTAGGATGTTCAAGGCCAGGTCAGGCCCTGATCCGGAAAGGACACTTTTCCTGCTCCCTAAAGGCAGGCAGGTCACTTACATTTCAGAAAGTGAACTTCAACTACAGATCACCAAATGCAATTTTCCCCTCTCCAGGTTTGGAGAGGGAGATTAGTGTATGTGTGAATTCTTTTTACCTCCACATAAATACATAAGAGATTCCAATCTTCACAAAATTATAACATTACAATAATTTGCATAGGGGCTGGACTGAAGAGAGGGATAACTAAGTTGAGAAACAAAGGAAACAAAACTCTCCCTTCTGCCCCCTCCCACCCCGCACTGGCTCCTTTCTGCCACCTGTGTCGTCTCTCTCTCTCTAGACAGAGATTCACCAGCATCAAACATTTCAAGGACCAATACCCGTCAGTTCTGGATTTACTGATCACACATCACCCTTATCTTTCAATTAAAGGAGACCCTTTAATAAGAGTGTCTGAATAGGTAACATTGTATCAGCTGAGTTACCTTTGTAATTGAAAGACTACAAACGGATTGCCTCCTTTATTTCTAACATTCTGCATACTTATTAGCACAGATATTTGTTGAATTAGTAAATCATAATGAGCTATCACCCTCCTTTTATTCTTCACAGTGGGCTACTTGGCAAAAGCAGTGAGACTTGTTAATGACCGCAACTCAAGGGTGGGGTTCTTGCCCTGACCCTTGCCTCCTGCCACTTTGCTTTTAGAGCTCTGTGGACATGAAATTGTGCTTATGTATTTTGGGAGGGTACTGGCTTTCACCAGATTTTCAAAAAGATCTGTGGCCCACAACGGGATAGAAGCACCACTGATGGTCATCCTAGCAGGGGCATGATCAAGATGATCACTGAGAACCTTTCGCCTTATCAGTCATAGCAAGGGTTCCATTTACCCTCAGAGGCATACCCTTTCTTGCAGTGGTCCCTAAGAGCTAGTCTATAGGAGGTCCACCTCTAGAGCATCTCCTCTTCCTGTTTTACTTCTAAGACCCAGAACCCAGCTTCTTCCCTCTGTTGAATCCATGATGCCCCAATTAAGAAGCCAACAGACATTTGATAGGTTTGCAGAGAATGCACCATGACTGTGCACCTGTCCTTCTGGAGGTGCTAATGGCAGAGACATATAAGATGGAATTACAGTACAATCAGAAACAACAATTACAGCTAATGTGTACTGTAGACCGTCAATGTGCGAGGCAGCAAACTAAGCATTTCATGTGTAGTATACTGTCTAATCCTCGTAACAGCCCCAAGAACTGGGCTATCATTTATCTCAATTTTACATTAAGAAAACTAAACAGAGATGCCAATAAACCAGCCCAAGGCCACACAGCTAGGAAGTAGCAGAATGGTGTGCCTACCTCAGCTTTCCTTCTATGGATTCACCCACCCCAACCCATTAGCCAATGGACGTGGGAACTATATGGGGTCAGGATCTAGTTTCACTGTCTTTGCCAAAGTTTTAGGATGGCCTGGAATAGGATATGCATAGGTTTAGCCTCCCTTAGATCTCTCAGGTTGTATCTGATCCAGGTGATTTGGCTTTTGCCCACTCAGTTCTGTTTCTCTTCCAGTGCCCAGTTCTGCCCTGAGCCGTTAGCTGAGTCCCATCTCCAATGCAGTCAGCCTGTTAGTGGCTGGGGTCTTCCTTCAACAAAATTGGCATGACTTTCTTCTAGAATTAAGACAGTTGATACACATTTTCTGAGACTTTACCATATCCCAGGCCCTATTTTAGGCAGTGGACACATGGGATGAATTAAGAGTGAGTTCTTAACCAAAGGAGCTTAAGCATTCATTGTTTTTTTAAAAATTATTTTCTGGGCCAGCTGGGTGGTTCAATGGGTTAAAACCTCTGCCTTCGGCTCGGGTCATGGTCCCAGGGTCCTGGGATCGAGCCCTGCATCAGGCTCTCTGCTCAGCGGGGAGCCTGTTTCCTCCTCTCTCTCTCTGTACCTGCCTCTTGGCCTACTTGAGATCTCTGTCTGTCAAATAAATAAATAAAATCTTTAAAAAAATTATTTTCTTTCATTAAATATTTAATGAACAGCTACTACTTCACACGAAGTGATGTAGATGTTTCTATTATTTTAGGTAAAAAGGATAGATGTTCAACTAGCCAAAAAAAAATTTGCAAGATTATTTTATGTGGTGATGAGGGCAACAGCAGAACAGGGATGTGAAAGAAAGGGAGGTACGAGAGACCTTATTTGGATGGGAAGGTCTTGGTCGGTCTGGTTGAGGAGGTGGCCTGTGAGAGAAGATGTGAATGCCCAGAAGAAGTCACCATATGCCCTGAAGACAGCGCGACTACCTGGGAAATGGCCTGAAGGCAAGACTGACCTTGGGCCACTGAAAGAAGATGGTTGATGTTAAAGCCACAGGGAATGGCAGGGAGAACAAAGCCTGCTTGGGAAACAGGCAGCAACAACACCAGCCAGGCACACTGCAGCCCTGGAGAGGATGTGAATGTTATTTTATGGACAGTGGGAACACACAGAGAAGGCATCAGTGTGATTTGATTTGGATTCAAAGATCATCCTAGCTGCTATATGTCATCTTCGCAGGGGTCTCACCTCACCTCCTTGACCAGACCCACAGACACCCAGACAGAGCTGGAAGCCACCATTCCTGCTGGGACATGACCCTCATCCTCCCAAGGTCTTTCAGACCTAACTCAGCACCCTGCAGTTCTGACCATATATAACCCTCTCTTCCCCTGCTGCCAATGTATGATAGACACTCTGCTTTCACTGAGTCACATTCATTTGTATAGGGGAATTAAAAAAAAAAAAAAAAGAACAAATAACTGGAAATTCAGTTATTTCCTTTTGCTCTTATGCCCTTATGACCTCTTAGGGATGGGGTTGAAGTGATACCCATCTCTAACTCCATCACAAAAGATATAGCAAGTCTTGACACACAACGGGGATAATAAAGTTTCATGGACTCCACCCAGCTGCTGAGAAAAAGGTGTCTAACACAACACTCAGCCAGGTGACATAAGACCCTGAGCCACCACCATATTGGGGATGATTTGCAAATGGACTTTGCAGCCCATGAGATGAGTGGTGAACAATCCTAGCCTAGAGGCAAGAGGCAGTTTAATGTTTTTAAAACCCTGCAATGAAATGTCAGGGCCATTTGAATATATTCAGCAAATGAAGAATATGGAATCAAGAGGAAAGGAAAGGCAAAATCCTCAAATCTTGCTCCTAAGGGTCTTTTGCGAGCCCAGCCATCTATGCCAATAAGTTATCTAAAGAAGAAAAAACAAAACAAAACAAAACTTATTTTTCCCTGTTTGCTTCCCCTTTGAACAACTGAGGGTTTTTCCAAAAGGTTCCAATTTCTCTTTGATTCTGTAGTTGCTGTTGATAGCATTCAAAGGCCTTTGGGGGTAACAGGTGCATTTCAAATGAGTGAAAATAACAAATAAATTGGATCCAGGATTTACAGCATTAGCCCAGTCTTTGTTCTCTTGCGTCAATGCTCGGCTTATGGACAGCAGATCTACAACCCACAGGAGCCTAGGGAGATGGTGGGCAGGGGTGCTATTGAAGAGAGAAGAAGTAGGGGGGCAGAGGGAGTGGGAAGATGCAGAGGAGGACCGCTGAGTACTCCCTTGCGGGCAGCTCATTAGAACATACACCAGGCTCTACCTCCACCCTTTCTCTTCCCTTCACCCCACTGTCACTGCCCTGGTCTAAGTCATCATTATTTCTTCCCCAGATGATCTCAACAGCCTCCCACTGGTTCCCCTCACTTTCTCTCTTTGCCCCTTCAATCCATTCTCCATACAGCAGTCTCAATGATCTTTACCAAACACACATCATGTGACTCCCTGTTAAAACCCATCTGGAGCTTCTTGTGGCCATTAGGGTAACGTCTGAGTGCTGGCTACAGCTTTGAAGTCTCTGCAAAATTGGTCCTTGACTCAGTCTCCCCACTGTCCTCTATATTCTGATGTGGTTGGCAACTTCTAAGATGGTCCCTTGTGATCCCTTCTTCCTGGGATTCATGCCTCTGGGTGGTCCTTCTCCTGAAGTAGGAGCTGGACCCCCAGACCTGCTTCTAATGAACAGAAGACAGCAAAAGTGAGAGAGCTTAAAAGCTGACCCTGCCTAAGCCGAGCCTTCAGATGACAGCTGTTCTGGCTGACACATTTTGATTGCAGCTGGTAAGAGACAGAGGCCCCGGCTAGGCTGTACCTGGATTTCTGATCTTCAGAAACAGTGTGACAACAAATGTTTTAAGTCACCAAATATTGGGGGGTAATTTGTTACACAGCAATGGATAGTTAATATACCCAACCACCTTTTTGTCCTTTCAGTCTATAGGCACACCGCTCTTCCCTGTGCCAGGAGCCCCATATACTTCACCCTCTGCTGAAATTCTCCACCCCCACCCTTTACATGGCTGTATGTTTTTCCATCCTTTATTTCTAGGCTAAGATGACACTTTGTCAGAAAATTAACCTGATCACACCATCTAAGTAGTTGTCCCACCTATCATTATTCAGTTTAATACCCTGTTAATTCTCTTGTAGATCTACTGTGGTTATTAATTGTAAATTACTGATACATGAACCAAGTGTCTCCTTCCCTTATGTATGTATGGATGGATGCACCAATGGACAGACGGGTGGATGGACAGGTAGACAGGTGGATGGGTAGTTGGATGGATGGATGATAGATAAAGAAGAAAAAGAGTCACACAGACTTGCTGGTATGTGTTCAAAGGAAAATGGTCAACATAGCAAGAAGACTTGGAACCAGGAAGGTTTTAAATGAAAGCAGGGGTTGGCAACCAAAATTTAATTGGGATACAGCCACATTCATTTTTTTTTGCATACCGTCTATGGCTACTTTCATAATATAGAAGAGTTGAGTAGTTAAGATACAGACTCCATGACCTAGAAACCTAAAATAATTAGCATCTGGCTCTTTCTAAGGAAAGTTTGCTGACTCTTGATCTAAGAGAAAGGGGATTTGGGAAGGGAGTAGAGTTCTGTCTTCAGGTAATGTATAGAAGAGGAATATAAGTTATCCTATATAGCTTTAAAGTGGGGAATGAACAGGACCCACATGTAAAAAAGAGACAGATGTGGGCTCAACAAGAAAATGAATTATTTTTAGAGTCAGAGCTGCACCCCAAAAGAAGTCCCCTGGGAAGCAGACTGTACTCGGTCATCAGAGGTATGCAAGGACAAGCTAGAAAAGCATTTTCTGAAACACTCTACAGACATTCTAGCATTGCCTAGATGACTCGTCAAGGATTTAGGGCTTCCTATCTTGTTTGTATAATGAACTTCTTTAGAAGTCAGATGAAACCTAAGTATCATTTTAAACATTTATAAAGTACAAATAATATACATAGAATGATAAAGAGTGGTTATGTTAAAATATAGGTATCAAGGAATCCTAATAGTACTGTTATATATGGGCTTTTTCATTGACACATTAAATAGTAATATCCAGTGGTGGTCTAATAACTATAGTGAACTTCGAGACAGAGATGAGCATAAAGTAGGAATCAGCACACCATGGCCCACAGATCAAGTCTGGCCTACCACTTGTTTTTATAAATAAAGTTCTATTGAAACACACCCACTCCCATTTGTTTATGTACTATCTACGGCTACTTTCATGCTAGTTGGGCCTAGTTGAATAGTTGAGACAGCAGCCGTATGGGCCATAGCACCAAGAATATTTACTACCCGGCTCTTTACATAAAAAATTTGTCAACTCCTGTCATAAAGGACTTTGAAGATACCTGTAGCATTGTAATGTGGTATGAAAATATCCAAGATTGCTATTTGTGACAGAGTCATGGGTACGCTAAAGCTATTGTGGTTTGTTTTGAAATTCCCATTTGAGGGGCATAATAAATTTCTGGTAAAGGTTAGGTGAAAAGTACTGGTGGGTAGGGAGGAGGAGGGAATAGGAGAGTAGACTAAGGGATACAGAGTTTCCTTACAGTAGTAGTAACATGGTGAAAAAGTTACAGACTAAGGGATACAGAAAGAGAACTAGAGGGGGTGGTGTTGTTGCTCAAGGCTGTGAACTTACTTAATGCCCCTGAATTATACACTTTAAATTGATTAAAATGGTAAATTTCCTGTTGTGTGTTTTTTACCAACCAAAAATGCACACACCCCCCCCCAAATGACAGCATTTTCCTCCATTCAAGTTCATGGATCCTGTTAGTCCCACCCATGAACTCCAGGTAAAAAGTCCAGTATATTCCAGGAGTCTAAGTTCTTAGAGAAATACTCCAGGCCATGGATTGGAAAGTATAATGATGTTGGTGTTTGATGGGTGAAGGGTTTGATGCCTAGTGAAGGAAGTAGAGGGACAGAGCCCAAATCTGTATCCCTTCTGCACACAGGCCAGATGGAGCATGGAGTTATGCCACTGGGGGGGTGCCCTGAGAAGTGCAGGAAAGGATACATTTCCTAATCTACCTCAAGAGTCCAGGAACTAGGGATGGGGAGCCCCAACAATCCCTTTTGATTGTTGATTCTCTGGGTTTGTATGCCACCAACTGCACAGCTACCCTAGGATCCCTAAAGCCACCACCACGCTCCAACCATGCAAGGGATCATGTGAAAAAATCATGTCTGAGTCCACAGCCTAAGAAGACAGAGGCCTCAGATGACCTGCAAAAGCAAGATGCTTAATTGTGGAACTCAATTTTGTTTTCATAGGAATCAATTTGGAGGGATTTTCATTTTCAATTATTCAACAACATCCAATTTTCCCTTCACACCTCGACCAGACAGGAGGAGAGAAATTGCATGTGTCAATCACCCCTGAAAGCTGCTGACCAGCCTGAAGTCACCCTGCATGGAGGGAGCATTAGCGGGGCCCTGGGAATGTGCCCTAGCTTTCTGAGACAAATGGGGACACCAGATGGCCTTTTGCCCCAGACACCGGGACACTGTCTGGTACTTCTTCTCCCTGTCAAGGAGGAAGACAGACAATCTCCTCGTTCGTAGGAGTGACAGCCTTGGAAAATGAGAGAAGGGAAGCCGCCCCCTGCTCTTCCTCCTCAACAGTCTTTCTGTCCCTATCTATCCAGCACCACAGAGGGTCCTTCACAAGTCCTTGGCGATAATAGGAAATAATGGTTCAGACTCCAGAGCCCCCTCCTCCCACCACTATGACCCTGAGAAAATGAATTGAATCTTGGTTTCTTACTCCTTACTGTGGAGATGTCTAGCCCCCAGGCACAGATAGATTAAGCAACTTGTCCAACTTTCCCAAACCAGTTAGTGTTAGAACCTGGAATCAAAGCCAACGTTTAGCTGCCAAAGCTTAACTCCTATCCTGTAGAGGATGGTGCTGGACATGCATTAGGCTCTCAATAAACAATTCCCAGTGTACTGTTACAACACTTCAATGCTGTACCACATTTGCTTACAACGCTGTGCGTTCCTGAGTTCCCCAAAGGCAGGAGCTACCTCTTACATCCCTCGCCACATGGTCTTCAGCCATGTGTTTATCAATTCACATGTGTTAAGTCCTCAACTAACTCCCAAAATATTTATCAAGTGCTCACTCTGTGCCAGGCCATGTGCCAGCAGATGAGAAGAAAGTGAGGAGATGTTCATTCACTCTCAGGCCAAACAACTGACTGCCCTCTCTGTGCCAGGGACGGCCACTGCCCTGGCACAGAACTCCACAGTGAATGGAGGGGGTGTGGTGTGTAAGGCAATGGGTCTGCCAGAGGCTTAAATGTGCTCAAAGCAGTGGAATTCTCAGTCAGAAGCGGGGTGGGCTCTCAGTCATAATAATATTAACAGTAGTAGTAGTAGTAGTAGTAACATGGTGAAAAAGCGCAATCCTTTGGCTAGGTATGGTTCCAAGTGTTTTAATGTCTTGTATTAAATCCTAACAGTTTTGTGATAGAAAGACTATTTTTGGTTCCATTCTAAGGATGATAGCACTAAAGACACAGAGGTCAAATTACTTGCGTAAGTTCTCATAGATCATGAGATATAGAGCCAAATTTTCTAGCCTGGGAATCGGGTTTCAGAGAACATATTCTTAACCAATTTATACTATGTGCCCTCCCCACCCCACCCTCCCCCACCCCATATGAGTGTTTATCGGGTTGAATTGGCCAGGACTGGCTGGGAGGACTGAATACTCTGGTAGCCCTGAGGCCAAAAGAGTGAGAATGGGAGAACCCATTCCCTGGTCAAAGCTGGGATGGAAGGTGTCCAGACTGACCATGCCCTTGGGCTTCAGCACCTGAGATGGCTCCTGTGTTACCTCTTAGGCCAGATGAGCAGGAAATAACAACAGTCAGCTGCAAGGAGCTTTCAGCTTCTCTGGGTGATGACTCTGTCCTGCTTGGGGTGGGCTGCGGTATGGGCAGGAAGGCTGCAGAAATCCTGATGGAAGCATCTCTGGGCAGTGGGTCTATGGGAATGGAAGGGAGAGGAGAAGCAAGCCTCCATGGGGCTAAGGGCCAGAAAGAGTCCTCCCCACTTTCCCCAACAGACATGGGCTCAGAGGTGGATAATGGGCCACCTTAACAACCTAAGACTCGGGCCAAAGGTTATGGAAACTATCATTTACAGAGGGGACAGCACTCCCTGAAACAGGGATCAAGCCTTCCTCTAAGAAACTGCTGTCACATAGAAGCTGGGTGTAGACTGGCATGTTTTGTTTGTTTTACTTTATTTTTTAACCGGCATGTTTAACAGTCTGATCCACTTAAAACACCACGCGTCTGGGAGAGCCCAGGAGACAGACAGGGGCATGGTGTCACCCAGGGCACTGCTGGAGTCACAGGCAACAATTTGGGAGGATGCAGTGATGCCCTTCATAGGCATGATTTCACATCTCTTCTTTGGAGGGAAAAATGTTCCTCTGCACAAAGCTCATTTTCAGGCGCCCTCTGACAACTGGCCAGCAAGCACACACGGGGCACTCCCTGGAGCCAGGGAATAAATTTGTGGGTCTCATTATAAAAAAGGCTTCAGGGATGGCTCCTCTCCCTGGTGCATGGAAGCCTGATGGGGCTGCTGAACTCATGCTGGTGAAGAGGGACTGCCCCAGGCATGGTCCAGCTATCAGTGAGGCCCACATGGATGGTCCCTTCTCAACCCACCTGCTCCCCCTACCTCCTCTCTGATTCATACTGCAGACAGTCAGATTTCTTTAGCAAATATTTGTGTACCCAGTTCCATGTAAGGTACTGAGGACAGAAAGCTGAGAAAGGCAGTAGGGTGATATGGTTAGGAAAAGGGACTACAGTGTCAGGCTGTGAATTGAAGATTGCCCACAGCTGAGTGTTTTAATCCTATGAGCCCTGGCTCTTTCATCTGTAAAATGGGAATAACCACTGTTACTTCCTAGAGTTAGTGGAAAGACTAAATGTGAAAGCATGGGTATGGTCCAAATAGTCTTCCTACATGATGAGCACTTCACAAAATTATCTAAACACTACGATACTACCTGCCTGCCCGTTCATGCCAGAATTCCCCGTCCAGTAGGGCACACTGCCTTCTGAACAAGTTACTTCAACAGGGTGTGATGTACCAGGAGACATGAACAGAAGGTCCAACTTTCTCTGACGGAGCCAAGAATGAATCCAGGAGGTGACATTTAAGGGAAAAAGTCAACTCCCCAGGGAGTTAATATAGTCATTTCTGTAGCTTCATGGCCTGCCCAGGCCCAGATCTAGCACACGGAGAAAGTGCTCAAAAATATCTGTTGAGAGAAACCAAAGCCAAGTCTTAAAGCATGAGCAGTACTCCACCAGGCAGACACAGCAGACACAAAGGGCATTCTAGGAGGAGGGAACCACATGTGCAAAGGCATGAAACACAACACTGGTAACATGTCAAGTCACCAGCCTTAGTGGAACCCTAGGCTCATGAGGGGTGAATGGCACAAGACAAGGCTGGCAGGGATCCAGGATCCAGATCTCAAGAGTCTTGTGTTCTAAGAGAGAGAGTTTGCACTGCTTTCTACAGGCAAAACAGAGCTTCTGCAGTGTTTCAAATAAAGAAGTGGCCGGATGAGATGATGTTTTTAAAAGATCACATGGGGGCAGAGGCAGAGCATGGCCAGATGGAGAAGCCCTGGGTGGAAGATACTGGTAAACTCCCAGAGCAGGAGGGTAGATGGAGAGAAAGCAGATGAGGGGAGGGGAAACAGGAAGAGGAGAGGAAGGGAAAAGATGGGGGCTGGGGACCTCAAGAAGGATGGACATGGAATGTCCATGGAATGGACATGGAATGATGGAAATGCACAGGCTCATCCACTGTATGATGGGAATGACGGGGGAGATGAGTCAAGGGTAATGTGGTTGGTGGATGGAGGAAGAGCCATTTACTGAGAGTGAGGACATGAGAGGAAGAGTCCCTGCTGTACCCTGCTGAGTGTGAGTTCCATGGGAGAGATAACAAGGTATGTATATGTCTTCTGGACACGGGGATACTACACTCTGGGGAGCTTCAGCTGCAGGTGGTAGCACCCAGCTGTGGTTGTAAGTCACAGTCCCATTCATTCTCTGATGTCCTCCGTGGTCATGACTCTGTGGCTTCCTTCCATCATGTCCACAGCTCTCTGAAAATAAGGTCTTGTCTTATTCTTCTGCTTCTCCCCCAAAGCTAGCAGAGGGAAATAGTCTAGAAATGGATTTCAATTATGCCTAATGCAGAGATTCTCTGCGCCTTTGGGAAAGGATTTTTGAAGATGTCTAGCACAGTGCCTGACTGGTGCTTAAGGAATCTGTTGATCAAGTGAAGGAAGGCAAAAGCTCTTGTGTCATTGATAGATCCCCTAAGAGCAGGATCCAATGCCCACCAGTGTCCCTTTACAGGTGGCATTTGAGAACCATAAGATGCAGGCACTAGCAGGACATGACTTACAACAGAATCCAGGCTCCTCTACTTGGCCAAGTCACTTCCCTTTCCTGGGTCTTAGTTTCCCTGTATGCACAACGATGATGGCGTGGAATACCTGGAATCATCACTGAGTCAGATATAGAAGCCATGTAATACACAGTCTGGCTCAGCATCAGCTCAACAGTTGGTAATAATGCTAATAACAGTGATAATTCTAATGATTTGCTGCTACTATTGATCTGGCTGCTGATGAAGAGTATTTAATATCTTTATCCATCATTCCCTTGCTTAAAACCCTTCAAAGAGCTCACTGCTTTCATGATAAAGACAAAGATACCTAATATGGCCCGCAAGACCCACTGCTGTCTGATTCCTGCTCGCGGCTCCAGCCCCATCGTGATGATCCTACCCGCCCTCCCTTCCTCCTCTCCAGCCTGCCCTCTCTCACTGAGGAACTTGGTGACTTGCCAGCCTACCAGACATCAGCAGGACTTCTCCTATATCCTGAGCTATGAGATTTTTTTTTTAATGTATTACCTACTCAATGCCCAGGCACTGTAAAAACTGAAGCGCCTGAAACTCCAGCCATGAGTGGGATATCAGTGAGTAGTTTTTATCCATCTGTACCTGCTTGTCAGTAAGCCTGGTTTAAAAAGAGATGTGAGGAGAATGAGGTAGGATAGAAGGGCACGATCCCAAAGACCCAAGCTGTTCTCCACTCCTGTTTAATTACAGTAATAGAAATATTGCTGCTCCTAGAAATACCTACCTCTAAGATACACATGTGAGTGTGCATGGCTGTGCACACACACACACGTGTGTCCTTGCAGAAACTCAAATCAGATTATAAAATAGGGACGAAGTACAGGAACAAGGGTGTCCTCAACTGAACCCAAGATGGAAATTGGAATCTGTTTTTTGTGAGATTTATAGAAAGGTGGGTGGATCTCAAGCCCAGGGTGTTTATTTGCACAGGAGGAAGGGAGACAAAAAGAAGAAATATTTTTTTCTTGCATTCCCAAGAAAGAAGACAACACAGAGAGGATGAAATGGCATCTTTCTCATCCGGATCTTGGCATAAAGAATTATATGACAAGAGCTTCAGATAGGAGCTAAAGGAGCTGCTTTCATGTAGAGACTGTGGAATTTGGAGTTCAAGTAGCATGGTTTGGGGGTCCAGCTGACCCACAGGGTGAAAGAAAGGAACTGGTCAAAAACTGTGCTATTTCAGTCAGTGAGGAACCCACCGGCTCCCAATACCCCATCAGAAAAAGCCTAAGAATGTAGCAAGTGAAACTATATGGGGACGTACGATGATGAGCATCCTTAAGGAGTCACACGGTGCTGAAAACGGGTGCTGGTCTGCTTCGCATGTTCCCAGAGCAGCTACTTGGAGGTTCACACAACCCCATGAGCCACAGCAAGTGCTATCGTCCCGCCTACTGAATACCTCCCAGCATGGTAGTCCCAAGGGTCTCACACTGGGAACTGTGGGATCCAGTTAACCCTAATGAATACTAACCAGTTGGAGTAACCATGCAATATCCATGCCACTCAGCAGACTTCTGACTAGAACCTGGTCCCCAGCCCCAGGCCCCAGTCCCTTCCCCCACCTGAGTTCATTACTGAGCACAGCGTCGGTACACTCAGCAAGACCAATTTCTCTAGGCTCCACAGTTTCCCGAGAAGGGATAATAAATGTGCTCAGAAGCGTGGGGTGATTTATCAAAGTGCATTGTATTGCAATGGTTTTACAAGAAGATTAATTTTTAATAAAGAAACCTATTACCTCACTCTTTGAGGACCTTCACACACCTAAGAAAAATGATTCTCTTGCCTCTGTGGAAACTGCTGGGGCTTCTTTCCTGGAACAGTATACTTTGTTCTCCTCAGGATCCTCCCAAGAGGGGAAAATGGTCTCTCTGAGTGAGGTTCAAACAGAATTTGGGCCTTCTCTTGGTCCATTAGTGACCGAATGCCCATTTTTCAGGCTCTTTTCTTAGCCACCCTGGTTAAGATTTCAGCTAACAGAGCTGCCCCTGTTCTAATCATGAGAAGCGGTTCAGAGTGGATAAGGGGCCAGACCTCTGGATGCCCAAGGCCCAGGCCGGGTGCTGGCCAGATGCTGACCACTGGGTCATCCAACCAGGGGCTCGAAGGATGAAAGGCAACTTAACAGAGAACCGCACAAGATTAAGACATTAGAAAAAAAATCAGGAATAGAAGAAAAACTAATAAGCACCACTGTAGACAAGGGGCAGCCCTTGGAATCACTCACACACCATCATTCACTGCCTATATGACCTTCAGCAAGTTACATGATCTCTGGGCCTGTATTTCCTTCTGTGAAATGAGCACTGGTAGAATTTTTTTTTTTTTAAGATTTTACTTATTTATTTGACAGAGATCACAATCAGGCAGAGAGGCAGGCAGAGAGAGAGGAAGGAAGCAGGCTCCCTGCTGAGCAGAGACACCCCCCCCCCCCAACGTGGGGCTCGATCCCAGGACTCTGGGACCATGACCTGAGCTGAAGGCAGAGGCTTTAACCCACTGAGCCACCCAGGCACCCCAAAATGAGCACTTGTAGAATTTTTAACCAAAACAAAAGTATAGAGCGCCCCGCATTTGTTGTTGTTACAGTTGCTGTAAATATTGAGAAAAGAAGCCAGGTGAAGCTGGGTTGTGAGGTAGAAAGAAGTCATCTTCGTGTAAATGCAAGGCTTTTTAGGGAATGAAGTCCCATTGTCTCTCCTTTGTTAGGAATAGCATACAAGGAAACAGGAGTACAATTTGCCAAGGAGATTTCAGCTAAAACTCAGAGAGGATAGTCCTGAGCTGTGGGGTCCAGGCAGGTGAGGGCCTGATGGACAGATTGAGGGAACTGAGGAGGGACTACAGGGATCCCTTTCTCAGGGGAATTTGAGCAGGTGGATGTGCCCTCTCTCAACAGTAATGACTGGCTAGTTAACTTGGAGACAAGTTAGTCATTGACATTTAAAAACTATTACTGTTATTATTGTTATTTACAATTATCAGTGTTATCATTACTGTTATTACTTAATTTAAGCTATTTCATTCAAAACTTAGTTGAGAACCTATCATGTATCAATCCTGGAATTCCATCTACCATAGTTCCAGAGACACAACCCAGCAATAAGAACCTTTAATTATACATAAAGGGGTTTGTACTAAAGTAAGGGTCAGAATAAATGACTAAAATTCCCAATGAGACTGGATCCAAACAATGAAATACCAACCACAACTAGTATATATTGAGTACTTGATCTATGCCCAGACACTATACCAAGTACTCAATGTAGTAGCTCATTTAATCCTCATAACTAGTGTATAACTCTGTAGCATGGAGGAGCTATCTGTAAATCACATATCTGATAAAGGATTAATATTATACAAAGAGCACTTAAAATTCAATAATTTTGTAGTGATCTGAAGGGGCATGCACAGAAAATGTTTATAGCAGCAATGTCTACAATAGCCAAACTATGGAAAGAACCTAGACTTCCATCAACAGACAAATGGATAAAGAATATGTGAGATATATATAGATATATATATATCTATATAAATATAGATATATATAGATATATAAAATAGAATACTATGCAACCATCAAAAACGCCACAAAATCTTGCCATTTGCAACAACATGGATGGAACTAGAGAGCATTATGCTAAGTGAAATAAGTCAATCAGAGAAGGACATTTATCATATGATCTCTCTGATGAGAGAAATTTGAGAGGTAAGGTGGGGGTTCATGGGGGGAAGGGAAGGAAAAATGAAACAAGGTGGGACCGGGGAGGGAGACAAACCATAAGAGACTCTTATCTCAGGAAACAAACTGAGGGTTGCTGGAGGGGAGTGGAGGGGAGGGACAGGGTGGCTGGGCAACAGACATTGGGGAAGGTATGGGCTATGATGAGTGCGTGAATTGTGTAAGACTGATGATTCACAGACCTGTACCCCTGAAACAAATAATATATGCTAATAAAAATAAAAACAACAAAAAAGATTTTGTCTATTTTGAAATTTAATATAAATGGAACCCTATAATACGTGGCCTTTTATGTATGGCTTCTTTCATTTAGCATAGTGTGGTCAAGGTTCCACCACATTATGGAATGTGTCAGTATTTCATTCCTTTTTATAGCTGAATACTATTCTATCGTATGGATAGATCACATAGAGACAGAAAGCAGATCAGTGGTTGCCAGGGGGCAAAAGGGGGGGGTTGCTGGGGGGAAGAGGGAACAGGATCAAGTTCTCAGTGGGTACAGTTTTTGCTTGGGGTGATGAAAAAGTTCTGAAACTAGTGGGGATGGTTATACGACATTGCACAATAGCAAGGCATTGAATGTTATGATTAAAATGGCAAATTTTATGCATATTTTAGCATAATAAAAATCTCTGTAATAAGGAAATGAGCCTAAATAAAAAATTTGCAAAATATTTGAACAGAAACGTCACCAAAGATAATACACAAGTGACAAGATGCTCAGCATTGTTAGTCATTTATGGAAATGGAAAAACACAATGAGATACCACTACACACACACCTATTAGAATGTCTAAAATAAAAAAAGACTAATCATACCAGATGTCTGTGAAAATGTGAGGAAGTAGAACTCCCCTACATGGCTGGTGGATATGTAAATGCTATACTATGTTGGAAAATAGTTCAATGGTTTCTTAAAAAGTTCAAACATTTCCCTACAAATAATCCAGACATTTCACTTGTAGATATTTATTCAAGAGAAAGGAAAGCACATGTCCACACAAAGACTTATACAGAACTATCCACATCAGCATGTTTGTAATACTCCCACACTGGAAACAAACCAAGTGTCAATCAATCAGTGAATGGATAAACAAATGTGGGGCAGCCATATAGTACGCTACTATCAACAATAAAAAGCATGAAATATGGCCACATGCAACCACATGGGTGAACCCAAAAACCATTGTAGTAAGTGGAAAAAGCCAGATGCATAAAACAACTATTTTTTATTCAATTCATATAAAATGCCCAGAAAAGGCAAATTCATAGAGATAGAAAACAGACCATTAGTTCTCTGGAGCTTCAGGAATTGCCTGGAGCTGGAGGTTGGAGACGGAGGATCTGACTACAAATGGGATATTCTGGGGTGATGGAGAAGTTCCAAACTGGATTGGGGTGATGGCTGCACAAGTCTCTTAAGTTTACTAAAAATCATTGCATCCTACATGAATAACTGGTCAGTATTATAGGATGTCATTTGTAGCTCAATAATATTTCAAAACAGTTTATACCATATGATTCCATATATACTCAATTCTATAAAATGCCAATCAATCTATAAATTCAGAAAGCAGATCAATGGCGACCTGAGGAGGTTGCAAACAGGGAATGGTGGAATGAGAGAGACTGTAAGGGGGCAGGAGGAAATCCTTGTGAATAATGAATATGTCCCTTGTCTTCACTATGGTGACACGTTTACAGGTGTGTGAATGCAAACACTCATCAAATTCAACATTTTAAACATGCAGTTTTCTGGGTGTCATTTATACCTTAAAAATCATTTTTTTTTTTTAAGAGAAGAAAAGACTCTGAGTTGAGGGCAACCTGATTCTCAGTGGCCACTGTCTTTTACACAGACACCCATGACTCAGGGAGGGGGTCCCAGGGGTAAGGCTCAGTATTCAACAGCTAACTATGATGTCTCAGTGCCAAGGGGGATGGAAACCTGAGTGTATTTGACATAGACCCTGCTCTTGACATTGGATTGTACAGAAGGCAGAGTGGCATAGCTGTTCAGGATTTCCAGGACTGGACTGGTGCCTAGCCAGAAGACTGCATTACAACTTAATCACCTCTTTAAAGATGTCATCATCAAGTACAGTCACATCCTCAGGTACTGGGGGCTAGGATTTCAACACATGAACTTTGGGAGGGACCCAATTCTGTGAGAATACAGGTGTAGAACAAGCAACCCTGGTAGGTATTAGGGAGCTACAGCAAAAAGGAAGGAGGATACTGAAAGAAAAGAACTGGAGGATTCCAGATACGGCATCCATAAATAAGGTTTATTATCAGCTGTGCTGTGTCGGCCCAGGGTGACTCCTGATCTGTTGGGTGGTCCAGCTCCTCAGCATATGGGCCCAGATCAGCAACACTGGCATCAACTGGGAACTTACTAGAAATGGAGAACCTCCAGCCCCGCTCCAGACTGACTAAACCAGTCTGAACTAAGACAAGATTCCCAGGTGATTCCTATTCCTGCTAAAGTTTGAGAAGCACTACTCTAGACTCCAAACTCCTTCTCCTCCTGAAGCCAGGATTTCCAGAATCAATACCTGCTCAGACAGCACTCTCCCCTGCTTTGTTCCATCCCTGTTTATATGCTCCTGTGGCTAACTACACATGGAAGTTTTTTGTTTTTTTTTTTTTTTAAAGACTCTAAGGAGTCCTATTAGCAAACTGGTTTGCACCCAATTGATTTCCTGGTGGTGCAAATGTGCTCAGTAATGACCCATTTTAATAGCAAGTGAAATTAGCCCAGAAACCCATCTCTATCTTTCTAAGCTCGGGCAGCTTTCAGAGATGACCCTGAAGGGAGCCAGCTCACAAGGGATCCTGGCCCTGTGACCTCCCCAGGATGCTGCAGAATAGCAAAAGAATATCTAGAAGAGATGCTTGGGTGGTAGGACCTCCAAGCCATGGAGATCCTTGGGCCCAACAAGGAGAATGGAGTGAGCAGCCACAATCAACCCAAAGTCAAGGACATTAATGCAGATCGGGTCTATCTCTCTCCCTCTCTCTCTCTTTGCATTTCATGGGAAACACAGGAGGCTCAGAGAGGTTAAGTAACCATGCCCTCATTACCCAGCAAATGAATGGAGGGGCCAGGAATGGAGCCCACAGGTCTCACACCAAACCCTGGGTAACACTGGGCCAGGCTTAGCTGTTTGCTGGGGAGGCTGTGTGGGCAACACTAGCTTCTGCCTGAGGTCTGGCAAATATACTTCTCTATCAGGCTATCCATCTCTTCCTTGGGGTCCTGCCCCTCAAGTGGGAAAGGCTCACTGCTTTGTTCTGAGAGGCTTAAACAGAGCCTTTGGGAAGATCTGTGGGCTGAGAAGTAAGGAAGGTCCCAAGGTGTCAGCTCCCAGACAGGTGAGCCAGGCAGAGAGCATCAGTGACCAGCGGCCACCTCCAATAACTCAGAAGAGAACCCTTATCCTAGGGCATCACCAGGTTTGTTTAGCTTTCAGATCCTGTCGTTCCCACGGACTACAGTTCCTGGCAAGGACCTAACTTCCTAATGAACTCTGGAGAGCTGATTTCACTCTCAGGGCCTGATTTTAACCCTTAGAAAAGGCCACCTGTTTGCCTCTCTCTGGTGGTCAATGAAGAATGAGAAAAATTGAGAGAATGTGTGACAATGGAGGAGGCAGGTCTGCTAGCAAATAATAAGCTGGAAATAATAACACCAGTCACTCCCTTATCCCTGTGGGGATGCTAGCACCTTATACCCATAGTAATGACCGTTTATTGACTCGCTAAGCGTTCGGCTGTAGAGGGATATTCCTCATATGTCACCCCAGGGGCCACTTTCCAGCCTGCTCTGTGCTCTGGACAGTTGACCTTTATGGACTATATTGATGGGTCTCCTCTGTAGAGCTTGGCCAAAAGGAGGCATCACCAAGATAGCAGAGAGTGAGAAAAAAGCATCAGAATATTTGTTCTCCTGATTCCCTCTCCACTGGAATGCAGGTTGGCAATGACTTGACCCTCTACTTAAGGTCACGTCCAAATCAGGCAACCTCTCCTACAGCTCCTAGCCCTGGGAACTCCCCCTTCCTCCACCCCTTGAGGCAGAAGAGGGGTAAGAGCTTTCCACTGTTACCAGCTCCAAGGTGTTGTAACTTCTGTTCCCTTAGCCCTACCCACACTTTGATAAGCAATCCTATACTAAACTCACCTCAATTATCCCATTAGTATATGCCATCTGTTTCTGACATCTGACCCACACAGAGTCTAATTTATTTCATCTCTAACCCTCATATACAATTCTAAAAAACAGGTATTATTAGCTTCATGTTGGAGATAAGGAAATGAGGCTCAGGCTTCAAATCTGCCTCAATAGCCCAAAGCCATAAATTAGTTAATAGAATTTTTAACTTATGGAGTCTCATTGATATTTGTGTCAGATGAGATGGAGGTAAATATGTGCTTGTGGAAGGAAGGAAGGAAGAAAGGCAGGCAGGCAGGCAGGCAGGCAGGAACAAATGAACCCATCCTATTTGACCAAACCAGGGTTTATCCTAATGCTCGGCTCTATTCCAGGGCCTCAGTTGTGCTTCATCCAATTCCCAGGAATCACAGCTTAGTGTTACTGGCACCCCTGATTTCCTAAGAGACCCTTGGCCCATTTGCCCCTTCCTCAGCTTCCAGCCCAACCCAACACCAGATCAGCTTCTTCTAAGAGCACCATTATTCCAGGAACTCAGTGTTCCCCAAATGGTATTTTTCCATCCCAGAGCCTCCAAGTCATAGCAGCCCTTTGCAGTTCATCTACAAAATTTTCCAATATACTGCAGTTTTAGTGGGACTATTAAAAACCTGTCAGAGAAATGCTGGTAATGGCAAAAACATTTCTCAGGGGCCGTCAATTCCCCCACATATCCGTCAGAGCTGCCCTGCACAACAAGGAGGCCCTCATTTAGAATGTGTCAATTCTGATTATTAATGTGAGGAAAACACCTGCTAAGTATGTTTGTCTGGGGGGGTGAGCTTGGCAGAAAGCTAGGGCAGCAGCAGCAGCCGTGGTTGCAGAGAAAACCCTGGTGTCCAGGCCCAGCTTGCTGAAAGGCCACCGTAATTAATTAGGACTTGGCTACAACAGCACACATGGAGAGGAAGGAAGGATAGCGTGGGGGTGAGGAGGGGCAAGGCAGCACACAGAGAGCAGACTCCCCCTTGACTGGGTAGAGGGCAATTCATATCTGGAGTCCAAAGCACATATGAACATGTTCATTTTTCCTCAGATTTATTAACTCAGGTAATACCTTGGAGATGCCCAGTCCTCAGGGTAAGAACTTGCCAATGGACAGCATAACTCTGCTTTGGTGTTTCACTAATTAAATCCCTTTTGGATTACAGGCAAAAACTTCATCATTACCACCATTAAACCAAGTCTATACATTCACTCTTCTGTTAGTTCATTTGTCTGTCCATCCAACCACTGAACCTCCATTCATGTATAAATGTTTCTCTCTCTCTCTCCAGGTATTCATCCAACCATGCAATAATTCGTGCATTTATTTCTTCATTCAGCTGGCATTTGAGCAATTCCACAATTCTAGACAATACAGTGGTCATGAAGAATACCAACATGAATTGGACAGCGAACTTTGACCTCAAGGAGCTCTCAGTCTAGACAGAGAAACAGACCTGTACTTGGGTGATATGACCCCAGGGAGAAATGATATGGCTGCATATCATCTGTAAGTGCTGGGAACAGGACCTTCCAGGGGAAACCTCTGAGCTGTTTTTTTTAAGGATGAGCAGGAGTTTGACAAGTAGGGAAGGACATGAGTTGAATGAGTCGGAATAGGCAAGGTCACTCCAGGCACAGAGCAGCACATGAAAAAGCATGGAAGTTTGGTTACCGGTGGAAATTATAAGAGGTAAGGCAGAAGACCAAGAGAGGAAATAAGCCTTTTTGAAGTCTCAAAAACATGTAACTGAAGCAACGTAATCATAGTGGAACAAGGTCCTAGAAAGGGAGGCAAATAACATACCCTGTTCAACTTGATATACCCCCTCTGCACTTAATTTGGTGTCCTAAATACAGTAGGAGCTCTACAGCTATTTGTGGAATTCTAGCACTTTACAACTTCAGCCCCATTTTATCAAGTGCTTAATCAATGTCCACCATTATTTTAATAATGCTAGGCAATAATTTCATCACCCAGATCACCCTCTTTGCCTGTCAGCACAGAGGAGAAAAAAATCCTCTGTTGTTGGATAAACTCACCAGATGGTTCATCTCTATCAACTGCACATTATGCCTGCCATTATATCTCACTCTTTGTAAATCTCAACTGTTTAGCGGCCATCACACCAGTATTTTTTTTGCCTAGTTAGCCTTTCAATCTCATTCCCCAAAGTAACCAAACCACACTCAATGCCCCCATGGACCTCTGTTCCCATGCCTGCATCCCAAGGCAGAGGCATGCATGATGGGAGCTCATCCACCACACTCCTTCAGGGCTGAGCAGCACCTGGCATGGGGGAGACTCTCCATGATCATCTGATAAGTGAGAGAATGAATGTTGGGCATGACACATGTGCTTTGTGTTCATGATGTCATCGTAATACTCCATCCTTACAGAGAAAGTGGTATTGTGATCTAAACCAGAAGTTAGGGGAGATTCAGAAATTTGCCAAAAGTACCACAGCTGGTGACAGGACAGAATTGGACAAAGGATCCCTTGCAGCTTTGTTTGTCAGAAAAGGACCAAGCCTGGGGGCCAAAAGGTGATGGGACTCTTGCTTGATGCCAAGGTGCCCGGCGGTATTGTGGAATGGGAATGAAAGAGTGGGGATAAGTTTTTTGTTTTGGTTTTTGGGGGGAGGAAGAAAAGAAGAAGAGAAAGTGCCTAGGGTCTAGCTCTAATTTAGCATCTGGTCAACCACATAAGGCTAGACATGCTCCTCTTGGAGAGGAAGATCTTAATATTTTCTTTGCATGAATTAATGAGTAGCCCCACCAGCAGTACTTACTGCAGGAATTCATGGTGGTGGAGGCTTGGAATACGGAAGGGCAAAGATTCACTTTCCCTGGGAGCGGGAAGCTAAAGCAGGAGATCTCCAAACCCAAGGAACCTCATCTCTTGCACCTGTCTGATTATCCTACAATTCAGCCATCTTCTGCAGGAAAATGATCAGAAACCAGCACTCACCCTGGCTTCCATGTTAGAGTGGGCAAGACCGGTTCCCTGGATCTGAGTAGAAAAGCCCCTTTAACGTTGAAAAGGGGGGTGGGGAGAAAGGACTTTCCAAATCTTCTCCCCGCTCAAGCTCAGCAGCTCCAATTTGGGAGATTATTTTCAGCCTCCTTTTGATGGGGAGCTCCAAGGACAAAGTTGGGGCTGCAAATAAAATTGAGTGCACCACGCAAAGGGGAGTTACATCATGCCGGGAACGTTTTAAGGAGCTTATATGCAACTCGGGAGAAGAGCTTATTACACCTCTGCTTCCAGGGAGCCTGCGGATCAGATTTAATCTGTAAAAAGGCCCTGTCAAGGTCTCCTCTTGGGCCAACGCAGCCTTCAGCAGACCCAGGCTGAACAGTGGTTCTCTTCCTAGTCCTAAGAGAAAAGCATACACTAAGCCGGCGGCCGGGGAGAGAGTGTCCAACTGTAGCCATCCACTCTCCTTTGTGCTCCACTTCCCCACCTAATATATGGCCGCTCTGCATACGTAACTTCCATAGCCAGCAAAATTGAACGCCCTGATTTTTTAATAATGCTAGGCAATAATTTCATCACCCAGATCACCCTCTTTGCCTGTCAGCACAGAGAAAAAAATCCTCTGTTGTTGGATAAACTCACCAGATGGTTCATCTCTATCAACTGCACATTATGCCTGCCATTACATCTCACTCTTTGTAAATCTCAACTGTTTAGCGGCCATCACACCAGTATTTTTTTTTGCCTAGTTAGCCTTTCAACCTCATTCCCCAAAGTAACCAAACCACACTCAATCCCCCCATGGACCTCTGTTCCCATGCCCGCATCCAGACGCATATGTCTTCTGCTTTATGAGTCACTGCTCGATGCCAGCTAAGTATATTACTGCCTCGAAAATTAACTCGCACACTGAGAATAATCACAGAAAAGAAATTTGTTTTCCTACAAGGTTGTTTTCCAGCTGTTTTAATGCAGACAATTTTACCCTGAAACCCAAATTGAAAAAAAGAGAGACAGAGAGAGAGAGACTTTAAAATCTGCATAATTTGAAAGTGCTTAATGTAAATTAGATAGATCAGCCTAATTTTATTTCAGTACTTTTTAATTGCATTTATAATTAGTAAAATACATTAATGTGCTACACAGAAGGTCAGGAGTTCTGGTAAAGGGATCTAATTAAAATGCCCCACTGCATTTCTGTCACACATGCGCCCAGGAACCTGGAGGCCTGCTTCCGTCCACACTCTGGACCGGACTATTTTTAACTCATTTGTGTCTTTGTCACGATCAGGAATGCTGTGATGAGACAATCCCTTGTGTGGAATAGCCTCACTGTCCCTCTCACCCATGCATTTATGCCTCCCCCCTTTAGAGACTCTCAGTGACTCTATACGGAATCTAAGATCGAGACGCCATTCGTCCTCATGTGGCAAGGTGTTTTTCAACAAGAGTTCATTTCCCCCTGCTATTTCCCTCCCTTGCCCTTCAATCCATTCAAGCAAGGAGGCCTGTCTATACTTCTGTCTCTGGAAAGGGATTCAACAGCAGCAAGCAGCAAAACCAAGAGTGGGAGGAAGTCCCCCTTGCTTGGGTTGCCATGTGGCCTTGTTTGCTATTCCAGGAGCCTCAGCTGAGAACAGAAACCCTCGTCACTCCTCCCTGTAATAACAACTGTAATGCAGTAGTAATAAGATTGATCATTTCCCCTCCTTCAATGGGTCCGCAAAGTCATGGTGAAACTAGGTAATATGCCACTAGGAAGCCCTGGGTCACTGGGGTCACATCCATTCCACCACACTTCCCACAAGCTGTTTGGAGGGCAGATGGTCGCATTAGTTACTCCCTGGAGCTCTTGCCACTGTCCAGCAAAAAAAATCCTGCTCTCTCTGCAGGCTGGCCACAGCTCCAGGGCATACTGAGGGTAATGGGCAGCCTGTTCACAACACAAAGGCACAAGCTCCCCCTCCCTCCTCCCCAGTCCCTGGAGTCCTGGTCACAGGATGTCCCGCCCCTCTTTGCTTTTCACTTCCTTTTGCCCATTATAATGGACACCGTTATCTAGGAGAAACAGGATGGACTCTGTGATCAAGTTCTCCCAGCACGTGGGAATAATCCAAAATCAAGCGGCACACTTTTGGACTCATAACACCAGATCATCACGTGTGGCCATAGGGTTAGTCTGGCACTCCTGCTCTCAGCACATGTCCCACTTACTCTGGGAGGACCCAGCGTCTTTTACAGCTTGTTATACCTATGCTCCCTACTTATACATTTCTTCCATAAGCAGGATATGTATCTATATACTTAAGCTTATATATTTATATAATTACATACATATAACAGGCATATATACTTAATAGGAAAAAAATGGGACATGCATTTACATCTTTGGAGAAATGCATATTCATTTTCTGAAGCCAGATGTATATTTAGTACATGAAACAGAACACCCATATATAGCAACGTTCCCCCTACTTATTTTTTTAATTAATTTAAAAAAATTAAACATACCACATTTTATTCTGGGAACTAACATTTGTTGAATATGGAGATACACTGAGAGCTTATATTAAGAGCTATATATATATTGTTTGATTTTTTTTTTCAATGATCCTGTCCATAGCCCAGTGGACTAGCTGTTGGAAACCTCCCTTTTTCAAATGAAAAATTTGAGGTTCAGAGAAGCTCACCCAAGCTCCCACAGAAAGTAAGTGGCAGAGCTAAACTTGAATCCAGGCTGTCTGATGTGGGCAGTGGACCGAACCTCCAGGCCACACTCACACAGACCCTGAAGGAGTTTATGCTGTGCCCACACAGAGCAAGTACCCAGGAGAAATCTCACAGCTCAGACCCTTTGATCATGATTTTGACTCTGGCCAAACCTAAGATTTTCCTTCTGCCCCCAATGGGCAAAGCAGAGCATCCAGCTAAAGTAAAAAAGGAAACAGAACATTCATCTTCATAAATAACATTTGATATATGCAGATTTCATGGCGAAAAGCATTAAGGTGAATGACCTGGAGCATAATACCGAGCTTCCAATTCTTGTTGTCCTAATAATCATCTAATGGAGATGTCTCTGCCTTATAATGCCCAACTATGTAAAGTTCCGTGACTGCCAGCTTGCTCAAGCCCCCATGTCTTTGTGGAAGTCTACCTGGAAGTCCCACATCTCCCTGGGCCACATGGGAAGCAAACCTTTTCACCCTTTGAAATGGAGCTCAAACACTTCCTTCTTATCAAAGCCTTCTCTGACGTGAGCTAACAGGTCGGTGGCTCACAACGGGGGAAATCAACATTGCTTGGAGGCTCAGCTAGATCATAAGTTGTCATTTAAATTATCTGAGGGGAAAATCTTCTTATTTGCAATATTACTAAGGACAACCATAATCTTAGGGACATCTATATATAGGAACATCATTTTTCCATGATTTCTCACATCAACCCTCATTGTCACACTTAATCCTGTTTTCAGAGGAGAAAAGGAGATTCAGAGAAGTGAAGCAACGTGTCCAAAATCACACAGCTGTGAGTAATAGAACCACTATTCAAAACCAGGCTGTCCATTCTATATATTCCCAGGGCCTTGCACACAGTAGATGCACAATAAATGCTGCTTAAAAGAATAAATGGTGTGTTTTTACTGAAAGCCTCTTCTATTGTGTCCCATCTAATTAACCTCAAGCAGGAGTGAGGATGCCCTTCTAGAGCTTGTCCTGCTTGTCCTAAGGCCTCATGACTTACCTAGAAGTCAATATTTCATTATGAGCCCATCATACAGGTCAGTGTAATAATTAATGACTATCTGCTGGTGTGACTGCTTATCGTATTTTAGCTTAATTCCAATAAAATCTAAATGGTCTATTAATTTTCCTAATAAATTTAGATATGGCCTCTGACCGCAATCTGGCTTTGATTAGCTAACAAAATATTTGAAGATGGGCCAAGCTGGCTCTTTCAAATATTTCAAGCAAATAACACTTAATTGGATTTAGGATTTTCTGCGTCAGCGTATGGCTGTGCTCAGCAGTGAATAAGGGAAGAGGACAGCTTCATAATTGGTCCCCAACGACCCAGAGTTGAGCCACCCTGGGGATCCAACTAGATAATGGTTTGGAAGCTAAATATGACCAAGACAACAAGGAAATAGATCCTCAGTTATAGAAAGAGCAGAAATGGAGCAGCAGAGGATACCTTCTTAGGAGCCCTCCTAAGCAGGTCCTAAGAACTGAATGTACACAGCTACCTTCCTGAGACTGCCTGCCCCAAATATGTCCTGAAAGTCTACACCGTTAATGAAAGCCAGGCAATACAGTTTCTACCCCCAGAGACCCAAAACCAAATGGAGAGAGATGGGGAAAAGAAAATATTCTGCACAGGCTTCTTGCATGCATGCTTCCCCTTGTACTTCAGGTCTTGGCATAAATGTAACCACTGCAGTGTTCCCCTTCCCCGAGTTCCCTAAGTAAAGGTGACCCCACCATCCCCCTCAACAGAGTCTTTATCACAGAACCCCGTTTAGGGTTTCTTTAGGGTAGCTATTAGATTCTGCGATCTTTTATAATTATTTTACGTACATATGTGTTTAATTGTAACCTCCGGAAGGGTAGAGACCTTTGGCATTGACAAATAGTAGATGCTCAATAAAATTTGTTGAATGAGTGAACAAGTGATAAATGATTAGAGGGCCATACAGAGGTTAATCTGGAAACAAGAAACAGAAGATAACAGAGATGGAGCATACCGGGTCTGGAGACAAATAGCTAGATTTAAATCTTGGCATTGCCTCTTAGCAGCTAGGTGACCATAAATTATTTAACCTCTCTGCACCTCAGTTTCTTCATCTGTAAAATGGGATTATTATGAGTGCCTCCCCGCTCCCCTTGTAGAGTAAGAGTACCAAATAAGTGTCGATATGTAAAACTCTCAGTACAGTGACTAGAACACAATCAGTGCTCATGAAAGACTACTGGCAGCGGCGGCATCATTACCACCACCATCATCCTCAGAATATGGGGACACTTCCTGCTACAGCCCTGCTTCACCCCCTGGGATCTGCCTCTCTAGCCTCATCTTAGCTCATCTTTGAAACCTGATCTGTGGAACCATCACCCGTTCTCTTTCGTATCTGACCCCATAGGATACCCTCTGAGGTCAGTGATTACATCAGACATCTACCCACAGTCCCAAGTAGACAATCACTGTGGATTGATGAAGTTACTGATACTAGACTGATCAACCCAACCCTGATTTTATTCTTGGAGAAAGGGGAAACCTTTCCCTAGCAAGTATGCATCTTCCATGTCCTCGAATCTACTCCATGCAGGCTATATTCACTTGCTTATAGATCCAAAGCTTTGTGTATTAGAATCCTGCCCCAGATGCTGTAGGTCCTATGATGTTGGGATTCACTGTTCCTGACCATAGTCTATGGGCAGATTACGACCATCCATTACAGCTCACCAAAGCCCAACCAAGCCTTCACAAAGGTAAAACTCTTCTTTCTCAACAAACTGAGCCAAACTGCAATACCTCTCTATGACCATCTAGAATGCACTGCTCATCCCTATGCAAATGTGAAAAACCAACCACACTGCCAAAGTTTCTGCAAAGGGGGAATATTGATGTAAGCGGTGAGTGTTGTCAGACCTGTCACCAGTAGAGTAAACAAAACAACTAACTCATTAGAGGATGCAAGAGAGATTGTGAGGCTCTAATGGCTTTGTAAGGCAATGAAAAGAAGCAAATGTTTTTCTCTTGAACATATGCAGAAGGGAAAAATGGAACTGTTTACATTCTAGGCTTAAAGAAGGAGGTATAGACCTATCTAATGGAGGAAACTGATCTATGTAGAATGCCAGAAAAAGTTTCTTGAAGGAGTGGCATTTATGCTGAGGCTTACAAGAAAAATGGCCAGGGAATGGGGACGCAAAAGAATTCCAAGCGAAGGGGGAAACATGTTGAAAATGACAAGGTAGAATAGATCTTAGCCCTTAATAGGAACTGAGAAGCTCAGTATAATTGGGCATAGTGAGTGAAGAGAGAGAAGGGGAAAAAAAAAAAAAAACACTGAAGCAGAATCATATCTTGTATTTACAGATGTCTCAATCAATTTGTGCTACTACAACAAAAATACTGTAGATTAGGTGGCTTCAACAGTGAACAGTTATTTCTCACTGTTGTGGAAGCTGGGAAGCCTTAAGATCAAGGTGAGGGCAGACCTGCAGTCTGGTGAGGATGTGCTTCCTGGTTTGCACATGGCCACCTTGTTGCTGTGTCCTCACGTGGCAGAGAGCAGAGAGAGAGAGGAGGGAGTTCTAGGCTTTTCTCTTCTTATAAGGACACTAATTCATCATCCAGGCTCCACCTTCACCATCTCAGGTACACCTAATTGCCTGTTAAAATCCTCACCTACTAATACCATCAGCATATGGGTCTGTGGAGGCAGGGTGGGAGGGTTAGGTTTTCAGCATAGGAATCTGTAGGGGGGGGGAGGTGGGGCACAAACACGAAGTCCATAACAATGAGTTAGGTCTTTTGTTAGGTGTTTCATTATCTGTTGCCACTATAGACCTATAGACAGGACACAACAAGGTAGGGATTACTCTTCCCATTCTCCAAGTGAGAAACTGAGTTTAGATAACTTGAGAAGCGTGGGAAAAGTAGAGCTGGAGTTTGGAGCAAGGTATATCAGTTTGCATGTGATTCCTCTTGGTTTTCCAAGAGTCAGATGGATAAGAATGGATATGTGCCTAAAGGCACACACAGGGGATGTGAGCACTGGGATCCCATGTGATGTGGGAGCTTCCATCTTGCTATATGCTGTCATGATAAGACTGCAGTCTCTTGGTTGCTAATACTTAAGAGATGCCACCAGCCTCTGCCGGGATTTCATATTGGTTTAGCTGTCAGGAGTTAATTAAATGTTAATGTTCAGTCACTTGAAATTAAACATTAGGAATCTCAGCTTTATTTCTAAGTTTCTTAAGTCATCATTGAGGTGTTCTGCTTGCCTCCCCCCACCCCTACTGGGCTGCCCGACTCCTTCCACTAGATCCCCTATCCACAGGCAAATTCATTTAGCTCATTGCATGCCTTGACACACAGCATTTGACCTGCCCAACAGCCATATTCCTCCAAGGAGCAAATGTGAAAGGTTGAACACACACACACACACACACACACACACACTGACACTGTTTCACATAAGGTAAGCCTAGTATAGCATCATAGCTATTTTGTATTTGTAACATTGTATAGAGGCACAGCACATTCAGGGACATAACTGCATTTGACCTCATGGCCAGATGATGGCAATGATGATAATGATGTTGGAAAAGGAGGAGAGATGAGTGGGAGAGGAAAAGAAGGAGATGAAAGCAGAGACAGAAAGAAAGGAAGGAAGTGAGGGGGAGAAAAGAAAAAGGAAGGGGAGAAGGACAATTTAAGTGTTTTTTGTACATTTTCATATAATGCTCACAATAACTCCACAAACAGAGATTGCTACCACTCCCATTTTACAGATGGAGAAACTAAAGCCCAGAGAGGTTAAATCATATGCCCAAGACCACATGCAGAATGGGATGTCAAGACTGATACCACAAATGCTCACTTCCTTAACTACAACTGATCATATATATATATATATGTATATATATATATACATACATATATATGAAAAAGTACAGTTCGGAGAACAGATTTGGTCAAGACAACACAGTTTTCCTTTACTCATATATGAGGTAATAAAGCTGACAGTGGTTAAATGGCTCATCCAGTGTCACACAGCTTGGTGTGAGGCTCTGGACTAGAATCCTGATTCCTGTCTCCCAGAAAGTCTGTGTGTGTGCATGCATGGTTTGCACACACAGATCCAGGCTCCCTCCAAGCCTGGAACTCCCTCCTGGTGAGTAGGATCGCCTAGCATCCTTGGCAAGTTGCCAAATCCCTAGCTGCATTTCAGTTTGGAGTGGTGCTCCTAAATAGCTATGTAGTGGGAGAAACTGGGGTAGGGGGGAGGGACACTCCACCACTTCCCAAAAAGGCAACACCCCTTGTGCCCACTCCTGCCTTTCAGGACTCTGGCCAGTGCCATATTGACTCCAGGAACTTTCAATGGCAGGAAATTGTGGCCCCGCACCTACGCCAAGGTACTGAATTGAAAATCAGAGTAAATCTGCACCAAGGGAGATGTCTAATCAAGGCTCAGGTTTGCATTTCCTCCTCAATGGCATGTTGACAAAACAAGAAAAGACAGAAACAAACACGGTTAAGCTAACTTTCTTCCAGAGGCTGTTCAGTGAGCAGTGGGAATAGGAGGGCTGCCTCAGGCCAGGAGGGAAGAGTCAGAGGGAATATTCAGCACCCGGGCCACACCAAGAATGGGCTCCCACCTTCCCAAGCACTTCCAAGAGGTTGAGTTACAAAGTTAAAGAAAACTGAGATTAGCCCAGTAGAGAGGGGGCCCATTGCAGAAATGTGACTCTCCAGACACCTGGCCAGCCCAAGGTTTAGAAAACGTGAAGTATATTTAGTTGTGGTGCTGTTTCTCCAATATATTCAAAAGAACTTAGGAAAGGACTACAGATGGTTAGAACAGGAATAGTAACAGCGCTGCCCATTTGTGGAAAAGCTGCTCTGTGCCAGGAGTATACACAATGCCATTTGTTCAAAAGTCTTGCCCCATGGTCTAGTTCACAGCCCCTGAAACTGGGATCCCCAAATTTTAAATTACTTGCCTAAGATAACCAGCTCTAAGAGTTCAGAAATCACCCCTTCTAAGTTGCTTGCTTTACAGAGGAGGAAACAGGCTCCAGGAAGGTAGAACTGAGCCAAGGTCATCCTGAAAGTTCTGAGCAACCTGGGAACATGTAAGCCCCAGCGACAGCCCCACAAAATCCAGATGGTGGGCTCAGTCATCTTGCTGTCATATTCCAAGTCACCATTCGGGCCGTGGTGGCAATCATCGTTTTCCCTGCCTCTCCGTTTCCAGGAAACGAAATCTCCTTAAGTGGAAATCAAGCACAGTGTTTTCAGATCAATCAAATGGGTCACAGCAGTGTGGGATCACTTCCTTTTGAATCTGTAAAGTCCAACGCCTGCATTGGCTAACATTTTCTACTCTTCAGAATGTAGTGCAGGGCCAGAAAGACCCGGATTTGGAAGCACTGACTGCTGTGTATTTTTGGGCAAGTCATTTAAGTTCGCCAAGCTTCATTGTTCCTGGAAATGGGAAAGCTACCCATCCATCCCACAAACTTTTGAGTGTTCGCTGCGCATCAAGCACGGTCTTGGGCACTGAGAGTCAAGCAGTGAACAAGCCAGACCAAAACCTCGGCATTCTTGGATAATATCCAAGGGGGGATAATAACAGGACCCAGACTGTGGTTTGCTTGTGAGGAAGAAGAGATACCTCATGTAAAGATCTTAGAACACTGCCTCCTGGGAAGCCAATATTCAACAAATGTCTGGTAAAATAATACAACGATGAATATTCTACTGATCACTTTTAAAACTTGGGCCAAGTTACATATTTTTTTAAGTCAATAGAAAATCAGAAAAAAAGAAAATAGTTGGTTAGGTAGTCTGGTGAGCCTTTAAGTATGAGTCATTTGATGACTGAGGTGACTCAGTCCATGAGAAATGGAAAGAAGATGCAGCATGTACTTCCATGAGGGTAAGGCAGGATCCTGATAGCAGCTAGAGAGACCCTGAAAGAGCCTCCTGCTGCTTCAAGGGCAGGGGGATGACACCAGCACATGCCAGACATTGCACTGGTCCTCCTGCTTCTCCTTTTCCCACAGCTCCCTTGTGTGGGTTGCTATTATCTCCATTTAATCAAGGAGGGAGCCGAGGCACAGGGAGGGTAAGAAATGTTGTCCCCTGGTAGGGCCAAGATGTGAACCAAAACCCTTACCACCACCAGGGGCATTGTTCTTTTCACTGCATGTGTGTTACACTTGTGAACGTTATGAGTCATTTTATTTTCTTTTCATCTTTTTAAAGACTGAGCTTGCCACTTCTGGAGGAGGAGGAGATAAAAACAAAGCTGTTCATACAGTCTCATCTTTCTCTGCACCTTTGACATTAAAAAAAAAAAATGCAGGGATTTCTCCTTAAAAGCCTTTTCCAAGTACGACTTCTTCTTTTCTCTTTCCTGGGAACATGCTAGGCTCCTGTTCCCAGCTCCCTTGCAGCGAGGCATGTCCACACGACTGAGTTAGGGTGGAAAGAGCAGGAGGGGGAAGGACTGCTGGCCACTCGCAGATCTAGCGGATACAAATTCTGCATATGACACCCTTCCCCTCCTGTTCCTTAGAAGCCTGACAGTGACGATGAAGAGTCACAGAGTGGCAGAAGCCCAGGTCTCACACGGGGGAGAAAAAACCTTCCATGCAGTAAGTCCTCAGATGTGGAGGTTTATGTATTATAGCAGCAAATCTTAGTCAGCCCCAAATAGGCTCCTTTTCTTAAGGGTAAGAATTATTTTTATTAAATTCTATAATCTTGGCACCTAGCAAAGGGCCTGGCATATAATAAATTTAGGAAGACTGACTTGGTGGTTAAGAAAAGGGTTTCTGAGATCAGGTCAGCCTGGATCTGACCACTGGCTCCAACACCTGTGAGCTGTGGGAGACTCTGAGAACATAATGTAACCTCTCTGAGCTTCCACCTTCTCAGTGGTAAAAGCATGATACCCACTACATAGACGATATAGTCATGAATCTTAAGATATGGTAGGGAAGGGCACCTGGGTGGCCCAGTTGGTTAAGGGAATGCCTTTGACTCAGGATTATGATCCCAGAGCCCTGGAATCGAGTCCCACATTGGGCTCCCTGCTCAGTGGGGAGTCTTCTTCTCTGCCCCTCCCCTGGCTCATGTGCATTCTCCCCCTCCCTCTCTCTCACTCTTTCTCAAATCAATAAATAAAATCTTAAAAAGATACGGTGGGGGAAAATGCTTAGCCTGTCGAGAGCACATAAAAGCTCTCAGCAGCTGGAACATTCTACTGTTGGTACTGCTACTGCTGATGAGGACAGTGCTGATTCAATGACACTATTAAGTGCCCAACAGTGTGTGCTTGATCCGAATGTATGCACATGTGTGTGCACACCTACATCCTCACTCGTATAAATATATACAAATAAGCGGGCTTATAAACTTCCTGAAGTGGCTTCGAAGTACAAACAAGGATGGTTCTGTCCCTTTCTCACAAGCATTCACTGTCACCATCCATAGTTTCTCCTTCCCCATCCCTTGGGTCCCTTGGTTCTTAAAAAAATTATAATTAATTCATACTTTGGACTCTCAGGATTATAAGGTATTATAGGATGGTAGAGCTAAGGCAAATGCTTTTAATTCACCAGCTGCCATGTATTTAATTAGAGATTCTGATGAGTCCTCCTTACACAGATATGCCTTCCTATACTTCTTGTTGCGTGAGGAGGGAGAGGAAGGGAGAGGCCAGAGGATCTGTGCACAAGGACTCCAGGACTCTGAAACTTTTGGCTAGCAGGGACCGCTAGTCTGTCACAGAAGCATCAGCTGGAACCAGAACAGTACTAGCTGCCGGCCCTCTGCCATGCGTGGTGGGCAGGGGGAGATGTCTTGAACGAGGCTTCTATTTTCCTAGAGCACAGGAAAGCCCTACATAGGGGGGTGGAATGGGATGGGGGGGAATTGACAGATCTAAATTTCTCCTGAGACCCCTTACATTTTTACCTTTTTAATTTTTCTTATAATTTGGGAGAGGTGGTACAAAAAGCATTTGACTCTCCATGACAAAATAGGTCTCAGGATGCTTTGTTTGTGTTCCTGTGCGCACGCATGTGTGTGTCTCATACTTGCTGATGAAGTTCGCAGCTTGGTAAATAAGGTTTATGTTTGCTCTTGAAGAGGGAAACAACTGTTCTCTGAAAAAAATGCTTTTGTCGCAGTAAGTGTCTCTAATGAGGACAGTAGTTAATAAAATTAAAATCCAAGGTATAAACAGCAGAGTTGACAGATTCGGTCATGTCTTCTCTCCATCTGGGGTAAATAATGAGTTCCTAGCAAACAAGAGAGACCTGGGTTGCAGCCCCAGAAGTGTGGTCAAATTGGGTGTCTTATTTGGAGAAGTTAACTCTCTACCTGGGAAGAGGGGTTCACAGGAGTCTTCCCAACATCACACAAGTCAATCACTAGATTAGTCCCACACTACAGACCAAGACAGTGTGGCTTCTTTTCCTACCCTTCTGTTAGGCAGAGAGGGGACGTCTTCTTTAGATGTTTGGAGTTAGGGTATCTTGGGGTTGAACCCAATGCTGCCTGCTGTCGTCTCTGCTCAATTTTTTCAATGAAGCCAATGTCCTATCACAGAACAGCTAAGTCTTTACTGCGTTTGAACACTACAATCCTGGCATATTCTTCCTTTCCAGTGCTACTTACCAGGTCTTGCTGAGGTACACACTCCATCAGATCTCCTCATAAAGTTATCTGCATTGGACCTTGAAGTCCTAGGTTCACTCTACCTGCATCCCTCCACTAGTGGTGTAACACTCTCCTGAGCTGCTCCCTCCATCCCTTCCATTTTGCCAAACCCCACACTCCAAGACCCTATCCTTTGCCACCTCATCTACCAAGTAGATGCAGTCACATATAATTACTTATGATTTTATCTTTCTCTGTTGTATATCTTGTCTTCCAACCTAAACCATAAAGCTTTTGAGGATAAGAGACAGGTTTATACGTTGCCATCCCATCATGGATAAGCATGATGATGGTGAGCCCACACCAAGTTCACAAAGCTTACTGTTCTGCTGACTGATTTATAGAGAGGATTACGTCGAATCTCCTAGGGCACAAACCCACAGATAACTTCTCACTGAGAAGCGTCTGTGTATGTTGGAGAACAGCTCATTAGAACCAGGAGCAGATTCATTAGGACAGAACAGATTCTGTTCCCCAAGGAACAGAATCCCAGACAGTCATACCATTGGTGTGTGCACTTGCTCCTTTATCTCTCAATGGAGGGTCTTGTACAATCACGATACCATCTTCCTTACAAAGAGAAATACAACCAGTTCCTCTTGTTTCATCATGTTTCATCCTACCTTTCTGACCCCTTACCATCCCTTCGCTCCCACCATTCCCAGATGAGGCCAGACACCAATTTCACACTGTCATCTCATTAAGAGTCTGATATGAAGCTAGTCAAACGTGAAATGGGGTTCAGTGAGTATGTCCAGCTGGGTGACAGAGAAGCATCATTAAAGATAAATGTCCAGGTTTGGGTCTTGGGCAATGGGCATGCTAAGAAGACTGAATTATACCACAGGGTGAGATAGTTGGGGAGACTCTGAAGAAAATGGAGGGATCATCCATGAGGCCCTTTATCCTCATGGGTAAATAACAGAACCCCTGGAGCCAAGTTTTGTTCTCAACATCAGGGTAGCTCAGTATCTTCTCAAGCCTGAAACAAGCCCCAACACATCACTTTATCATGGCCCCAATTACTCTCTCTTCCTATCATTTATTTGCATATCTGAATTCCTCTCTTGACTGTGATTTTCCTGTGGGAAGGGAGTTGTCTCATTGGCAACCTGAATCCTGAGAACCTAGCACATAATCTGGAATTTTGTAAATTCGTTGAATAAACAAATGAGCAAGTGAGTAGACCAGGAAGTGTTAATCCGTCCTTAAATTTTGGATCCCATCTTTGAAAAAATATTCACTTTTTATGAATAGCTGAAATATGCAAATTAAAATAATCTGGGGGTATCATTTTGGATCAACTAAATTAATGAAAACATTTCTAAAACAATAATACCCAATGCTGTCAAGCCTGCATATGAAATGACATCTGTATTACATTGGTGGTAAGTTGGCACAGTTCTTCTGAAATCAATAAATCCCTCCTTTACTAACTTATCAAACATGTACCAAGGGTCTACTATGTGCTAGGATAGTAGGGAGGGATTCAGAAGGGTAAAACACAGGGCTTCTCCTACAGGTAGAAACACAAAAAACAAGTAGTCACAAAAGTTGCATGAGTCAGAGAAGAGAGGAGGTATCAAAGACAACTTGGTGAGTTTTCCTGAGAGCTAAGAGCCAACCTGAGATTTCAAGGCTAAGCAACATTACAGCTACAAGGGAGAAGAAGAGAGGTCCATGAAGATGAGAAAGACATGCTTCATCTGAAAGACAGGGAAAAGAGTGTTGAGTGATGTTAAGTGGGTCCAAATCAAGAAGGGCCCTGGGAAGCGTATCAAGAAGTCTGGATTATCCCAAGGGTGATAGGATTTGTATAGGTAGATGACATGACCAGATGAGCCTATTGGGAGCCAGGTCATGACCAGATGAGCCTATTGGGAGCCAGTAAAGAACTGGTGGGAGGAGGTGGGTATAAATGTGGAGAATGAAGTAGGAAGTGGTTTCAACAATCCAGAAGTGAGATGATTTTGCCTGGGCCAAGGTAGTGGAAATGTGAATGAAGAGAGGCAAATTTATTCAAGAAATGGAAGACATTATTAGGAAAACCTGGTAATTTACAGGATGTGAGAAGTATACCATCACAAATGATAGGAGAAGGATCATCACAAATAAGCCAGTGCAGGGCATTAATTGAGAAGAGAACGCAGGAGGGTGGACAGCACACAGCTGTCTGTAAAGAGATGGGATACCCCATCTCTTTAACTTTCTTCAAGGGAATTTATCTTAAGAAGAATTCAGTAAAATGGTAAAAGCTGTAGGACCCAAAGTATCTGTGACAACAACGTCTATAAAAAACTGGCAACAACCTAGACGCCTAATAATGATAGCGCTTATTATGTACCAAGCGTTGTTCTGAATGTCTGACAGATAGAAAGTCATTTAATCCTAACAATCCTATGAAGTAGGTCCTGTTGTGTTTCCTACCTCATAGATGAGCAACCAAGGCACAGAGCCAGGATTTGGACCAGGAGGTCAGCCTGCTCAGAATGTACTTAGACAGACTACCTCTCTCCATGACAGGGAGGTTTCAGTGAGGTTGAACACATCTGCAGGTTGGAATCTTCGAAAACCACTAAACAATCATTAAGGTAATTCCATGGAAACCAGGAAAATGTGTGTGGTGTGTCATTAAATAAAAAATCAGGGGAAATGGTGTGTAAAGTCTGAAAATAATTATATTAAAAGATATGCACACATGGGTCAGATTTGGAGAAGAATTTACCATCATAAAAACAGATGTACTTTTCGAGTGATGAGATTATGGTGATTTTTATAATCAATTTGCCCCATATTATTGTTGATACCCATCTTTTATCTAATTAAAAAGTCAAAACCAGACACACACAAAAATGTATGAGCTATATATTCTCAATTTATGAAGTAGAAAAACAGGCATGGCTAATCTATAGGGATAGAAATCAGAACAGTGGTTGCCTCAAGTTGAAGCACCCTGCATTGGCTAGGGGAATGAAATACTTTCTTGGGGGGAGGGAAATGTCCTATAGATAGATTGAGAAGATGATCACACAGGCATATTTTTGTCAGAAGTCACTGAACTGTGTTTTTGAGATCTTTTTCACTGTATACAAATTCAGTTTCTTGTATATAAACAATGCTTCAATTTAAAAAATAGTATAGGGGGTATGATAGTTAATTTTATGTATCACCTTGACAGGATCAGGGGATGCCCAGATATTTGGTTAAATATTATTTCTAGGTCTATCAATGAGGGTGTTCCAGATGAGATCAGCATTTAAACCAGAATATGGCCCTCCCCCAAGGTGATGGGCATAGTCCAATCCTTTAGGGAGCTGAATATAAGAAAAGTCAGAGAAAGGAAGGATTCAACCCCTCTCTTCAGCCTACTTAAGCTGGGACATCTCATCTGCCCTAGGACTGTGATTTATACCATTGACTCCCATGGTTCTCAGGCCTTCAGCTTCAGACTGAATTAATGACCGGCTTTCCTGGATCACCAGCTTGCAGATGTCACACTGTGGGACTTCTCAGCCTTCATAACTATATGAGACAATTCCTCATTATCTGTCTGTCTTCCTGCCTATCTACTGGTCTTATTTCTCTGAAGAACCATAATTCAGGGGGACAGTCAAAACGAAGTCTTCTATTTCAGCATTTTCTTCTTCTCTATGAGTAAGTCATAGTTTTCTGACTATCAGTGCCATCCAGCACAATCAGCCCATTTCTCTGCCCAGTTTTCTCCTTATAGAAAAGGTAATTTCAAAGGGATGGCTTAATTCCCTAAAACGGGGGTCCTCCACCAGGCAGATTCCAGCCTGCCACTAGTTTTTTTATAAATAAAATTTACTGGAACACAGCCACACCCATTGCTGGTATGTCTATGATTGCTTTCACAGTACAATGCAGAGCTGAGTTGTTGCAACAGAGACCGTATGGCAGACAAAGCTCAAAATATTTGTTATGTGGATTTTTACAGAAAAAGCATGCTAGTTCTATCCTAGGAGAACATTTGGAAGTACATATGAGTGTCTAAGGTTGTCACAGTGACTGACTCAGGGGCCACTGCTGGTGTTTACTGGATAGAGTTACTTACTGCACAGTCTCCTGAAGAATTTCTCCACCCAGTCCTAGCAATAACGACCCCACAGAAACACCAGAAACTTTCCCACCAGGTTTAGAACGTAGAGGAGGCAGCTAGAGTCGAGTCAGGCTTCCACAAATTAAAACTCTGCATGATTTCATTTCCCCCACTTAGAGAGAAGCACTGTTCCCCCTTTGTTCTATCTTTAGGCAAGAAGCATCAGAGAAGCACCCACCTCTTAGCTTCCCTAACTTTATCTAACTTTTCAGTTACTGTTTGACAGCTTGTCTCACAGGTTCCCTTAGGACCTAGTTTTAGAATCAAGAAGAAGGGTTTTAAAAGTTGCCAAACTCAAGTTTAACAGAAGGAGACAGAAATACCCGCCAGGGTTCTAACTTGTTTTATCACACATTCCCTACCTCTCCCAAGTGGGACTGAGAGAGGGTGTTCTGCTTCTCACATCAGAATCGTCACTTCAGAGTTTGCAAAGTCCTTTCTGGATGCAAGAGATGCTGCTCTGCGTGGTAGACAGCAAGGATAGCGGCACTCCTGGTTTTACAGAGAAAGCGAAAGAATGATTTGTTCAAGGTTAAGTGGGTAAATTTAACTTAAACCAGGTCTGCTCACTTCGAGTTGGGAGGCCTTTCTCAGGAGCTGCCTGTTAATATACTACTTAAGCAATTTAACGGTGGAATTTCAGAAACCTTACAGCCTTTCAAGAGCATGTCAGACCACAGAGAAGGAGACAGCCTATTTTGCCTGTGAACACTGACATGTCTGTCCTTGCAATAAACTCAGCACTTTTGAGGGCTGAGGCAATGTATTATTCATCTTAATCTCTCTGCATCCCATAGCCTAGTATCATACATGATACATAATCAATGTTGGATGAATGAACAAATATGTGAATGAATAAATGAATGAGAAGAATTCATTTCATCCTCTCTATCCTTCCCTTTACCAAGAAGGAATCAGAAAAGAGCAAAGTACGAAAGAAAATTAAAATGATAGCTCACATAAGATACCCAACCCTCTTCTAAACTTGTATAGATTTTAGCTAATTTATTCGCTTCAACAGCATCTAAATTTGGTACTATTTTCATCTCCATTTACTTTACATATGAGAAAACTAAAGATGAAGCAAGTTAGAACACTGACCCAAGGTCACAGGGTGGGGAAGCAGAAGAGCGGGCCTTTAATCTCAGGCCTGGAAGCCTCTTGTACAGGGACTCATAATGACTCTACTATTCTGCATTTGATATTAAATGCTCAGGCAACACAACAACATCATCCCATTTGGGGGAGGGGAGAGCAATCCCTTTTATAGGACAGATGTATTTCTAATGGAATCCACACTTAACCCAGGCGAACAGAGAAGGACGACTGCTTAGCTTGTCAGCATTCATAAGAAGCCAACTCTCTCCAGAAAAGTACCTATAGAGATGTAGGGATATGTGGATACATGGATATTTGATTCTGTAGTTTCAATAAAACAGAGCTTGGGCCCCACACTACGTGATAAATGGTTCAATAAGTAGGGTAATATAATGCAGTCAGAAAGAAATACATTTTTATGTGCCAAATGGAATTGTATAACACCAGCTACAGCTTGGGTGATCATCTAATGAAAATGCCTTTGTTCCGGGTAGGAAATGCAGGGGTGAGGAAAGCTCAAGTCTGGAAGTTTAACAACTGTGTATGTCTTACTTTTTTGTAATTTAAATTCAAGATAAATTGAGCAGTTTAGAGAGAGATACTATCAGAGGGCCTAGACCCAGAGGGGTTTGTACAGGGGTGAGGGAGACAAAGTCAAAGTATTATCATTTCCTGAAAAGCAGGTATGCAATTTATTTTCAAATTCACTCTGATCTTATTAAAATATCTTGAGTTCATGTCCCGGTGGTCACTGATAGCACGGTCAGCTAAACTCACCACTGAGGGTCTAGGTTTTTCTAAAGAGTTTTTCTTCCTCACAAACCAATAATTTTTTCATATCTATTTGTTCAATAAGGGAATGAATGAAGGAATGAATGAATGCATTAAAAAGGCTGTTGAGTGCTTTATATGCCAGATACATAAACATGTATTTTGTTTAACTTCCATATGAATCCTATTAAGTGAATACGAATAATAGCCCCATTTCTGAGATGGAAAAACTGAGGCACTGGGAGGGCTTGAGTTTTAAGTGACCAAGTGTGCAGTCAGAACTCACATTTAGGACGATTGTCCTGATCATCTCCTATTCACCCCACTGGGGAAGGTGGGCTCCCTGCCCTAAGAAGTATGAGATGGCCAAATACATGGTACTCCACAGTGAACAGATGAGACCAAGCTTGTTTAATGGTCACATACACTCAGAGCCCAGGAAAGCTATGACAGTCCAAAACACACAGGGCTACGTGAAGGTGGCACTCAGAGCAGAGGGAACCATGAAAAGCTGCAGGAGGCAGGCCTTGTGGTGACAAGGTGTGAGATGCCCCTTGTTCCCGCAGGAGGATGTGCCTCGTTCATTAGAATAATTCTGCAGGCTGGCAGGGAGGTGGGACCCATTAGGTTGAGGACCAGTTGGAATGCAGCTGGTGCAGCTGATAAGGTAAATAGCCAGGTGGAAAGCCTTTCCTGATGAGGATGGAGGGCTGGGGAGGGGTCTATCTGGTAAGAGCAGGGGTACACACAGATTTTTAGGTCCTAGTCCTATGAGGCTCAAAGATGTAAAAAAAAAAAAAAAAAAACGGCATCAAATTTCAAGTCTTCCAATACATGGATGACTCTGGGCCAGCAACTCATAACCAATACATTATTGCCATTCCCTCCCACCTTTCTTGACTTATCCTTCCACCCCATGTGCAAATGCACACACCTTCCTCTTCCTTTATTTCAACATAGGAGAGAAGGCAGGTGTGAAAAGGTGGAATGAGCATCAGTCTTGGGACCAGTAGGTAAGCATATGGGTCCTAGCTCTGCTATCCAGCAGCTCTATAATTGTAAGCCTTTGTTTTCTCTACAAAGTGAGAATGCTGCCACTTCCACTTCAAATGGTGGTTATAAAGATTAAGTGAAATAAAAGAGGCTTTTAAAAAGCAATTTGAATGAAAGAGATTGCTTCTTATGATCATGATTCTCATCATCTCTGTATTTCTTTGACCCCAGGGATATTTATTTAAAGGAGCAAAGCAGGAAAGTAAGGGTCTACCATTGCACCAAATGGTGACAGAAACTAAGTAGAAGTAGTAGCACTGGACCATTCTGAGTGCTTATTAGGTGTCCCTCTCTATGCTAAACACTTACCATCATCATCTCACTTAATTTTTATAACTCTACCAGGTTGTTATTAGCGTTATTCCCCTTTGAAAGGTAAGTTCATTGAGATTCAGAAAAATTAAGTACCCTGCTCAAAGCCAAGTTACACAGGCAGCGACAGAGTGGGGATTTGCACCCAGGTCAGTGTAACTTAGAGCTTGTGCCCTTACCTTTCAAATGATAACCCCACAAGAATATTTGGGTGGTACAGAATGCTAAATCATGGCCCCTCCATAAAGATGTCCTCGTCCCAATCCCCAGAACCTGTGAATAGGTCGCCTCATATAAAAAAGGGACTTTGCAGATATGACTTAGCTAGGGATCTTGAGATGGGAAGATTATCATAGGTTATCCAGGTATGCCCATGTAATTACAGGGTCCTTATAAGAAGAGGGCAGAACGTCAGAATCTCTCATTTGAGGTCGCTCTGCTGCAGACTTTGAAGATAGAGGAAGGGACCACCGACCAACAAATACAACCGGGCTCCAGAAGCTAGAAAGGGCAAGGAACACATTCTCCACCAGAGCCTCCAGAAGGAACCCAGCCCCACCCACACCTTCATTTTAGGACTTCTGACCTCGAGAATTATGAAGTCATACATTTGTGGTTTTTTTCAACCTTGCAGTTTGGGTAATCTGTTACAGCAGCAATAGGTGGCAGTCAGAATATTACTGGATAGAGCAGACACTTTGCTCTAGAGCTGTGCTGTCCCAATATGACAGCCAACAACCACATGGAGCTATTTGAAATTAAGATTATTCAATTATCAAATTTTAAATTCAGTTTCATAGTCACACTAGCCATATTTCATCGGCTCAACAGCCATTCCTCGCTAGTATCCACTATACTGGATAGTTCTAATATAGAACATTTCTATCATCACAAAAAGTCTCCTAGAGAATGTTGCTCTGGAGGCAGAAGGCTGACACATCTCCAATCTGGCAAATATTTCCATAAGTGTGGCATAAGAGTTCTTTGGATACCACGGGTGATGTAAGCAGACTGCCTGGGTTCAAATCCCAGCCCTGCCGCTTTCTGGCTGGGGGTAAGCTGGGGATGACAATAATAGCACTTAGTCCATCGGTTTATTATAACTGAGTATAGACAATATATGCAAAATGTTTTAGCACAGTCCTGGCATATATTAGTGCACATTTAATAAATATCAACCTTTATTATTCTTAAGCCCAGACCAATTTGACAAAGTCCAAAGAGTCTGAGGCCAGAGTGCAACATTCTGAAAACGACTCTGTGCCTAGAAAGCAAGCAAAGAGTGGATGCACTCTCTGTAAGAAAATATTACATAAGACACTTCCCCGGAATGCAGTACCACAGCCATGTGAATACAAATCACTGACGTGCAAATACTCCTCGGAAATATTTATGATCGAACTCTAGCACCAACCCAAACAGCCTTCACATAGTGAAACGAAACCATAAATTATTTCCAAGAACATTGTAATGCCAAGGGAACTCACTTAATTATCCATTATCCCAGAAATGTAGACATAATGTTAATTAAAATGAAGGGGAAAAGCCATTTCCATTTTTTATTAAGATTCATTGGGCTCTTGAAGAGCTCTTTGCCCTGAAGGCTGGGCCAGGTGATGGAGAGCTCATCTTGGGGAGGCAAAAGCAGCAACCTAGACAAGAAGAGGGGCACCTCAAGGTCAAGAAACAGCACCTCCAAAACGGAAGAAGAATTGTCTGACTCTCACTCCCTCATCTTTCTCCCACGGAAGCCTGGGTTTCCACCATTAGGAATAATTGTTCTTTCATCTGGACATTGACACATCCTTGTTCTCTCTTTTAAAGCACTCAAATTTCTGGACTTGGCAGTATGACATGTCTGCAATATTTCATCAAGCTCTAAGTGTACAGACTAGCCAACCTTTGGGTTTCATCTCTTTGTTTTCTAGAGCCCTGAAGCTACATTGAATACCAGGCTCCTGTGGTGCCTGGATGAATGGATGGATGGAGGGATGGATGGATGGATGGATGGAAGGAAGTTTGGAAAACCAACAGTCTAGTGGGTGTTGGGCAGGCCCAGTGGGCCTGGTTTCAGAACCTCACCTTTGACCATACAAGGCAACTTTGTTTTTACAGCTTGTAATTGATGGGGCTCCCCGCCTTCTGAGTAAGTCTTGTCTGGCTTATATTAGACCCTCCTCCGCAGTGTCCCTCCAAGCTCCATCTGCCTTATCTCCTTCAGGAAAGATTTGGGTAGGGGCACCTAGATGGCTTAGTCAGTTAAGCATCTGATTCTTGGTTTTGGCTCAGGTCATGATCTCACAGTCTCAAGATTAAGCCCTGTGCCAGGCTCTGCGTTAAGCATGAAGTCTGCTTAGGATTCTCCCTCTCCCTTTGTCCATCCCCCATCCATGCTCACTCTCTTTTTCTCTCAAAAAAAAGAAGAAGGAAGGGAGGAAAAGAGAAAGGAAGAGACAGAGAGGAAGGAAGAAAGAAAAGAAGAGAGACAGACCAGACCAGGATATAATGTTGGGCATGGAGAATTAATTGGGAGAAAAGAGGGCCAGGCAAGGAGAGGTTTGTTGAGAGAAGCTAGTAGAGTGGAGGATGTTATGTCCCCTCTAGTATACTCAGAAAGCCCCAGAAAAGGATGAGTTACCTTGAGCTGACTTGAGAGTGGAGACTCTACCACTCCGGGATCAAAACACATGCACCAAGACTTTGAGCACTTTAGAATTTACAAGTTCATGTGAGATTTGTTTAAAGTAAAATAGGGGAAGGGGTGTTATTTTAAAAATAAATTTTAAATCCTCTGACATATAGGAAAGGCAACTGTAATGGTATCCTGAAGCCCTGAAGAAAAATAGGCACTCTTATAAATGTATATGGATAATGATTAGTGAACACACAATCAAGTCATTTGCTTGTTTGTTGATGTCTACCATGAACTAGAGTATGTTGGGGAAGCTGGAAACCTCTGTCTGTGGAAAGAGATGGAAGAAAGAGAGGAGCTGATATTTATTGTACACTATTGGACATTTGTCAAACATGTGTAGACATTATTTGTGTTTGTTTATAACACTAACTTTGTAAATATAATTTCCAAAATATCTATATCACACACCTATCAGAATGGCCAAAATCCAGAACACTGACAACATCAAACACTGAATGTGGAGCAAAAGGAACTCTCATTTATTGCTGCTGGAATGTAAAATGGCACAGCCAATTTGGAATACTATTTGGCGGTTTTTTACAAAATGAAACATACTCTCACCATGCAAACTAACCATGCTTCTTTGTATTTATCCAAAAGACTTCAAAACTTTTGTCCACACAAAAACCTGCACGTGGGGCACCTGGGTGGCTCAGTGGGTTGACCTCTGCCTTCAGCTCGGGTCATGATCTCAGGGTCCTGGGATCGAGTCCTGCATCGGGCTCTCTGCTCAGCAGGGAGCCTGCTTCCTCCTCTCTCTCTCTCTGCCTGCCTCTCTGCCTACTTGTGATCTCTGTCTGTCAAATAAATAAATAAAATCTTTAAAAAAAAAAAAAAAAGAAACCTGCACATGGATGTTTGTAGCAGTTTTATTCATAATTGCCAAAACTTGGAAGCAACCAAGATGCCCTTCAGTAGGTAAATGGATAAACTGTGGTACCCTCAGACAATGGGATATTATTGCTAAAATGAAATGAGCTACCAACCCATGAAAAGACAGGGAGGAAACTTAAATGCATATTACTAAGAAAAAGAAGCCAGTCTGAAAAAGCTACATATTGTGTGATTCCAACTATATGACATTCTGGAAGAAAGTAAAACTATGGTGACAGTGAAGAGATCAGTGGTTGCCAGGGGTTTGGCATGAGGAGTGGACAGGTAGAGCACAAAGGATTTTTAGGGCACTGAAAATACTCTCTATGATGCCATAATGATGGACGCATGTCATTATACATTTGTCCAAACCCATAGAAAGTACACCAACCAAGAGTGAATTCTAACGTAAACTGTGGACTTCGGGTAATTATGATGTATCAGTGTAGGTTCTCTGAGTGCAACAAATGTCCCACTATAGCAGGAAATGTCAATAGTGGAGGAGGCTGTGCAATGTGGGCACAGGAGGTGTGTGGCAAATCTCTGCACCTTCTTCTCAGTTTTTTTGTGAACCTAGAGCTCCTCTTTAAAAAAATCTATATGAAACCACAACACTTACTTACATATATAATTCTTGCTAGAGCCTTATTTGTTCTTCCTCTTGGAATTTCCAGAGCCTCCAGCTCCTCCACAGTAAAGTTTTCCCATAGGTCTTCTGTCTATATCAACCCTCCATAAATTCCCTTAGCTAGAGAACAAATACCCAAGACTTGCACATAACTCACAACCTGATTTTCTTCCAAGATCTCCTTGCTGCCTCTCTTCTATGTTAGTTTTCTGGGACTACTATAATGAAGCACCACAAATTGAAGGGCTTACACAACTGAAATGTGTTGTCTCACAGTCTGAAGACCTGAAGTCAAAGATCAAGGTATCAGTAGGGCTGATACTTTCTGAGGGCTATAAGAGAGAATATATTCCAAGCCACTTTCCTTGGCTTATTGATGACTGTCTTCTCCTGTGTCCTCATATGGTCTTTCTACTGTATGTGTCTGTGTCCTAATTTCCCCTTCTAATAAGGACACCAGTCATATTGTATTAGGGCCTACCCCAGTGACCTCATTTTCACCCGATAACCTTCATAAAGACCCCATTTCCAAAGAAGGCCACATTCTGAGTTCAGAATTTCCAAAGAAGGTCACATTCTGAGTTAGGACTTCAACACAGGAATTTGGAAGAGACACAGTTCAATCCATAACACATTGACAAGGTGTTTCCAACTTAGAAAATGAGATTTAGAATGCAGTCCCTCAAGTCTCTTCTACCTCCTGTTGCATCAATTTAATTGACTCTGATCTTTTTATGGTAGTTTTTAGGCTCTACAACCAGGCTTTCTGCTGACATACCACTTGGGATTCTTTTATGGGGCCAAAGGCACCCCCACTCTACCCCATCTCAATCCTACTTCCTGGCTTTTCTAACTTTTCATTCCTTTGAAAATGTAAAACACTTGAGTACAATAGGTTGAAAAAAACAACAACAGAGGTGGTCAGTGTGATCTAGCTTCTCATCTGGGCATCTCATACCTGTGTCCTACCGAGAGTGGCTCCATTTGGACACAATAAAAATCATTTTCTAATAAAGTACCGGGGAAGCAGCAGAGGCTACCCTGACCTCCCATTTCAATGGCGCCCATGTGGGCTGATCCCAGAATCATCTGCTTCCTCCACAGCAGGCAGACTCAAATCTGCACAAGAGTAATGCACAGAAGAGCAGATTTTGGCAACGATGCAGAGTTTCAGCCAAAATAAACGCTACCACCTGGTAGCTTTCGAACAGGATCCATGCCGGTATTTCATTTGGGCTGAAAACACTAGAAAAATAGTATTTTGCATTTTGCACCTGTAGCCATGCTTCCTGTCAGCCACATATCACTTTCCAATGATGCCATGAGGTGGGTAGGAGAAAGTGTATTCTACAGGGGTCTAAACAGGGAGGGCATGTTAGATTCTCAGTCTCTAATAAGACATGGTGAGGAGGGAAAAAGCTATAGCATCCTATGAAATTTTAGCATCCATTTCTTCAGAAGCTCAGATATCTTAGCAACCCCCATTTGATGCACATTTCAGTGTTCTTTTGTTAAATCAATGGTATTGCTGCCAAATTCGTTCACTTATCTCATTACAGTTCAGCTTTGCTTATGTTCCAAAAACTAAGCATGGAGGTAAATGTTATATACCTCACACGGGTGCACACGCATTCATTAAGCATGCACACTATAGAGAAATCTGACTTAATGAAAGTTTATTTGAAGAGAATGCTTATTTAAATGCAGTCTACTCTTGCAAATGGAAATGGGTTATTTTTGGATAATTGCATAGCTGGGTGAGCTGTGCATTCACTCTGCTGGGTGGCCTGACTGTTTCTTAACCTTTCTAACTGGAACAAATATATATATTTTTTCATCTGCGGAGAGAAACTAATGGGACTTCATTAGGTCAAGAGTATGGTCATGAGGCTTAAGGACTGAGGAGAAATACAAGCAGGAATCCCCAAAGAATAATGCTGGGTGAGGGAGGAGGCGACAAGGCTGAAAGCTCTCATTTTGATACCACTGAGCATTAGGTCCAGCAAAGACGACTAATGAGGGTCTTTAAATATCTAATTACAGTAAACAGCCTTCCCCTTTCAAATAAAAAGCTTCATTTATGCCTTTTTAGGAGTCAAGAGGAAAGCCACCCTATAAATATAATGGGGAAGATATTGAGAGTGTCCCAGCAATCCCTGTTGTATACTTAGAAGGCTTGTAACAATAGCAGGAAACTGGAGATGTGTGTGAGTTTGGATGCCAAGCAGGGTGAGATGGGGACAGGTCCAGCTCAGTGTGAGATCTGTAAGGGGTTCCTGAATCCTGTACCCCATGCTCCATTCCTTTCGGTCTACAGGACCTTCATCTCCTCACCCAACTCTCCCCAGCTGATGGCCAATTCTGGAACTCAGGCATCAACTGTCATTCCCATAGCTCAGTTTCTCTTGTTACGGATTGTGGCATTCCATCTTAAATCTACCTGGACAGACTCCCCTTCCTTCTAGTGACAACACCTACAAACAGTTCCTTATCTATCCCAAATTCGGAAAAAAAAAAATAATAATAACATGGGCCATAAGATGAGACGACCTGCTGTCTTGATGTTCCCCCTTTTTATCCAGAGTCTGTCCACCAACCCAACCCTCCCACTCCAACCTGTAGTTGGAACTGAATACCCAGCTCTCCAGGGCCTATGGAGGAAACAACCAAGGTGTGCAAGACTCTGTCACACAGGGTAGGAGTTGCCCAGTACCAATGACGGAGATATAAGTTTCTGCAGCTTGAAATAAACAAAAACAACCACCAGAAACAAACTGACAAACAAATAAAACCCTGCAATAAGATGATGCGAACTTGTTGTAGAGAACTCATTATCGGCAAGCCACAGCACAGACTGAATTATAAGTAGATGTTTAAAGACTAGATGAGTTTGGAGATAGTGGCTCCCTAATGAGAGATTAAATGAAATGAGTTGGGAATTGGTGGGAAGGGATAGAAAGGAGAGGACCTCTAAGACAGAAGGGGGACATAGCTTTAGTTTCTAAGACTTCCCAAAGATGTTAAGGGAAAGAGGATACCTATGGAGAGGTTGGGGGAAGAGCCCCTCCTTTGCATGCCTATGCCCACAGTTTGAGACCTGGTAGGAAGCCCAAGGGAAGAGCATAGGACATACATCATGTGTAAAGTAATCTGAATTCAGTATCCTCACACCTTTACTCTTGGACTTTGGTGAAATAATAACTTCTTTGAGCTCCAATGTCTCTGTCCCTCAAGTAATGTGAATACAACTGGCTCTGTCTACTTTCATTATAACCATCACCATGTTTCTGTCACTAAAATTTACTGGAAACTCATATACACCAGTCACAGAAGTGGGCACTTTGCATACGGTAGCTCACTTAGTTCCCACACAGCCTTATGAAATAAAATCATGTTGCCCATTGACTGATGGAAAGAGTAAGGTCACTTGCCCAAGTTCACTTAGCTGCACGCGTTAGACGGATTTACAGGGTTCTTGATGATGTGTCTTATGAATTACAAAGCATCAGCAAATGTTACAATCAAGTGTTTGTAAACATCTCTTCTAATAACTGGCAAGCCATTGCTTAGGTGGTTTCTGAGAGGCTCTTTTTGGCATAACTGAAACTTGTGGGCTTGCTACATATGTCAACTCCCCAAAAACATTCTTACCTTTGGTCACTGGAGGTCAGACCCAACTAGGGCAGGGCCAAGGGTACCTGGCAGCAAAGCATCCCTCAAACCAAAGCAACTAAATGTGGTTTCATAAAGGGCCAGGTTCAACCAAACCACCAGTTGTTTTCTAATGGGAAAAAAATTATCTTACTGCCTATGTCTTTGGGGGAAAAAATCCCATTAAAAACTCTTGTCAAATGTGATAATTGATATGATAATTCAGTAAGGAAATGACTCTTTAGCAGGTGACTGCCATGAATGTTCTGCAAAAATGCTGAGCAACAAGGAACTTTCCCATGGAACCCCAAATTACAGGGATTGGACTTGCCCCAAGGAAGGAGGAAAGGCTTGTGTTTTCAGAATCAGTAAACAAAGCAATTCAGACTGGTGTTTGATTGTGTAGCCTCCGTACACACAGATCTCACTTTGCTGGGAGTAAGGGATGCTCATTCCCAGAGTTCCAGGGACTAATGGAAAGAACAGGAAAGAAGAGCGTAAATACTGAGGGGTCTTGAATCTTCCAGGTAGCAGGCACACTTGCTCCTCAGTGAGATGTCTACTGTTCTCAAAGTCTCCATGGGTTACTGTTTTTACTGCCTTTGTGTCTGGGGTGAGGAGGTTAGTTTGTAATGCCAGAGAGTTCAGTCTAGTGAGGTGGTGGAAGCCGGCTTGGTAATACACACGTAATAGAGCAGCCAACAGCTCCCACCAAGGGGAACTCAAGGTCATTAGAACCTCCTAGCATGGAAGCTAACCTCCGTTATAGATGCTGCTGGTGTTCCAGGAGCTGTAAGAGCTTAGGGACAGTCCGTCCCCCCGGGACATGGCATTGATGGTGAGCCAGATGGTTTAGAGGTCCAAATGCAACCATCCTGCTCCACATCTTTCTGCTCTGCTACATCTCCCCATTTGCAAAAGAATCTCATATCCTTTTCACATATTCAGTCAAATATTTATGGGACACCTATATGTACCTGTCCCAGTTCTTTTTTTTTTTTTTAATATTTTAAAATTTATTTGACAGACAGAGATCACAAGTAGGCAGAGAGGCAGGTAGAGAGAGAGGAGGAAGCAGGCTCCCCACGGAGCAGAAAGCCCAATGTGGGGCTCGATCTCTGCTAGGGGAGATAGACAGTGAACAGATGAATAAAGAAATAATATCGGGGGGGAAGACAAATCCAGGAAAGCTAAGAGAAGGATGTGCTATCTCAGACAGCAAGCTCAAAAGAAAGTTCTTTGCAGCACACAAGCAAAGACCTGAATAAAAGAAAGTGAAGACCTCTGTGAATCCTGGGTCTTAAGTGCAACCAAGTTATGGTGGTCTTGGTACCACTGGGCGGTCAGCAGGTGGTATGACCTGCTGATGGTCAGGCATAAATCACTTTTCAAACCCAAGTTTTAAAAATATTCCCTTGGAGTAAGTGCTCTCAGATTTGTGCTGACTTCAGAAGGCAAGCAGACTGCCTTGGCAGCAATTTTTAAAAATAAAATGAAAAGCAATTATGTTCCATCACAGCAATTTACTCACTGAAAATCTGGGGAGAAAAAAGGTAAATACATCCCCTACACCCCCAAAGGCCTCCTGGGCCAGGGGCTTTCCTCATGGCCAGAGCTGGCTCTCTCCCCCTCTGGGATGCGGGCCCAGGCTGTCTTCATAGCTCCAGGGAAGGCGTACTCTCTGATTTCCTGGTACCAACAGAGTAGCTGGGAGTGAGTCACCCCCAAGCACAGCCAATTCGAGCAACGAACAGCAAAGACAAAGGAGAGCATTTGTATGTGTTTCCCAGACTTGACACATTCTAAGGAGGCTGCAGCCAAATCAAGCCTCCTGAGGTCTCACAGTGTTGATATGCAGTCAAAAAGCTTAAAATGACACCAGAGGAGAGGAAAGACTGCCCAAATCGTGCTGCACTTTCAACCCAGCCAGACGCCCTGCATTTCCTGACTAGCGCGTTTGTGCTCTACTTTCTTATCTTGGTTTCCAACCACCCACCCCCATCCTCACGAGTCCCTCTATTTTAACATTAGGTTTTTAAAAAATATGTGCAAATAGTACATGCTCAGAATATACAAAAAAGCAAAAAGGAGGAAATAAAAAACATTCACAGTGTCACACCATTCAGCAATAACCGCTTTTCACGTTCTGCTGTGTATCCCTCAAGAGTTTTTCTTTCCCATCTTATTTATGGATACATATTTTTAAACAAGCATAGCCATACGATGTGTCATTTAACAGAATTTTCTCACTCGAGGAATCAGAAATACCTTCCCAGGCCTATGTAAATGATAGAGTTATCCAAATGTGTTTACCAAATCAGATTTAATGGCTGCAGAGGATTCCATTTTACGGGCAGACCATCATTTATTTGATTTTTCCTGTTATTAAAATTTCATCATTATAAACAATGCTGCAACAAGCATCACTCACTTCTTAATTTAACAACTATTTATAGAGTACCTTCTGTGGCTAAGTTTGAGAGCACATCCTTAATTACTCCTTGAGGATAAATTTCTTGAAGTGAAATTGCCGGGTCCAAACATAGGCTTGCATTTAAGGCATCTGAAAGAAGCATATTTGTCTTGCCCAATCTCTCCCTGAAAGGTTATTCTAAGTTGTATTCCTACCAGTCCGGTATGAGTGAGTCTGGCCCCCAAAATCTTTGACAGCATCAACTTCTCATTCTCTTTCTTACATATATATATTTGGGGAGAGGGGGGATGATTTTGTAAGAAAAAAGTAATGTCTGTTTCACTCCTCAGTCCTTTGTTGCTACCCAGACTGAACATTTTTCCACGTGGACTGGCCATTTAGATTTCCCTTCCTGTGAATTGCTTATTCATAGCTTCCACGGTACGTCTTAATTAAGTCTAGCATGAAGAGGAAAGAACGGAGAAAATTAATAATTATTGAGTGCTTGTTATCTACCAGACAGTGCATACTGTTGGCTTTGTGGGGAAACACTTATCATTATAACTGGTCTATCATTATCCCCATTTTATAGGTGATAGTGTTATAGCTTGGAGAGTTTACCTGCTCAAGAATGCATGGTAGAGAGCAAAAGCAAAATTCAAACCCTGCTTTGAATTTTGTTCCCATCACTGCCTTCTGGGAGATGAGGGTGGGGGCTTTAAAACTTTGATTCTGAGGTTAAATGTTAGGAGGATCCATGTAAGGGCCAGAACTGAGAAGCTTTGGTCCTTACTGTGGGGTCTTGCCCCAGCACCAAGTCAATTGTTGACATTCAGAGGCTTCCTCAGAGAACCTGCCATCTCACATTTTTAAAAAGATTTTATTTGTTTATTTGAGAGAGAGAGAAAGAAAGATCAAGTCGGGGGCAGAGGTAAGGGAGAGGGAGAAGCAGACTCCCCGCTGAGCAGAGAGCCCAATATAGGGCTTGATCCCAGGGCCCCAAGATCATGAGGTGAGCCGAAGGCGGACACTAAACTGATCGAGCCACCCAGCACCTCTCATCGTACATTAAAAAAAAAAAAAAATTCATTTTATCTCAGGAGCCTATAGGGATATGTTCCACAGAAAAGACTCAAAAGGGGCACCCAGGTGGTTCAGTCAGTTAAGCAATTGCCTTCAGCTCAGGACATGATTCCAGGGTCCTGGGTTCGAGCCCCACATCAGGCTCCCTGCTCCTCCTGCTTGTGTTCTCTCCTTCTTGATCTGTCAAACAAACAAACAAACAAACAAATAAATAATCTCTTAGAGAAAAAAGAAATACTTGGAAATAATAATTACCAAATGGCAGGGCTAGATCTTTCCCATCATGGCTGGGTGGCTAAGGAACCATTTCATAAATTAAGGCACATTCTGCAGGCAATCACAGCTTCTGGATTCTGATACACTCTTTAGAAGTAGCTTTTTTTTTTTTTTTAAAGAATTTATTTATTTATTTGACAGAGAGAGATCACAAGTAGGCAGAGAGGCAGGCAGAATGAGAGGAGGAAGCAGGCTCCCCGCTGAGCAGAGAGCCTGATGCAGGGCTCGATTCCAGGACCCCGAGATCATGACCTGAGCTGAAGACAGAGGCTTAACCCACTGAGCCACCCAGGCGTCCCCAGAGGTAGCTTTAATATGTTCAAATGTACATGACTGTATCACAAAATAAACAGCAGTGTGAAGTATTTCCTAATCCCACCTTCTACTTAAGCCTTTTCCGCTTCTCATTAGAAGACTGCTCCTTCATCTTTTCTCTGATCTAAGTCCTACATGTTGCTCACCATCTACCCCACCAGGTCCTTTTAGCCCCCGGCATCCTTCACGGGCTGCCATCATATCAGTGACCACACTGCACAGTTTGTCAGCTTGCTTTTCACTAAGGTAAAATTCATATAATATAAAATTAACCACTTGAAAATGAACAATTCGATGCCTTTCAGTACATTCACAATGCTGTGGAAACTACCACTTCTATCTAGTTCCAAAATATTTTTATCACCTTGAAGAAACCCTGTCCCCATTAAGTGCTCAGTTCCCATTCCTCCCTCTCCCCAGGCCCCAGCGAGCACCAATCTACTTTCTATCTCTATGGTTTTATCTACTCTGAATATTTCACATAAATAGAATCATATATGTGGGCTTTTTAAACCTGGCTTCTTTCACTTGGCATGCTTTTTTTATTTTTTGAAGATTTTATTTATTTATTTGACAGAGAGAGATCACAGGTAGGCAGAGAGGCAGGCAGAGGGAAAGGGAGGAGCAGGCTCCCTGCTGAGTGGAGAGCCCGATGCGGGGCTCGATCCCAGGACCCTGGGATCATGGCCCGAGCCAAAGGCAGAGGCTTTAACCCACTGAGCCACCCAGGTGCCCCTAGCATGCTTGTTTTTAAATTAATTTTTTAAGTTTTTTATAGACATATCATTTATTTTTATCCCCGAGGGTACAGGTCTGTGAATCACCAGGTTTACACATTTCACAGAATTCACCATAGCACATACCTTCCCCAATGTCCAGCTTTTTTTAAAAAGTTCATTTATGTTCTAACATGTATGCATACCCCATACCTTTTTTATGGCTGAATAATATTCCAATCTATGGGCAGATCACAATTTCAATATCCATTCATCCGTTGATGGAGATTTGGGTTGCTTTCATCATTTATTGTTATTATTTATTGTTATTGTCATCATATTATTGTTCATCACGTTATTGTAAATAATGTTTCTACAAACATGTGAGGACATTTGTTAGGATACCTTTTCCAATTCCTTAAGAGTGAATTGCTAGGTGTTTGTTTCTACTTTCTGGCTTATTAGACTGTAAGATACTTCAGGGCAGAGGTTTCATCTTGTTTACCAATTTACTTCTAGAGCATAAGGCAGCCTGCTATCCTGGTTTGCCTGAAAAACTGTGTGGTTCCCTGGAACATGGGATTCTCAGTGATCAAACTGTGAAAGCCCCAGGCAAACAGGGACGAGTTAGTCACTCTACTAAGGCCCAGTATGTTATGTGACATGGAACCACTACTCAGTAAATATTTGTTAGATAAAAAAAAATTTTTGCATTTACTTGACATTTACTCAATCATGACATGTCTCAGCATACTGAGACTCTAAAAGATTTGTTTTAACCCAATAAAGCATTTATAGCAATCTATAAAATTAAAGAAACCTACACTTACAGTGCACTTGAAGCATACACAGAAGGGAGCATGGAAGTTTCACACAGGGAAACTACAGGCTGTTGCAGCATTAAGCCTATTTGATGAAGATGCCCAAGAAGTGTCAAAGGCTTCCCTGTCTTGGGGAGAGAGAACTGCCTTATGTGTCAAGAAGAGGAAGGAATATCGCTCCCTTTTACTGAATGAGATGAGGAAGATCAGAAAAACACCAATAGCAGAGAGTGGCAACTGCTAGTCCTTTCCTGTGGGAAACTGAAGAGCATTCAGACACGGATGAAAATTAATATGAGACCTTTGGTTTTACCCAAATAGAGATCCAGCAGATGCTTGGCCTTGGAAGTAAAAGAACCTCCTCTATTCTGGGCCATTAAGAACTGCAATGAGATACCACCTCATACCTGCTAGAATATAGACAGACATAGATATAGATATAGATATAGAATATAGACAGACATAGGTATAGATATAGAGATATAGATATAGAATATAGATATAGATACAGATACAGATATAGATAGATAACAGCTGTAAATGAGAATGTGGAGAAATGTTGCACATCACTGATGGGAATATCAATTGGTGTGATCTCTCTGGAAATAGTATAGGAATCCCTCAAAAAAATTGTTTTTTAAGATTTTATTTATTTATTTGACAGAGAGAGATCACAAGTAGGTAGAGAGGTAGACAGAGAGAGAAGAGGAAGCAGGCTCCCCACGGAGCAGAAAGCCCAATGTGGGGCTCGATCTCAGGACCCTGAGCTCATGACCCGATCTGAAAGCAGAGGCTTTAACCCACTGAGCTATCCAGGTGCCCCTTGGGGTCCCTCAAAAATTAAAAAATAGAATTACCATATGATTAAGCAATCCCTCTTCTGGGTATATATATCAGGATCTCAAAGAGATACCACACACCCATGTTCACTGTAGCATGATTCCTAATAGCCAAGATATGGAATCCACCTAAGTGCCCATGAACAGATGAATAAAGAGTATTATCCAGCCTTGGTGGGGGGGGAGTAATCTTGAAATTTGTGGCAACATGGATGAACCTAGAGGACATCATGCTAAGTGAAATAAGCTGATCACAGAAGGACAAATACTGCATGATCCCACTTATATGAAAAATCTAAAAGAAACTAATAGAAGCAGAGAGTGGAATGGTGGTCGCCAAGGACTGGGGGAGGGCGAAACTGGGAAGTATTACTCAAAAGGTATCAAGTTTCAGTTACACAGGATGAATAAGTCCTAGAGAGCTACTGCATAGTATAGAGCCTACAGTTAACAATATCAAATTATATATTTAAATATTTGCTGAGAGTGTATCTTACATTGTATTCTTATTACTAAAATGATAACTATATAAAAGGGGGCAGGAGGAATCTTTTGCTGGTGATGGAAATGCTCATGGCACAGACTGTGGTGCTGGTTTCATAGATGTGTATTTATCTCCAAACTCATCAAGTTGTATAGATTAAATATGCATGACTTTCTGTACATCAACCATGATTCAATGAAGTAGTTTAAAATTTTTTAATAATTTTTTTAAAAGAAGGGAAATGAGAAGAGCTATAAATTCTTGACAAGACTTTGAACTTGAGTAACTGCAGGAGAGACTGTGAGTTTGTGTCTTTGAACGTCCCAAAGAACTTGATGGCATTTCAGGAAATGTGTAAGATGTGGTTAGAGGGACGCAAAGTCAAGATCAATGATTACACAGGACCATGAAAGACATGGAGGAGGAGCCATAAAGGAAGTAAGAACATCAGGACAGAGATGTACCTAAGGACTTCACCAATCCCCACTGTGGACACATGTTATTTGTACTTGGAGTTGGTCTCATATTTCCATCAACTTTCCTACAGGCTGCACACAGACTTCATGCCATTATGCAGGTTCAGACATTCTAAACTCATCCTTGTTCTCACTTGTAGGAAGTCAGGTTAAGGAACCCCAATGATACAGCTAAAAAGAAATATCAGGGTAAAGCAAAGAAAGAAAAAATTACATATATAGGATATATCCTACATACACAGCCCTGACGGTACCCAGATATGTGTATAAGAAACAGCGTATGTGTACTTTCAGTCCTTACAGCATTTCAGAAAGGTACACCTTCTTGGTTTCCCCATTTTATGAACATGGAAATGGAGGTTCAATAAGCTAAAGGAATTTGCTCAAAGTCATGAGATGGTAAATGGGGGAGCTAAGATTTAACTCTGCTCTTTTCATTGTCTCTCTCATGTCCAACTCATTCTTCCTTTCTGGATGAGCCTAAACAGGGAGGTGGAGTCAAAGTTCACTTTCGCTGGAGGGTCAGCAGTCCTTTTTCCCACACTGGGATGTTAAATGAGCCATACTCTTTTCTGACAGACCACACATTGCTTAGATGTACATTCATAACCTTTCTCTACCATGTCCAAAAAGTGAAGGTCCTTGGTTAGATTAGGATGTCAAATTTATCATTCCCTGTCTCTTCTGACATCCAACACCTTGTACTTGCAACACATCATTTCTTTATTAGTGATCAGCAGAACTGTGCTCACAGAAGCTTTCCTATTCTGGGTCTTAATTTTGTACATTTCCAGTTTCCATGGAGACACTACATTCTTGCATTCTAAGAGTGTCACTGTAAAACAATGTGAAAACAAAGCAACTTCATAGAAATGGCTCACTCTGGACATCACCAGGCAACACTCTCATCAAAGGCATAGGACCACTGTGCTGTATTTTGGGGTTAATTGCTGAGGCCAAGCTCCCTTCTTTCTCCCCCAATCTAAGAGATGCTTTTCATGCCCATCCTGGGGACCAAGTTCACAGTTATGAGAGCATCTCCAGGTCTTCCTGCTTCAATTATTGCACCACTGTTATAATAAAGTCAAGAGGTAACTATGGCAACATTATTCCAAGGATAAATACCACAATATCGCCTTCAACTTTTTCCCCCCACAAACAAATGAAAAATCAAGAACATGTAGGATTAATAGCATCACTTGTTAAAAAGCCAATGGACAGCAGAGTTCAGAAAAGCTTTAATTAGTGGAGTCTTTCCTGGCTCAGTTTAACACTTGCTCTATGCCTCCCACAGAGAAAGCACATGTGGGCGGTCAGCCTCGGAATTCAGTATCACCAAACCTGGACATCATGAGGCATCCGAACCTGGGTTTCTGGAAGTTCACAAGGTGTCCTGAGTCTGCCTGCGCTAGAAGATCAGTGTTGTAGGCAGGGGTAAGGGCTTCCACCCTGAAGTAGAGAATGGCATGGTGTGTCAGCTTCAGCTGTAGTGGTGTTGGCCAGAGCACAGAGAAGAAGAGCTCACCATCAGAGCTTCCATGGCTTAAGACCTAACAGTAGTCTAACAGAGTGGTTAAAAATATAGACTTAAAATCAGACCAATGACTTGAGCTGAAGACTCTGCTCTTCTACTTATTAGCTCTTTGACCTTAAACAAGTTACTTAACCTCTCTACACCTCAGTTCCCTCATCTGGAAAGTGAGAATGATAGCCAACCTCATAGTGTCATTGTAAGGATTAGGAATGACATGTGTGGCAATCTATCCAACAAAACCCTGTTTATTCTCAGGTCACATCTATATTACATTTCCCAGCTTCCTGTGACTGAGTTATGACCAGTGAAATATGAGTTGCAATTATGTGTTCTTCTTGGCTACCCCATTAAGAAATTCCTACTTACTCCCCCCCACCCCCTTGCTGGCAGAAAGCTACTTAGTGCTGATGGCAGATTCTCAATCAACTGGGTCCTAGTTTTGTGTCTTAATCTACTTGAATAATTGCATGGAACAGAGCTCCCCAATCTTTTATCAACTAGGATCACCTGAATTAAATCATTACTCATAAAGAAATTTCTATGGTGCTCACACAGTTAGGGACTTACATACTTTATCATTTAACATGACTCTTCATTGTACAAATGGAACATGCTTAGCTCAGTTCTTGACATGCAATGAACACTCTGTACCTGCTAGGTGTATTAGTGAAAAGAAGCCACTTTTTCTGCATAGCTGGCCAATCTGCCAAGAACCCTGGCAAGTTATATCTCCATGACTTCATGGAGTCTATTTGATTCATAGAGTTAGGTATAAGCTTTTCTGCTGCCATAAGTAATGAAGTACAAATTGAGGAAATTAGTTATCAATTAGTCATTCGATGGTTGGGAAGGCAGGCGGCAGGCATAAATGGTGCCAGATTAGTTAAGCCATGATAAATTTTATTGCTCTACAAGGATTGGGTCTTTATCCATTACTTCTCAAATTTATCTTTATTATTGGCCCCAGGACATGAGACAGGGCCTGGATGTGGAAAGAGGTAAGAGACTAGCCAGGGCATTTAGGAGATATAACAAACTCCACAGCAAAGATGGTCCCCAATGAAGCTGTTTATGGGCCACTGCAAGGGGAAAAGACATCAGGAAAGCCATGGCTCATCTTTCCTTACTGCCCTCTCTGTAGGGGTTTCCAGTTTTCCTAGAGAAGTCCAACCGTTTGCACTCCCTTTCCTTATAATTATCATACCATACTATAATCCCATGGCATTTTGCATGTCACTCCACCACAGGAGGTATGAAGGGATTTTTCTGTTCATGCGAAAGATGTAAAAACTTGGGTCACAGAAATTAAATAACAACTAATAAAGGAAAGGGCTTGAACCCCTCTGGTCTCCAAGCCCCTGTGACCATCTATGTCTTTGTACTCCTCCTGATGCCTAGCATAGAATTCCCAAATTATTTCACAGCTTAATATTCCCAAATTATTTCATAGCATAATTTCACTATGCTTAATATCCAAATTTTCACCATGATCTCAGAGGCCCTCCAAGGTCTGGCACCTGCATGCTCTCTATCTTCATTTCCTGTCCTTCTCCTCTCCTCATCATGTCTTCTAGCTATGAATTGGACTTAAGTAGCTAAAATTAATTCCTGGAGGCAATGGACTTTTATGGTCAAGTCAGGCCCTTTAGGTCATAAGTAAAGTTTCAGGAAAAGCCAGGGCTTAGGCTACAATAATACCTAACGATATCAGTGACCCATTCAATAGGATCAGGCTGGACCAAAGCAACAAGCTTCTAATTGAAACCCTCCCACAGGAAGTCCAGGTGGCTCAGTTGATCAAGTGTCTGCCTTCAGCTCAGGTCATGATCTCAGAGGATCGAGTCCCGCATCGGGCTCCCTGTTCAGTGGGAAGTCTGCTTCTCCCTCTCCCTCTGCCCACCCCTCTTTGTGCTCTGTCTCCCTCTCTCTGTCTCAAATAAATAAATAAAATCTTTTAAAAAAAAAAAAAAGAAGAAGAAGAAAGAAAGAAAAACTCTCCCAATCCTGGCTCCAATCTAATCCTCACTTAAAACACTCTCTTCCTTTATTAATTTCATTTTACTTTTTATTTATTTTTAGAGAGCGAATGAGAGAGCCATGGGGAGGGTGGGGGGCAGAAGGAAAGAGAGACTCTTAAGCAGGCTCCACGCCCAGCATCGAGCATGCTCGATCTCACAACCCTGAGATCATGACCTGAGCTGAAACCAAGAATCAGCAGCTCAACCATCTGAGCCACTCATGTAACTCCAGACTCCGCTACTTTATGATAGCTAATACACACTGGCACTTACTAGGTACAAGGAATAATACTGAGAGTGTTACATATATTAACACATTTAGTAAGAACTTAAGATGTAAGTTACCATTATTATCCTCATTTTCCTGATGAGGCTTAAAGAGGTTAAGTACTTTGTGTATAGAGGACCCTAGATTCAAAACCAAGTATTCTTGCTTTTAGCTACCATAGTATGCCACCTCCAGCAAAATAGTTTTATGGGCAAGGTTACCCTGAAAACCCATAGTTTCCTATAAAGTGTAGTACATGTGGTTTTGCATTATTAACACTTACACATTAACTCACTCACTAAAACCACCAAGCTAGATTAGAAAAAGAATTAAAAAGAAAGGCTCCATGCTGATATGAGGTAATTATCATATACCTACAGATTAATGGGTAATGAGTAGAGAATCCCATATTCTTTCTGCTTTCTTACAGGGTTCAGGTCTTTGATTTCCTATTAAGACTCTATGACCTCAATACAGTTCTCTACTTATTTATGGATACGAAAATTAAATGAGATTGAATGATATATTGGAGTGGTACCTTATATGGAGAGTAGCAGTAGTGTGCTAGTAAATGCTTAATAACCAGATCTCAGGATGGTAGGTGGAGGAAACCACTGGTCTGTAGCATTTTCTAGTTTCCATGGTTTAAATATTCCCATTATGGCCAATTTCAAGTTGCTGATATGACATAACTAACTGGCAGATTTCCTTTTTTAACCATCAGCACTTACCAGCCATGACAAGTTGGTTTGAGCATACCATTAGGGGGTAGGTCCTATAGACAGCTCTGCAAAGAGAAGCAATTCCAATGTATATACTTGGAGGGATTCTCTCTGCCATATGGAAATAGAATTGTAAGTCTTTTCTCAAATGAAAAATGCAGCCTAAATTCTATGCCTTTATATTCTAAATTTTTTTGAGACTAAATAGTAAAACAAATAGTGTACAAAGTATAGAATTTGTAGACAACTTACAGCACTTTTTTCGCTTTAATGCTCTACATAATGGTATTAAAATCTTTACCTCTAGATTTTTAATAAGCACATTATGAAGACTGAGCTATGCCCAAAAGAGCCACTACTAAAGTGTAGTGTGTGAACACACACACATACACACACATACAAAGAGATTTGCACTCTTTTTTGAAAACTGTTCTCTGCAAGTTTTTCTTTCTTGTTAATTTCTTTTCATTTACTCTGAAATACAATATACATCTCAAAGTTGTATGGACCCAAAGTAGAGTGTGTCTGGAGTTCTTTAACCAAACTTCTCTCAGTTGCCTAGCAGTTTAGTGAAATCCATATCACCGTTCCTCTCTAGTGTAACAGACATAATCCCAAGAGTTGGAATTCCAAGAGGGAGAGCCTTTTCTGAAACCTTTGTAAAATGCCTGCTCATCCTTTATTTCAGGGGCCATTCTCTGTGAATGGAGAAAAGAAGGATTCTGTAGCCCATGAAGCGCTGGAAAGCACAGTGCCATAATTATGAGAGTCCAATAGCTCGGTGAGTGGTGAAAATGGGAGCCACTCAAATGGTTTTAACATTCTAATGTTTGGGATCCAAGATAAACCTTGTTAATTTTGAGTCAATGTCATTTTTTCTTTCCTCCTTTAGAACAGTTGATATTATACAGATATGCTACTTTTCACTTCCTCTGGACCACAACCTACACCAAATGTTCTTCACTTTCAGTGCAGTCCTAGGATGGGCAAGTCTTTATGCTACTCTATATCTGTGTGACTTCTGGTAAATGTCTTGCCCTCTCTGACCCTGCCTGGATTGAGAACATTAGGCTCCACCTTCCCCCTGTGGCTTCTATCCCCTCTAAGGCCAAGGACAACTAAGTGTATCTATTTGTTTTCAAGCAGAAGTCTATGTTGGACAGATTAACTTCTTTATTCAGTGGAGAGGGAATCTGCCCACTGGCTTCACAGAGGTGTCAAATGACATAATGGATGTGAATACTCTATAGGGAAAAAAGAAAGATAAGAGCTTCACAAATGTAAGGCATTATTAATGTTAATTACTTGCCAATGATATGCATAATGCCCAGAATCAGTGAATTTTAGAGCTGGGAAGAAACTTTATAATCACCCAGTCTAATCCATCATTTCTCTAACACAGCCTAAATATTACAGCCTGCAGAGAGCTCCTTAAACTGTCTGGGTCAAAGCAGTTTAAAGAGCAAAGAGTAAGTGAGAATCCTTCACATCCAGGTCACCTAACCCCAGGAAAAATGACCACCATTTTCTGAGGCTGATCTGGGTGACAAAAACCTTGTATTTCATTTTACCTCAGGTCTGTGTGAGCTGATAAATGGCTCTTCCTTTCCCACAAGCCATAAAGTCCCAAATTATGTATTGCTTGCCAATTCCTGCAGTGTAAATACTCCACCATGGCCAATTTCCTATATCGATATGAAGCCACTGAATATGAAGTTGTGAAGAGACTTATACAACTGGGTGCTGCGGTCCAGTATCATTCTGGCAGCCCAAACAGCCAGCGCAGCCTAGGATGAATTTATAACTACTGAGTGTCTGACCTCAAGAGATTCCACGAGCCACTGCTGAGACAGACTTGTGAACAGGTAACTAAAACACAAGGTGAGAGTAATAGTAGAGAAAGTGGGTTCAAGGTACTGTGGGCCTCCAGAGGACAGAAAAAGTAATTGAAGAGCAGCTACAAAAAGAAAATGCCCTTTGAGACAGGGTTTAAAGAAGTGTAGGAACACACTAGGTGAGCAAGGTGCCAGGTAACAGGAAAGAACACACAGATAGAGAGCATGACACAAGCAAAGGCAAATAAAGAGTACAAATGATTGTTTTCAGGGCATAGTCATCAGTTACATGTGGTTGAAATTCTTATACTAAACCAGCTCCCAGCCCAGAAGTTGGTGGCAAGATGAAGGGGCCCTCTAGAAATCTCTCTTGCATAACATATGCCCTTTCCACTGAAGGGGTATAAACACTATGCACTGACAGAAAAACAATGCAATCTACACATGAGATTTTAAATTTTCTAGTAGCCACTTAAAGCAAGCAAAAAAAAAGGGGGGGGGAATTATTTTTAGAAATAGGTTTTGTTTACCCCACTATGTAAAAAATATTATCATTTTAACATGTGGCACTAGCCATGTTTCAAGGGCTGGAAGGACATGTGGCTAATGTCTCCTGTAGTGTATGCTACAGTACCAAGGTGGTCTGATCTTCTGAAAAATGCAAATGGAGTCCCCAGGGAATAGGGGCAGGATGGGTGCTATGTGGTTTGGGAAACTTCTGATTTGTCTGGTCTCACTGTCATTGCCTCTGCTGACACCTGATTACAACCACAGTGAGTGGCATCAGCCAGTAGAAACAGAGGACAAAAGGTGCCCACCCAATGCTTCAATCACATTTATCCCTGGGATGTAAGAGCTCTAGCTTCTATTTCTTCAGGTGATCAGAGACACATCTGGAGAAATACAGAATGTATCTACAACCATATCTATTCCCTTTCTCCATTCTTTCCAGCCAGGAAACAACAGAATGGGAGTTGGAACATGAAAATAAGTTCATTTGAGAAGAGCATTTAGAAGAGGACCAGACTAATGGTGAGGGGTAATAATCCTTCACTCTCTTTATTGTTATGCATAGGATGCATCCTGTCTGATACAATATGCGCTAGATCAATGTTTGTTGCCTCTATTATTATACGGATAATCATGCTGACTGAGTTAGCTCAACTTCACCTTCCTTCCAGACCTCAAACCTCTTTCATCCTAGACTACCCTGTGTCCTATTTGTGAGGGGTAAGGTTGTACCCTACAGTTCATGAGCCCTTCTTAAGCTTACAAAGGCCCTCACCCCCTCTTTCTTTGTGAAGCCTTATAAGATGCCTACTCTGTCTGGTACAACTAGATCCTCAGTCAAGACCAGTTGGGCACTGAATGCCCAAAACTTTCTACAGAGACACTTTGTCCAACAGTCCCAATGAGATGAATACAGGACATTATTGGATACCCAAGGAATGTCAGACATTCTTGTGGCTCCTGAAGATATGAAAGTGATCAGGAGTGTTGCTTTCATTTGACAGCATCTGAGTATAGAAGTTTCCTTCAGAACAAGAAATACATCCCTGCTTTTACTTTTCCAAATGATTTATAAAAGCACTGGGTTCACAAAAGCTGCTCTAATACCTTCTGATGGGTTGAGAAGAAAAAAAAAGAGAAATCTCAAATTTCCCAGAAGGAATACTCACCATCTTGGGCCAGATGATAGAAAAACATAAGCCCCTCATCCTATCACTCTCTGAAAACTCTTATGCACCAGAATCAGAATACTTCTCATAACATGAACACTGCATTGTTTAAAAGTTTGATTTAATATTTTCTCTTACTTTTGAAATTCTCCCAGGTCTCAGGATGCTGAAGGATTGGGCATAGCAGAGTATTTCTAGTCAATGATAGCATTATCGTATGATTCCCGTTAATCCCTAAATGCTGGAAATAGCACACCTAGTATTTAGCAAAAGTCTGGCTTCTTAATACGGCAGGTATTAGGGTAGGCATTAGGTGTTTTAGATAGCAGGAGAATTTCATATCCCTTTCTTACGTGTTTTTTTTTTTTCTTTAACAAAGTTTCTTTTCAAAGTTTCACTTTAAATATAAAATATGTCCTTGTGGAAGCTGTTACAAATGTCACCACTTTAACCGGCCCAAATTTATGGTGGCATTGAATTTTAATGGAGCCATAAATGTCTGATGTAATGGTGATATATGCATCGCAATAAATTGTTATAGAGAAATATAAAAATAAGTGTAAGATAAAAGATTGTGTATAAAATATGTTTTTATATCTCCTTTAATGATTAAAAATCATACAAACTTGATATTCTAAATCACTTAGAATTGCCATTGTGGCTCAGAGAACATTTTCTCCCCTGAAAGTCTTCCCAGGCTAAGTTGATGATTCTATGGTCAGAAATCACATCCGCTTTAATGAGGACATTTAAGATGATTTTTATGTTGACGTGGGAAAAAAAGTAATTAGCATTAAAGAAGATGGAGATGATGACATCAATGACCCTTTGCCTTGGGAATGGTCCTCTGGAACTGACAGGATTGATGGGTCTGGGGCCTCGAGACAACTCCTGCTGTCTTCAGGGCGACCCTAACACTCGCCCAGTGTCTTGAAGTGACTTGGCAGCTCCAAGGACAGATCAGGAAAGCGGAAGAGGACAGGAGTAAGCAGTAGGAGGTAAGGCACTAGTTGTCGGGGGAGTTGAACAGAAGTGGCTACAGATGACACTGGCTACTCTCCCAGCTTCACCACTGACTTGCCTGATGAGCAGCCTCCACCTTTCCAAGCCTCAGGTTCCCCATGTACAAAATGGAGGTGATAATAGCATAAAGGTGTGGGCATCTTTATTTTTACCACATGCCTCCATTAGCCTATTTTCAGTACCGCTCCAGTGTTCAACTGAGCACCCATTTCAGTGCATTATGATTGCTCATCCATTCCTCCCTCCAGAGTAGTATGTGGTAAACAGAGACATCCCTGCAGCCACACTGATCTTGTCAAGGATAAGAATGTGAACCCCCACCTCAACCAATGAGAAGCCAGAATACTTGTTGGAACTTTGGGGACAGGAAAAGATACTTTTCTGCTGGACTTCACCCTGAAAGAATATGGGCTTGAGGAGCTGCAGCCCTTCAGCAGCCACCATGACTACCTGTCTGAACATGGTACCAAGAAATGGGAAGAGGAATCAAGAGATTAGGAAAAAAGCCAAAAGCCTGGGACACGGTTTAAGTCCCTGGATCCAGCCATGCCTGAAGGCAGATTTTTCTGGATTTTTCAATTGCATGAGTTGACAAATTCTCTTTCTGCTTCTCATCATTTGTGGTTTGGTTTTCGGTCACTTGTAACCAAGTGAGTCCTAAATGATAGAATGGTTTGTGATTTTGCTGTGAGGATGAGTGAGATAATCCACACAATGTTCTTTGCACAGTATCTGACAAACAAGGACTCAGTAAAGGTTGGCTACTGCTATTATCATCATGGTAAAACTGACTGCAGCCAGCCTGTGTCTTAGGGGCTCTGCTGCACACGTGTTTGGCAGAGCCCCTCAGGATCTCCAGGGATGACGCCATGTTTGGTGACCTGCTGCCCTGCTCTCCTCTCACTTCTGATGATTGATTGCCAGGGCACCTGGTGAATATTAACACTGGCCCTGGCTCTCCAGGGAGCCCCCAGACTGTGAAGTCCTGAAAGTCAGCCTCCTCCCCTTGTGTTTGCTTCCTCCCAGCCTGGCTCCCCACGGCCACTCTGCCCTCTCTACCCTCGGGATGTGGCTCCACTGCCAACAAGATTTGGGCTTCTGTTTGCTGTGGAAAAATACCAAGTTCAAAGAGAGCCGCTGTGAAGCACTGACCGTACCCCCCCACACCGCCCCCCTTTCCCCCGCCCATCCCCCCCCACCCCCCGCCCCTGCAGCTGGCCACAAGCTCCTTCCCAAAGCCTATCATCAGCTTAGACTCATCCCACCTTCTCTGTCTCTAAAAACTGTGGCTTGTACTGATTATTTTTCTTATCTTTTTTTACCATCCTACTGTGCCAAGGTTCCTGCTTGCAAAGATGGAATGGAAAGTGCTCAATTGGAGTCTAACTCACTTCTGAGTTCACGCTCTTTTCTACAACAAGAGGGACATTGGTCCCAGCTCCTCATATCTTCTTTTTACCCCTGGAAGTCCTAGCTTGACATCTTAAGGTGAACAGCAAACACCAAAGCGTGGGTATCTGTCTCTGTCATATGGAAAGTTCTCCAGTTTTCTCTCCTATTTTAGAGCTCCATTTCCCTATAGATGCCAGGTAGATAAGGACTAAGGAAAAATGTTTGGCAAATGGCCACACCTCTTTACCAGGACTCCTTTGCTTTTGGTTTTGCTGTAACTTTTATTACCTTCTAATAGTCCCTGTGATTTACTGATTCATTTTTATTGTCTGTTTCTTTCCCTTCCTAGAACACAAGCTCCATGATATCAGGGATTCTTGACTGTTTTGTTGCTGCTGGGCTCCCGGGGACTGGAATAGCACTGGACACGCAGAAGACTGTATATGTGCTCAACAAATACATGTCGGATGTTAAATACTTGATAGGGACCAGGCTTAATGTCCATATTCCTCTGTATTCACGACACCAAGTTCCTATGCATTCATTTGTTCATTGATCCCTTCCATCCTTCCATCTCCTTGCTCAATTATTCATCCCTACCAAGTGTGAACGAGACGTAATTACCACACTCAAGGAACATACAGTCTAATGGAGATAACGTCTACTTAAACCAACCGACACTAAGGCATGGTAACCTAGAAAAATTTCAAGATGTGGGACACCTGGGTGGCTCAGTTGGTTAAGCGGCTGCCTTCGGCTTAGGTCATGATCCCCGGCGTCCTGGGATCAAGTCCCGCATTGGGCTCCTTGCTCAGCAGGGATCCTGCTTCTCCCTCTGCCTCTGCCTGCCATTCTGTCTGCCTGTGCTCCCTCTCTCTCTGACAAATAAATAAAATCTTTAAAAAAAATTTTTTTTCAAGATGTTTGGGGAGCAAGGCAAGAAGGAGCTTTCTCTAAACCTGGTATGAGTGGGAGTTAGCTTGTCTTTACCAGAGAGAAGATAACCCGTGGAAAGCCATGAGTTCATCCATCTTCCCTTGCTTTCTGCTCCAACACTGATATTTATGAAACCCTCTAGCCAAGGTTTAGATTACCCAGCTGATTGCAGCAGAAGTTAATGTCTGGTATTTCACTGTGATACATTTATAAAGAGCCATAAATAAATTCTGGGCCATGTGTTGTGGGAGCCCCCAAATTCAAACATCCCAGCGGAAGATCTAAAGCTAGACTGAAAACAATGGATGGGGCTTCATGCTTTAGATTTACTTAAAAAAAAAAAAGGTTTATTGAAATATAATGCACATATGTGTATGTCATCTATTTGAAGTGTTCAAGTCAATGGTGTCTAGTTTATTCACAGAGATCTGCAGTTATAATCACTGGTTTGAGTTCGATAATAAGGGAAATTTGGGATGGGAAGGAAAACTCCAAGCACACTTCACTTAGCAAGAAATAGAGATTTACTGACTTACAAAAAATAGGATAAAGAGCCAAATAGGGGCAGGGTGATGTGGGAAATTGTGGAGCATGGGTGAGACTAAGCAATGTTAAGCCAAAATATTTTTTTCCAGAATCGTTTTTTTTTTTAAAGTGATACAGATCTTGTGTGATTACACTGCTTGCCAAAGTCAGGAATCCAATGGAAAGGGGACACATGTTGGACCCCGTGTGAATTATGGGAAATGTAAGATACCCACTATTGTCAGCCCTGTTTCACCAGGGATGTGCCCGAGAAAACAGAGAGAAGGTTATTAACACAGAATCAAAGAGAGAAAGACAGAGAGACTTTGGGGAGGAGAAGGAAACAGTGGAGAGAGGGAGGGGGAAAGAGGGAGAGAGAGCGCAATTGAAAAAGAGACAGGAAGACAGATTCACAGACACACAAACAGATGGAGAGAAAGGCAGAGACACAGAGAGACAGACACATGCAGATGGAGAGAGGGGAGGGGGCAGAAAGAGACAGAGACAGACGGTCAGAGAGACACTGGCACAGGAAAATGCAGAGACACATAGAGGCTGTTTAAAAAATAAATTAAAAAAAAAATTAACAACCTCCACTGCCTTCATCTTGAACTCTTCCCAGGCTGATCAAACGCCCTCCCCTGCTCCCTCCAGGCCATCTAGAAAACAGGGTGCCCAAGTCCTTCTCTCACCAGGAAGCAGGAAGGGATGTGGGGGAGGAGGGAGCAGAAGCTGGGACAAGAAGTGGCCCCATATGGCCGTGGGTGGCTGAATCGCACCTCCCCCCAGTGCTACTCTGGTGCACTTTTAGCAAAGTGGGAAGGATCTCAGGGAGTGTTGCTTAGTGACAGGTTTGATTCTGAAACAAAGGAGGCAGCCCAGTATTTCAAAGCCCTAGACCCTGAACTTCCCTAAACACAGGTCCCAGCATCTCCCCTAGATGCTGAGTTCACCTCATCCCTGCATGAAATGAACAGTGGGGTGCTGGGTGACCAGGCTTATAGCAGAGGGGGGAAGGGCCACTCCACTGGACATGGGTAACCTCACAGCCCTTCCCCATTATCATGGCTGATAGTTAAGTGAATTGAATGAGAATATGGATGTCAGAATCCCTCTGTGGGTTCTAAGGCTCAGCAGACCTTTGTCATGGCTCCCTCTGCACACAGGAATATAACCATAACATCCCAGTGTTGAAGAGCACACACTTGCCCATGCCTCCACCCACCTGGAGCACATGCATGACATGAATATGGATACAGTTTCCTGAAAGGTGCATGCCTGTACCCATCACACTCACAACTGGGTCCTCCTCTACTGAGCCAGCAGACATGGTCGTACTTAGTGATCGGGGCAGGGGCAACGGTGAGGTGGAAGCAAGGAGGAGAGCACAGAGGGGCAGTGTAGGAAGAGATGGCATCCCCAGGCATCGTGAAGAGAATAAGCTGCTTCTAGATGCCTCTAACACCAAGGCCACCAGGCACCTTTGCTAGGAGGAATCTGAGGTGTGACTGAGAAAAAAAAAAAAGAGCCAGGGGATAGTCCCGCTCTGTTCTACAGAGTTTCAGGACAAGCACTGACTAGGTTTGAGTAAAAGGCATGGGAAACATGACATGTGGAAAGCTTTGAAAGCATCACCCCGACACCACAGACTGCCTTGACCCCTTCTTTTAGTTAAACTAGATAAGGATGTTATTAAAAGATGGTCCCTTAGTATTTTCTAGGCAAAGCCAGCATCTCTGTGACTACAGGAGAATGAGGCATAGAAACCAAAGACCTAAGGGAAACTCGACAAACTTGCACTGTAAGGAATGGCTCCCACCATGCTCACCACCGCGGACTATACTCACGGTGCACCTTTCTTGAAGGCAGCTCCCTTTCTCTTTCCTCATTTTTTGGTGGCCAGTTTAATTCAGCTGAGTCCAACTGCTACATGCCAGATCCTGTGCTAAGTCCTGGAATTGCAGAGAATAATACATCATTCTTGCCTGGGATGACCTCACTGCCCAGGGTAGAAGTTAGGATATAAAGTCATCCCACAGCCGCCTATATTCAAGTCTGGAGGTTGGCACTGATGGGGAAAAATGTCAGCAAGTGCACCCTGAGTCTCATTAACCTGGCTCTGAGCTCAATGGACTTAAGTAAGATTATCAATTCAGCTGAAGATCAAAAGCTAATGCTACCTCATTTCCTTACCAAGGGCTTCTTTTGCAATGGCAAGTCTCCATAGGACTCAGCAGAAAGTAGGTTTCAGTGGGGGAGTAAAGCATAAAGTCTTTGACTTGAGGAATCACCAAGCAGCATGCCTCAGCTGGCAGGGAGAAGTATATTAAACCAGGCAGGGTTGTGGAAGAAGTTTCTTCCAGCTGTAAACTACCCAGGCAAGTACTTGGGGAAGGATGAGTGTGGATAGAGTTGGTAGGGAAGGGTGAGCATGGAAAAGAGAGGAGAAGACAGAGAGGGAGGAAAGACAGGACAAGGAATGGAGCGAGGGAAGGAGAGAGAGGACATTTGAGACAAGTCGGTGCAGCCAAACAAGGGTAATGTCATCAGGGTTGACCCTAGGTATTAAGTGACCTTGCAGAGTTCAACACTTTCTGGGCACAAAAGCCTGAATTCCTTGACCTGACCAAGACCAGGTAAATCCACTAGACGTGACCACTGTCACCTTGCTGCAGCTGCTTCACTGACAACGCTGCTGCTTGGAAGGACATTCTAGGGCTGGAGATAAGCGAAACAATTTGCATGTTGGATGTGATCTTAGAATTAGTGGGAGATTTGAGTATATATGACAGTTTGTTCCCCAGGGGGCCTTCCTTGACTCTACCTAGATGAGGACTGGGTCTACCCAAAGCCGAGGGTTTGTGAGCTCTTTGCATAACTCAGTGTCCGTTAGAAGTGTTAATATATTCTTAAATGTCAAAGTGTAGGCTTAGGAACCTAATGTTAGGCCCCAGTGATTTTTTTTTTTTTTTTAATTCTGAATTCCTGGTCAGTGAAATCTTTAGGTCTAGCAAATTCCTACAGTAGGTCACACTGCCTGTTTCATTTCAAAAAGAGGCGTTTTGGAGAGTTTAAGTCAATCTTATTATAGAGTCATAACTTACATATGGTAAAATGTACCTGTTTAAATGTATAGTTTGGTGAATTTTGATAAACATATATAGTGATACAAATTACTACCACGATCAAAACATGGAATAGTTCTAGGATCCCAAAAAGTCTTCCTCAAGTCAATGTTCTAGGTGTTAATTGCAGACAGGCTTTCCCCTCAAATCAGGGAGAAAGGTACACTTTATTTTCATTTCTGGAATGAAATCCTCACATTCACACAAGATCAGTGAAGAAGACACTGTGGAAGACTTAAAACCCCATCCTTCATGCATAGCCTCCATGAGGTTGGAGAATAAGACTGGTCCCCCCGCACCCCCCACCCCGGTGCCCCAAACTTCTAGCGGAGTTTCTGGCACTTAGGGGACTGGTAGTAAGTCACTGTTGAATAGATGCATGAGAAACATACAGATTGGATCTCAGATTAATTTAAAGATTAGACAGAAAGTAGTTTATTCACTGCCAAAAGGGGCATTATTTTTTTTTTTTTTCAATTCACCAGTACAGAAACAGAGGCTCAGAGAGGCCTCAAATCACACACAGCTAGAATTCCAACCATGCTCTGCTTGACCCCAAAGCCTATTTTTAGTCTATGACTTGCTGCCATCTTCATTTCTGCAAATTCCGACAAGCACCCCAAAGCCAGCTAGCTCCTATCCGCAGGCTGAGCCTCCTGGATAATCACGTTACCAAGAAGCTTTCTTGCTTCTAAATGGCTCTGAGCCTTCCTGGGCCGAGAATGTTCAGTCCAGCAGTCACTGTTAGTTTCTATAATTTTAATGAAGAAGGGCTGCTCCCTCTTGGCTCCAGGTCTTTAAACTCCTGAATTTTAATAACCAACTCCACTGATGATTTACAAATTTCAAGGCAGGAATTAGCAGAAAATTCCATATTTCATAGATACTGAATTGGGCTATTATCTCCATGCAGCAGGTGCCAATTTCCTATCAAATGGTGAAATGCCATAATTATCAGAATTCCATTCAAATTCTAAAAGTAGATAAATAACCAATGGGAATATCATTTATTCATTAGAATATGAAAAAGGAGGGAAATATTACCCTGTTCATGGCTGCAATGAGGCTGCCTTTGCAAGGGAATGCCTAACTCACTGATGCAGGTTAGAGGATTCTAGATTTATTAAGCTCTCAGGTCCATAGGAGAGAGGAGCTTCCATTAAACACCTGAACAGATGAGATAATGGGCCACTGATTGAGGCCAATGTATGAGATATGGTGGTGTCTCCTTAATTTTCTTTTAGCTGATAGAAAGACACATAATAAAAATCACCGAAAAATAACCACAACCATACTACTTCCTAACATATAAGGATCTCCATAGAAGGTACTAGTATCTCCAACAAATTGAAGCTCAGAAAGCCTAAGTCACTTGTCCAAGGACACACAGCTTGTAAGTGACAGATTTAGGTCAGCCAGGCTCCAAAGTCTATGTTTAGCTGGTTACATTCCTCAGCAACGGCAAGCTCTCAACATGTATCATTTCCTCTGTGACCCTTTTGCCCTACAGCTGGATCCTGAAAGTCCTGGGGTGATTTCAGGGTTTTCACCTGTCACTGGGGACCCTGGATAGGAGCCAGGGCTGTGCAGGTAAAGTTTACCCCGGCACTGTTTATCACCAACAGTTTAAGGTGAAAGATGGTATTATGTCTGGGCATCTCTAGGAAGTGGTATTTCAGGTACTTTTGGTCTGGGGTAGGTGGACTGAAGATGATCTGGGAACTTGGCTCAAAGTGAGGAGAAGGCAAGGGGGCCAACAGCACACAGTGGTAGGAGCTCATCAGGAAGCCCCCCACGTGCCTGGGACTCTTTCCTCAGGGCCTCCTGTGGAAGAGAATTTGCTCCTGACAACCTCAAGGTGTAGGGCTGGCCCCAAAAGTAGGACCACTCAGAGCAAAGGAATATGGATCAAAAAGGCCAGGGTCCTGACATGCTGGTGGTTTTCCTGGCAAGGGAGGAGCTGTTGTCCAAGGTGGGGTGGTGCAAGATATCCAAGGTGCCAGTCAGAGAGGAGGTTTAGATGGTCGGGACCATTTAGCAGTATTTAATTTAGACAGGGCAAGTCACAGCATGGCTCATGAAAAGAAGGTCAGGCCTGACAAATCTGTTTGAGTTCTCTGAATACATCTCAGAACTGGGAGACAATGGTTCCATAATGGGCAATTTATCTGCATTTCAAGGAGCATCCGATCTAGTATGACAAAACTGATTGATTTGCAAAGGCCAATATGGCACGCTAGCAAAGGGAAATTAAACTGGGACCCAAGAATTTTAAATCAGATAAACCTATTCTACCTAAAGAAAAAGGCTTCTTTTAAAAAATAAGGTAGAGGAAATACAAAGAAGATTTGGAGAAGTAAGACTCAGGTTTAGTCAAAAGACAATGGAATGAATGGAAGCTCTCACTCCAAGGATAGTCACCTTTTGCTGGCCAGCCTCAGGGATGTGATTTTGTATGTGGTTAGATGCTGTGAAGTCAGTGCTGTGAACCAACTCCCAGGTGGAGCTAACCTGCTAAACCTTGCAGCCTCATCAGGCCAGGTGCCAGCCAAGAGGCTGAGGACCTGGAGACCTGGCATCCTGGACCAGCCCTGGTTGGGGGAGAAGGCAGCTGGTTGTGGCATCCTTGGGAAGCGCGGGCTCTATGCCAGGCAGTGATGGCAGCTGGCCCCATCACTGGTCCTGACAGGTGAGCAAGCCACAGGCGCTTGAATGGCTGTGCCACGTGCCAGCTGTATGACTGTGGACCTTGACCTGCCTCTCCAAGTGTCCTTGTGTGGAAAATGGAGATCATATGGTCATTTTACAGCTCAAGGGACAGACCCACAGAGAAGTCCTTTAAGATAGGGATTTATCTTAGGCAAGGGAGTTTCTAACAAAAGGAGCTGCTCTGCCATGCTCATTAACCAACATGCCATCTTTCTTTGCAGTGTGTATCAGGCATCATAGAGGATACCCCAAGTATCTCACTAGCTCTAGGGCTAGGATCAGAACTATCTGCCCTCAATCCACTCTGACACCTCCTAAGGGAAAGCAAGGCATTGATCAGACTGGGGTTTCCTATCCAGCATGGAACATGCTCACTGGACAGACTTGAGCAAAGATACCTCCCAGTGCATTGGTCTCCCCCAAACCCAGCCTGCACATGTTTTGCTTCCAATGTCATGGTAAAGATGCTGATTTCACTCCCTGTACATGGCACAAATCATAGGGACTCAGTGTGAAACCCAATGAGAACTTCCCCACAAAGACTGAAGGGCAAGATAAGCATCAGATAACTTTTATTTTCTCCAGGAGGGGGATGATCTCTGACAATTCAGTGGGCTGGTGCAAATATTCAATAAAGCAAAGAATGTAAAGCATCCCGTATGGTACCATGCAGTTACTAGTACACAACTGTGCTCTCTCCTCACTCTCTGTCCTCCCACCCAGAGCTCTTTGTGATGGCAGAGGACAGGGAGAACAACCCCAAGAAGACTGCACTTAAGGGTACTGAAGTTCTGAGAGGTCCAAAATCTTCCTTCCCTAAGCTCTCATAGCTAGGACATGAATCTAGGATTCAACCCCCTGCAGTCCACTTCCAGAGTTCCTGCTTTAGCTACCACACTACCTTGCCTCCCAGAGATGAAAACACATAGATCCAGGGAAAGTCCAAGTTTGCTCCTGCAGTGACACCTCATGCCTACAGCCCAGCACCGCCTCTCCCAGTAGCAAGACAGTTGGCTTTGAACCAAAGTCTGGGACTTTTGGGTGGGCAAGGGCCCCAGTCACTCTCTGACAACTATCCTATACACAGGTCTTATTTTCAGAGCTTTTCCACTCTCTGGGCCTTTGCTTAGGTCACTGTTTCAGAGAATGGCTCTTATCCAAATTATACGAAACCCTCCAGAGAATAACTTTACAAACAGGATTACAGCGAAAAGCACAATTTTCTGACCTTCCACAACAGGGTGGGAAAGAGAAATACATTCACAAGGTGGGTAGTCTACACCCATGCACATGTATGTACGTGTGTGCACACACAAGCGTGCACACACACACACACACAAATGGCTTTCCTAACACTGGGAGCAGCCACACCAATATTCTCTGCCTCTGACCTTGGCCACTCCAAAACAGTATTGTAAGCAGTACCTTTTTTTTTTTTTTTTTAATGGAAGCTAGTATAAAATATCTCACTTGACTTGAGTTCTTTAAAAAGATGTCCATGTAGTATCATGCTTAGCGAAATAAGTCAAGCAGAGAAAGACAACTATCGTATGATCTCCTTGATATGAGGAAGTGGAGATGCAACATGGGGGGTTAAGGGGGTAGGAGAAGAATAAATGAAACAAGACGGGATTGGAAGGGAGACAAACCATAAGTGACTCTTAATCTCACAAAACAAACTGAGGGTTGCTGGGGGGAGAGGGGTTAGAAGAAGGGGAGTGGGGTTATGGACATTGGGGAGGGTATGTGCTATGGTGAGTGCTGTGAAATGTATAAACCTGGCGACCTGTACCCCTGGGGATAAAAATATATCATATGTTTATGAAAAATAAAAAATTAAAAATAAAAAAAGATGTCCATGTAGGAGCTGCTTTACTGTAGAGAAATCAATGGAACAAAGTCAGTCGAGCACCAGACTTCACACTTGAGTGGTCCACAGGGTGGCTAATCCCATTGTCTCTTCCACAGCTTCCTGTGGGCCATCTGTTCAATCTTAGACTGAGGGTGTTGGAAGTCAGATCACAGACACCATCCAGCCCGAGTCCCTCATACTGCAGACAAATGAGAAAATGGACCTTGGTGAATGTTTGACTTGGGACCCATCTCATCCCCTGTGAGGAACATCCCGTGTACATCTTCTGTGTAGCAAATGAGTGAACAGAGGCAGAAGAAAGGGTGAAGTGAGCAGTAGTCCAGTCACTCAGCATGGGTGGACCTAGGATGCAATCAAGAGATGCAAAGCTGAGGCTGGGTCTCTTGCCAGTTAGACTGTCAGAGATTTGCAAGTCAGTTCTGGATGTATTTTTCCAGCCACCATGCCTGAAAGAGTTTTCCGTGTGTACCATGCACTTGTGAGGAGGGCAATGAGCAAACAGAGCCTCTGCCTTGTGAGGAGAGAAGTATCAAATAGATAATTAAACAAAAACATGTGCAAACTATACACAGTATTAAGTTCCACACAGGAAAACTCAGGTGAAATAAGGGCTAGTAACAGGAAGAGTTGATAGCAGTGGGACAGAGAAGTGGGTCCTAGGAGACTGCTCAAAAGGAATGATATTTAAGCTGAGATCTGAGAGATGACCACAGTAAGACAGGTAAGAAATATTCTTACATGGAATGTAATGCATGGAATGGTGCCTGGGAAGCCTTAAAGTGGGAAAGACCTAGGTGTGTTTGAAAAACTCTACTGCAGGGGTGAGGCCTCCTAAGGGCCCACTTTGTATGCTGACCTGCAGACATAATGACATGTGGGGACCTCTCCCAAAGATTCTCCCATAAACCTGCTTACCTGGGACCAAATCGAGGCCTAAATCAGGTCGCAAGTACCATCTGCCATTGAATCCCCCAGGGGGTACCTGGGCATAGGGATGGATGACCATGATGAGTCTAATTGTATCTGGATTTCTCCATGGCAAATGTGTACAGAACAGCCCAGCAGAGCCCTTGACTAATGACTTTCAAATATAATTAAAAACATATTTCAATAGAAAGCACATTGCCAAATCTATACCAGCAAAGTGAAATTAACCTTCAAACGATACTGGAACAACAGTGAATTGCAAGGGTTTGTAAGAGATTAGATACACTGTAGCCTAATTATGTTACAATAACTCACCTCATTAATCTCCAAGGAAACAATAACGACAACAGTTAAATACTGTAATTAACAAACCTTATTTCAAACTTGATTTTAATTTTATAGGACGTGGTTATATTATCCAACGTAGTTGTGGAAAAGACAGAATGTCAGTAGAGCAACCTGGTTCAACTCTGTTAGGGTTCTTGCCTAACAGAGCCCCAAACCTCACATCTCTGATTCCACCAAGCTGGGCCTATGCTTAGAACACAACCCATGCAGAAAAAAAGTGAAGATAACACATACTGCCAACACCTCCTAGGTGCTCCCACCACAAAAAAGTGGGCATAAAATCAAATCTATATTTGTCTTTCTGTGTTTGAGAGCAGTAAACATTCACTTGGTCTTTTGTTTGGGATTGTTTAGTGTTGGAATGCCCCAGCTGCAAGTGCTTCACAAAGTTCTCATGGGTAGGGTTGGGACAGGTTAGACAATCAATAGCATATTACTATAGAGAGGGTAGATAATTAGGCGCAAAAAATGGCATGAGGAACTCAATAAACTCAGAAAAAGCATTTGATAGAACCCAACAACTTTTCATGATAAAAATACCCAACAGTCTAGGAATAGAAAGGAAATTCCTCATACTGGTAAAGGGAATCCATTAAAACCCACAACTAACATCATACTCAATGGTCAAAGACTAAAGGCTTTCTCCCTAAGACGAGAAACAAGATAAGTATGTCATTTCATGCCACTTCTATTCAATTTTATACTAGAGGTTCTAGCCAAAGCAATTGGTCACAAAAAAAGAAATAAAGGTATCCAGATTGGGAAGGGAAAAGTAGAACTATCTCTACCTGCAAATGACAACACCTTATATATAGACAAGCCTGAGGCAATCCACAAAACATCTGAAAAAGCAAGTTCAGTGAGGATGAATTACACAAGATCAATATGCAAAAAAAGTTGTATTTCTTTATACTAGCAATGAATAACCTGAAAATGAAATTAAAAAAAAAAATTCCATTGGCAACAGCATGAAAAAGAATAAAATAATTAGAATGAAACTTAAGAGAAGTGTAAAGTGTTTACAATGAAGCTATAAATTATTGTTTGAAGAAATTTAAAAAGACCTAAACAAATGAAAGACGTTTCACGTTCATGCATCAGAAGACCTAATACTGTTAAGATGAAAATACCCTCCAAATTGACTTACGGATTCAGTACAATCTCCATTAAATTTCCAGCTGCCTTTTTTCTTCTCAGAAGTTGACAAGCTGATCCTAAAACTCATAGAGATCTACAGGAGACCCAGAATAGTCAAAAACAATCTTGAAAATGAAGAACAAAGTTGGAGCAGTAATACCCCCAATTTCAAATCTTTCCATAAAGCTACAGTAATTAACACAGTGTGGCACTGTCTTAAGGATCAGCATATAGACATTGATGGACTAGAACTGAGAATTCATAAATAAAATCTTACACTTCTGATCAGTGGATTTTTGACAAGAGTGTCAGGACTATTCTATGGTGAAAGCATAAGTAACCTTCTCAACAAACAATGTTGAAACAACAGATATCCAAATGAAAAAGAATGAAGCTTGACCTCCTTTCACCAAACTCCCCCAAATTAACTCAAAATAGATCACAGACCTAAGCTTAAGAACTACAATGATGAAACTCATAGAAGAAAATAGAGTACATTTTTATGACCTTGGGTTAGGCAAAGTCTAGGTTAGAAGCAAGAGTAAAAGCACAAGCCAGAAAAGGAGAAATAGGCAGTAGAAATTCATAGCAATTAAAAATTTTGTGCTGCAATTGATATGATCATTAAAGTTCAAAGACAATCTAAAATATGGGTGGAAACATCTGAAAATCATAATCTGGTATCAAGAAAATATAAAGAATTCTTACAACTCAATATTATCAAAAAGATAAAAAACTAGTTTAAAAATTGGCAAAGAATCTGAACAGACATTTCTCCACAGAAGATATACAAATGACCAATAAGAATAAAAAGATTTTCAACATAATTAGTCATTTGGGAAATGCAAATCAAAATCACAATGGGATACTACTTCACACCCACTAGATTGGATAGAATAAAAAAAAAAAATCCTAAGTGTTGGCGAAGATATGGAAAAATTAGAACCCTCATTGACTGCTAAGAGTGACAATGTATAATCGTGTTGCCACTTTGGTAGTTCCTCAAATTGTTTAAAAAAAAAAAAAAGAGTCACCATGACCTAGCATTTACAAGCCTAAAGATATATCTAAGGGCAATGAAAACATGTGTCCATCCTAAAATTTGGGACACAAATTTTCATAATTCATAAGAGCCAAAAAGCAAATACATATCAACTAATAAATGGTAAGGTATGGTATTATCCACACAATGGAATATATTTCAGGACTAAAAAGCCATGAAGCACTGATATATGTTAGAACATGTGAAAATCTTGAAAATATTATGCTAAGTGGAAGAATCCAGTCATAAAAGGCCAGATATTTTATGATTCTACTTATATGAAATACACAAAATAGGGAACTCTATAGAAACAGAAAGTAGATTAGTAATTGCCTGAGGCTGGACGAGGTCAAGATAGGGTTTAAGTGACTGCTTATTGGGTACAGGCTTTCTTCTGGGTATGAAAAAAAGTTTCTAGAATTATTATAGTGATGGTGTCCAACCATGTGGATACAATTAAAACTACTGGATTGAGCACTTTTTTTTTTTTATTTGTTAAGTAATCTCTATACCCAACATGGGGCTTGAACTTACAACGCTGAGATCAAGAGTCTCATGTTCTACCTAATGAGCAAACAGGGTACAGCTGGATTTTATAACTTAAATAGGTAAAATGTATTCAACAAATATTACTTGAGGACATGCTCATAAAAGCTAACTTTTATTGAGTGCTTGCTGTATGAAATCACTTCTATACCTGATCTTATCCAAACCTGAGAGAAATCTTATGAAGTAAAGAATGTTATCTTCACAACCCATAAGATGACCATGACGCCAGGTGGTTTAACGTAGTTTCTACGTAACAGCACAACCAACAATGTCTTGATCAGAGCTCCACACACTTAGTAATAATTGCACTTGAGGGGCATCTGGGTGGCTCAGTGGGTTAAAGCCTCTGTCTTCAGCTCGGGTCATGATCTCAGGGTTCTGGGATCAAGCCCCACATTGGACTCTCTGCTCGGCAGGGAGCCTGCTTCCCCCCCCCCCTCTCTCTGCCTGCCTCTCTGCCTACTTGTGATCTTTCTGTCAAATAAATAAATAAATAAATAAATAAAATCTTTAAAAAATAATAATTGCACTTGATTTGTTTTCTGTTAGACCCTGTATTTCACATTGGAGACAAAGAGGAATATGCACAGTTCAGCCTTCAGGGAGCTCACATCAATGACAGTGTATTGGCTATAGTCAAGTGACTCTACGTAACAAACCACCACAAAATTCAAGGGCTTAAAATGGCACTCATTCATGAGGACAGGCCTGTGGCCTGGCTAGAGACTGGCTGATCTGGGCTGGGCTCAGCTAGGTGGCTCTGCTTCAAACCACAGGTCTGGCTGGGCTTGCCTCCTCATCAGAGGTTGGGTTCATATGTGCTCCACATGTGGGCTTAATAACAGTACTTGCTTTGGTCTCTTTTTTTTTTTTTTTAAGATTTTATTTATTTATTTGACAGACAGAGATCACAAGAAGGCAGAGAGGCAGGCAGAGAAAGGAGGAAGCAGGCTCCCCGCTGAGCAGAGAGCCCGATGCATGCCTTGATCTCAGGTCCCTGGGATCATGACCCGAGTGAAGGCAGAGGCTTCAACCCACTGAGCCACCCAGGCATCCCTGCTTTGGTCTCTTTTAAGGTAGACTGAGCCTGTGGGGCCCAAGCTAAAAGGAGAGCAGCTATCCAGGGTTGGGGGGTGGGGTGGGGCGTGACAATGACAGAGGTACATAAGCGCAAGCCTCCCTGTGTAAGGAAATGTCTATCCTATGTTTGGGTCACATTTGCTAACATCCCATTGGCCAGAGCAAGTCACATGGCCAAACCCAAAAGGAGAGATACACACGCCTCAGATAAAAATCCATCTTTGTGGGTAAGAAAGTGATAAATATCCCTCAATGTGGGACATGTCTTCCATCTTCTGGTGTCTTCCATCTATAAAGAGATGGCTGAAAATACCTACTCTAACATAAAGGTTGGGAGAATCAAATAAAATACTGATGAGGGAGGTTCTTTGAGTAGATCTCCTTGAAAAATGAAGAACTGCTATTATTAGTAGTTACCCAAAACCTCCAAATTATTGGAAAGATCACCTTGTAGAGCTATTCAAGCAAAAAGTGGAAGTGCATTGATAAATGTGCATAGAATAACCAGAATCTATGTCACCCAAGAAATTCCTTTTGAAAACAGCCAAATTAAGAAACTAGGGGAGATTTTAAATAATAGTTACTATTTTGAATTTCTACTCTTTTACTGCACTCATGGAAAGTCCCAGAAAATTAGATTCTTTTACTGTACTGTCTGACCCTCTCTAAGAGAGCTGTACCTCCAGAGATTTTTAATTTTTCTTTTTTAAAGATTCTATCTATCTATCTATCTATCTGAGAGAGGAAAAAATGCACAAGCCAGAGGCGAAGAGCAGAGGAGAGGAACAAAAAGAAGCCTGGAGCAGGGTTTGATTTCACAACCCTGAGATTATGACCTGAGCTGAAATCAAGAGTCGAACGCTTAACCCATTAAGCCACCCAGGCACCCCAGATTTCTAATGTCTAATGGCCAAAAAAAGAAAACAGGTGTAATCTCAGGAGTTTTCCGCCACTAACAGAACTCCTTAAAGCCAGAATGAATTCCTTAGAGCATTCCAATGTCAAGGGAAGAGCCATATGGAAGACAAGCAAATCCATGCTCCAGTGTCAGGCTCCAAGATATTCAGGGATTATGGGCATGGACTTCCAGACCTCAGAGAGCCTGGGTTTGAATCCAAGATCTGTCACTTAGTAGCTGTGTAATCATTGATACATCACAGAGCTTCCTTGAACCTGTTTCTTCATACCCGGGCTGGGGTGAGGGGGAAGAACGCTACAATAGCACTCACTTCAGAGGATTCACTCAAAGCTTAAGTAAGACAACATATGTGCAGTGTTTAAGGTAACCCCTGGTATGTAATAATTGCTAAAGTAATGTTCACTATCATTGGCAATTTAAATGTACTATGATTATTCCTGCCCTGCCTACTTCATAAGATTTTTATGAGGAGCAAATGAAAGAATTATTAGGAAGTTGCTTTATAAGCTGTGAAGAACTAGACAAACACAGCTATGTTGTTACAGTTCTTAAGTGGCTTTGGCACATTGCACGACTCAATAAATATGTGTTAAAGGAACAATGAGTCAGTGAATGAAATCAAACCCCTTTCCTCTGCTGTTTGCTTTGGGCCAAAGGAAGCCCTGATAATAAGCATTCCTACTTGCTGCTGTAGGTTTCTAATGCAGACACAGGCATCTCAAAGACTCCCAACCTCAGCACAATGCCTGGTTTCCTGGGAAACTCATCACAGAGAAGGCAAGGCCTTTAGCCTTCATGCTTTGACCTAGAAGAGACAGTACAGAGATTATTTTTGTGGAAAACAAGAAAGGTTACATTTCACAATTCCAATACCTGAGCACTGGCAAAAGATAAAGAGAGATCCATGAAGTGGACTTTTCCACTTAGAGAAGCATAGTAAGTTGTAAGAGTTTGCATGATGCATTGGTATCTCCTTGAAGAAGATATTCCATGTTTGAGATGCACCATAAATATCCCTCAATGTGGGACATGTCTACTGAAATGTTCCTATCCTTGAGTAGGCATGGACAATATACAAAAGGGACAGAGGTAAGTTATGGCAGGGAGCACATTTAGTAATCTAATCACCCAGTGGACACCCACAATTTACAGTTTAATCATCCACAAGGTATAGTTTCTCTGTAATTGAATTAGATTTTGAAATAAGGCAAACCTGATTTATAGTGTTGTCTAAAACACACACACAATAGGCTATGTTTTCTTGTTTGTAACAGTAACCTAATGGTTAGTGTTCATGCATTACCAGGGAATGAAACAAAATGGATAAATGTTAGGTATTTAGGGTTCATTGTACAAAGAGACACATACACTAAAGATAAGAGAAGCAGGAAAAGTTATTCTTTTCGTTTACGTTCACTTAAGGCAGATGTACTATTTTATTTTAATCTGCTCCAGGCTTATTCAACTAAACGCAATCTGAAGTATATTTATTCATTCAACCAACAGACATGTGAGGACCAAGTCTTTGCCTACTGCCATGGTTAGCACTCAAGGTGCTAAGATGTTTCCACCAATCTAAGCCTCAGCTCTCCCATCTGTAAGGTCCTTTTAGAGGAGATCCTCTTACCACTGTGGTCAGTTGTTTGACGCAGTAGGTATATTACATCATCACCATCATCACTATTGATTTTATCACTTTCTTACCCACAAAGATTTTACAGAGATGACAAACCAAAACTGTTATTAACCAATGTGATAAATGTTGACATACTGTGTCTGTTATCTGTGGCCACAGTAATGCTATGTACTAAACGCCAAAACCTCAGTGACATTCAGCTGTAAGGGTTTAGTGCTCACACATCTGAGGTCTGCCAGGGACTTTGCCTTCTCATCTGGGTCCCCCAGAAAGAGTGTCACAGTGTGGACCCAATGGACATCCTCCTGACTTCCAAAAAGGAGGTCAGCACAGATTGAGTCTTTGGTACCACACCTAAAACTGATATAGCCTGTCCAAGTGGTCAAGTCCCCAATGTTCCAGCCCTTCAGTGACTAAGGTGAAAGCAAGCCATTCTCCCAGATGTTAGGAGCAGGGTGTACAGTGGGTTTTTCTGGGATGCTTTGTCTTCCGACCTTTTGTCTTCAGAGGCCCCAAGAAAAGAGAGTGAGTTTATCTGTAAATTCTTATACTGCCGAGCTGACAGTGCTCCTCACAGCTCCTTAGAGAATGTGACTTTTAAAGGAATCAAAGATCTGGAATTTTCCAGATCAACCAGTGTCAGGTTTTAAAACCTTAAAAGAGGCTTCTTTTGTAGACAGGCAACCTCTCTGGGAGCACAGTGGGAGCAAGCTGGGGAATTTAGGGGACAAAAGCCGAGATTAGCTTAGGTGGGGAAATCACCATTTTACATCAAAAGTAGCAGGAATGAAACAAGGGCAAGTTCCACCAACCCCTACAGCTTAAAGGGCAAGAAGAGCTCTTAAAGCCTCCTTCATCTCCTCTGTTCTAAATCCCTGCCTCATTTCCTCCCCTCCTCATTTTGTTCTTTCTCTCTCTTGCTTCCCTCCAAGGTTACTGAGGAACAATCCAAAAGGGGGTGTATAATTTAGGATACTTTTGGCCTGAAGGAACAATAAAATTAGCTCCATAAAATGGCTTCGGCAAGCAAAAAACTCATTAGGACATACAAGAAATCCAGAGGTAAATTGATTCAGGGTTGGTTAGTTCAACTACAGGGAATCTCTGTGTTCTTCCCCTAAAGCCAGGAAAAACACTTTCCCTATACCTTCACCCAGAAGACTTTTCCTCACTTCTCACTGGCCAGAATAAAGTCACACCCACCATTCTTACTACTTAATACTAGCATATAGTACAAAGACAGCCTTAGAGACTAACCAAGATACTGCCTCCACAGAAGAACATGACTGCTCAGTATTTTGAAACAAATGAAATTCTGAAGATGAACAAGGTGGGAGGACAGTAGCTGGGCAGATAGGTCAAACCATCTTCCAAAAAGCGTAACATTAAAGTTAAGAGTAACATTAAAGTCTGGGAATTCCGACCAGAGAGAATCAGGGAAATTTCTTCTTCTACTTCTTTTTCTCTTTTCTTTCTTTCTTTCTTTCTATTTTCTTTCTTCCTTTCAATGGGAATTTTTTTAGATTACTAACCACTGGTTCTTTTGAAGCCACAAGACCTGGGTTAAAAATCCACATTCTGATATTTGTGGACTCTGGGACCTTAGACAATATATCTGAGCTTATATTTCTTAAGCCACAAAATGGGGTCAATAATGCCTAACTCACCTAGGTGTTGCAAGAATTAAATGAGATACTTTAAGATGAGAAGCCCCTAGGATACTGGCATCTAAGTACTGATTATTAGCTGAGCTCTATTATGCCCTTCGTCCTCTCTTCTCTAGTGACAAGTGTTCATCATCAGGGGAAAAGGCAATGTCTACAATCAGGCAGGTCTGGGCTCAATAACTGGTCATGCCCAGTATCAGGCACATAATGACAACCAACTACTGAAATTCTCTCAGCTTTAGAGCACCCACCCGTAAGATGGGTGTAACACCATTCCTAGCCTCAAAGGAGGTATTTGTGAGAATTAAGCAACATATTGCCAATAAAATGTTCAGCAGGTGCCTAATCTTGAATAATCACTCCATCAGTAACAGTTGTTACTATTACTATTGTTGCTACATCATCATCATTCCCCTGAAAGTGTCCAACCTGCCAGGTACTAGGTTCTTGGGATACACGTGGATCCAGATTTATAGCAACCCTTCTCAGGAAGCAAATCTGATTGCTTAACCATCTTTTGAGGTGTCCCCATGCTCCTGATAGTAAAGAGCAAAACAATCCTTAGTAAGGTCTTTGATGGGCCCTGTGAAATTTGGCTCCAGCTTACCTCCCTGGTTTCACCTCACACCAAGCTTCACTGGCCATCTTTTAGTCTCTCTAACCTGACATTCTTTCTCCAGCCACAGGGCCTTTGCCCATGCTGTTCCTTTCACCTGAAATTTCCTACTTGTTTAGTTAATATCTTCTTTTCTTCCTTTAAATATCACCCTGCCTCTTTATTATATAACAATTATTATTTGTTATATAATTAACAATTATTCAAGATTAGGCATCCACTAAGCCTTTTATTAGCAGTCTCTTGCTCAATTCTCACAACCACCTTCTATGAGACTAGGAACAGTATTACCCATTTTACAGATGGGTGCTTTAAAGCTTACAGCAAACCCCAGACAGTCATAGATTCCTCTGGAATATATTCTCAGCAGAGAGAAGATACCCTGAGTGGTTAAGAGCATGCATTACAGATTCAAAACTGGATGGGTGTAGATCTTAGCCTCACCACTTACTAGCTATATGACCTTGGACAACTTACTTAACCTAACCTTTCCATGCCTCAGTTTCCTCATTTGTACAATGTAGATAATAATAAGAATACTAAATGTACCCAATAGGGCCATTATTAAAATTAAGTGAGTTATTGTTATCAAAGCATTTAGAATAACATCAGGCATAGAGTAAGTGCTATGTAAGTGTTTACTAAATCAAATTAATAAACTGTCCCATGCCTCCAGAGAATCTACCTTAGTCTGCAATTATGCACTCATTACTGTGATAATTTGATTACTCACTGTCTCTTCTTCCAGATCAAATGCCACAGGAGTTCAGGGGCATATCTCTTTGTGCTCCCACTGTACCCCAGCTCCAGACACAAGACCTGGTGAGTGTAGGTGTATAATAAATATGTATCTGATTAATGAAGGAAACAGCACAGTGTAAGTCAGTATTTTCCTTGCTTCTGCCAAGACAGAGAGATGTCTCCAACCATTCCTGACCCTCTCAGGTCTTTTAAGCAGAAGCAACAGCTCTGCCTTGCCTGATGTGTTAATGCAACAGTTGCCAACAAGCCCAGCAAATGCCCGGTCTCCCCAGGGATGCAAAGCCAGTAATGGACTCCATATTGTTTCAGATGTTCCGGACCATGAAGTGATCATGTCTGAGATAATGTCAGCATGGTTAACCCCAAATTCCTTCACTCACTCTATCACACAGAATTCTTTGAAACATCCTGCACACCAATGCTCCCGACCACAACAAATGCAAGATACAAGGCTTAATCGGAGAAGAAAAGATTAATTGGAGAGTTGCCCTGAGTGCACCATGTGCCAGGCCTGCCACGCTTATAATACAGGCAATTAGGGCAGCATTGTGACTTGTGTTATCACAGCAGCAGCAGCCCAGTAAAGTTTCCTCTCCCTGTTGAGGCCCTCAAATTTTGAGGCTGGGAAGCAGACAGATGAAGGGAATATATCGAGACACTGGCAGACGGTGGTCATCCCTACCTCCAACACAGAATACAGTGGAAGCAACAGAAAAAAAGGCATGGATACCAAGCCTCACTCCAACCCTTACACGGTGTGACACTAGGCTACGTGATCCATAATTCGGGGCCTCAGTTTCCTCATCTGTAAAGTGGCAGACCAGTTACCACATAACCCTTGACTCTAAACTTGTTTGTCTTAGAAAAGACCTTTTCTGGGAGTTTATCATCTCTCATATGCATCTGCAGATAACTGTCCAGCACATAGTTCTTGAAAGCCAACGATGTGCTTGGAGCTTTCTCAGGTTCTGAAGATACGTTGGTTGCTAAACAAGATCACTGCCCTCGAGTGCATCAGCTGTGGAGTCAAACAAGTCTGAGTCAGAGACCTGAAGACTCTCGGTCAAGCACCTTGACCTGTTAGGTGCTCACTTGCAACCAAAGGCAGTAATACCTACTCTGAGAGCCATTGTGAAGAAAAAGGAGACAACGTATTTAAGGAAACTGATGAAAGGACCCAATACACTGAAGCAGCTTTATAAATGGGAGCTGCTAGTTTAAGGGTCTCATTAAGTAGATGCTGGATATGTACAGTGGGATACCTAGTGTCAGATGGATTTCAGCTCCTGAATGAAGAAGGCAACGTCTTCCTTTGGGAGAAGGTAGCGGGAAAGGTGCCTGACACAAGTAGCTAATGAGGCCTGCTGTTAAACAGGAAGTGTCAGGAGGAGGCCTGAGAGAACAGGAGATGGATTAATGCTGTGATCGACATATACAGGCCAGGAGCTGCCATTTGTCTTACTGCACACTCACCCGAGGATACTGTGGGAGGTGAAAGGAAGTAAATGATAAAATCTTCCACCATGAGAACCTGTTTTAAATTCGTATTATTTTGCCATCACTAGGCCAGGTTGGTCCATCTCCATCAGGTCATACTCATGTACAATCCCAGTGATCAAAGAGCAGAAAAACCAGTGTTCACTCTTCCTGAAGGACACAAGGGAGCCACTCTTCATGGAATTCCTGAGTAAGGAAGCATTCTTCTATGCTGGACACAGGAGTCCATCTTCCATCTTGACCCTGCTTCCACCGAGCCATAAAATCACATCCTCCAATCTGTCTCTCACTGGAGACTGAAGACTGAGCCACAGGTGCTATATTCAGCAAGGCTGTTCGGGTTGCAAGTGACAGAAACTCACCCTGACCAAAGTGAAGCAAAAGTAGGATGTACTGACTCATGGAATCCATAATGAGGTTGAACACCCACAATCTAGGTAGGGGCAGATTCAAAAAATTTCATGGTACTCTCTCACACTAGCTTCTCTCTCTCTCTCTCTCTCTGGCTCTCATATATGCTTTTCTACAAAAATTGGGTTCATTCTCAGTAATGACAGACGTGTTTCTTCCAGATATTAGAAAATCTCAAGCCTCTGATCTTCACATTTTCTTATTCTTTCAGAGAGAACTGATCCGCTCTCTGGCCCAATTTGAATATATCCCAAATAGATTCCCCCTTGTGAAGCCTGTATGATTTATAGCACTGGACCAAGCAATGGTGTATGTGGACGGGGGACGAATATTGTGTCTGTGTGCTGCGGTGGAGAGAGGTGTTTATGAAATGTGCCAATTCTTGGGAACTGGAAAACATACAGTTGAAGTGGAATGGGGAGGTCAACTTCTTAAAGAAGTGGGATACTAGTTCCGTAAGAATGGCAGATGCAAGGCGATCAAACAAGACACAAGGTTCAAATCAAGCTGGATCCATGTGGGTCTATTAATGGCTTAAAATTATGAATTAAATGTGCAGATATTTCTTTCCTGCCCCACAACTCAAGAGAAAAGTCTTTTATTAGACTCTCAAAAGAATTTCTATATACAGAAGTTTAAGACTTATTGTTCTGAACTTACATGGAAGGACTGTATCTTCTTGCCCTTTAATTCCAGCAACTGGGACAGTGCCCGACACCTCATCTTGTTTGACTTTTTAAAAAATATTTTTTGAATGAAGTTATAATGAATATATGAATGAAGTGAGATAAATGAATGAATGACCAGTTCAACAGAGAACATGTTTCTCTCTTCATACACCTAGTTCCAGTTTGACTACTCTAGGTTTTTAGGGGGGGGGGGATTATAGAAGGGACCCAGAGAACAGGAAACAACAAAAGGTTTGACGGGTCTGCACAGCGGCCAGCCTCTTTTATCCATTCCTCCTTTCAACAACAACAAAAAGAACAATTTGCCATGGGGCACCATGAATATATCACCAAATTTAATCCTTGAAAATCCCTCTGAGGTGGATATTAGTGCCTACACTTAAAGACCACAGGACTGAGGCTTAGAAATAGCATTCCCAACATTGCAGAGATGGAAGAGTAGCAGAGCAGCCGAGCTGGAATTGGAACCCAGGTCCATCTGATTCCAGTGACATTTTATATGTTACTACACTTTCTGTCAAATCTCTGCTGAGTGTTCTCTTATACTGTCAAATACCATGGCATGCTCTTTACAAAGGTTTTCTCAATTCTCACCGAAAACCAATAAGGCATTAGTATCACTTCTATTTAATAGATGAGGCTACTGATGCTCACAGAAGTTCAAGTTTCCACCCAACGACGCAACACTAGTAAACCACAGAACTGTGCTGAATGCCAGTTGTATCTTCCCTGGAGTGTTTAAAAACTGTGCTTTTAAACACTGCATGTGTAGCCAGAGCATTGGAGGAAGGCATAATACTTGCCTTTCTCAATTACTCTCTGGGGTCCTTACAGATGAGAAGCAGAGGTGTTAGCTATCCAGGTAAGACCTGGCATCTTCTGTGGTTACTAAACCACATCCAGGTTCTACTGTCTTTATGAGCAGGGTACTACATTCCCCATTAAAGGCATGAGAAGCCCTACATTTGTGAGGATGCACTCCCCATCTGAAGGTCCTTAAAGAACAATTGACTTGGAAAATCAAACACATCACAAGCAGCAGTTACAGAGGTTAGTCTTCCCCTGAAATAGCTGCAAAAGAGCCAAGAAGTTCCAACTGTACACACAGAGAAAGGTCCCCACTTTCCCCTCTTGGCTTAAATAGGGCTTGGCTCGGATTGAGATACTTCACAGGTGTGGGTCCCGCTACTGAAGGCTTATAGGAAAATACCCAAGGATGAGGTTTGTGTTGCCTGCAAAAGGAAAGGGTCTTAGAAAACTCAAATCCTGATTCAGTGTGCTGGATGTTTTTCACATTTCACATGTGTGAACACCCTCTTATGGTCAAGGCTGGTGGACGAGGGGGAGAGAGGTTGCCTAAAGCAGTCAGACAAATAATTGATTTTGCACAGGATGCTAGGCTTCTGCTCCCTGCTGAAAATGGCCTGTGTGTGAAGTGGAGTGAGGTAAATGAAAGATGCCAGCAACCTGAAGAGTGGGGTGGGGTGAGGGTACAGGCCTACATTCTAAATCCTCCATCCTCCTAAACCAAGAACACCCACACCCTCTTGCCCCCTGTTCCAAAGATCCCTCCCCACTCTCACGGAACATTAAACCCTTCCTGAAAATTCAAAAGGGAGCCCTCTGGAGACAAATCAACCATCAAGGAAAAAAATAGCAAAACTCATTTCATTTGGCAACCAATGCTTTAGGAAAGACATAAATATTGGATTTGCAACTTTATTTTCCTCTAGAGAGACACTCTGGAGAAAATTAAAACAATGCATGATTTAATTATTAAAACCAAACATTCCTGTACATATTTTCCAGTCCAAAGTTTTAAAAACAAACTCCCAGAGAAAATGCATTTTTAATGATCAGCTCCCTCCTCCCACTCAGGCTATGTTTTAAATCATGTCTCCATCATGACTCACCCAGCATGAATGAAGGGAGAACACCAGGGAAATCAAAGGGCAGGTTTTTTGCTAAAGGAGAAGCAAGACTGCTACGAGATTTGTGGGAATGGGCACCTTGAAATCATGTTGGTCTGGGCTCTGTTTCCGCCGGCATCTTCCCAGACATCCTGTATTAGGAGACATGTTTAAACTGACCACATAGAAATGCATCTATATGCATTTTCTTCTTCTGTGCAAAGTTCCAAGTGGGATATGAGTATAAACAAAACATGCAAGATGTTGAATCATTCATTAAACAAACATTTATTGGGGGGTCCACTATGTTCCCCCAGAATTGTTCTAGGCACTAAGGATATTTTGGTTTGTAAACTGGAAGGGACGTGACCATTGCATTCTAGGGGAATAATAACAGGATTCAAAGCTCCCTCCACAAGCTTTGGTTCCTCTATCCTCTTGTTAAATGGCCGGAGACCCTACAAATCAAGCTTCATCTCCCTCTCCTCATTACATACTCACTTAAAAAGCCCACACTGATCACCTCCTCTCCATCTTTTTTTTTTACTTTCTTGCCACTCAAAAAAAAAAAAAATGTACTAACATTAAGTGTTTGCTGGTCACAGACATTCTCAAAAGCTGAGATATCAGTAAACCATGATTTACTGGTTTGGGTGATTATGGAAATGATACAGGAAAGATGTAAGATGGCTTTTTAGACAAAGATCGTTGGTTGCAGAAATAAGTGATTTATGCTATACTATCTCTGCTGATGGAACGTGGCCTTCTCCTTGATGGCATACTGTGTGGGTGGTTACATATTTGGATGCAAAGATAAAACTGGACAAATAAATGGGCTGAGGGAAGAAGCGGTCCATGAATGTCCTTGGAGACAAGAGCCTCATAGCCATGACTCTTTGGTTGAAGATAGGTGATATAATACATCCCTCAAGGAGTAGGAAGCTAAATAAGTCTCAGTCCTGATTCAAACTATCCCAAGATGTCAAAGGTTCCTGGCAATCAAAAGAGGGTACTGGCACTGGCCAATCTCACCCTGTCATTTTAGGTGTTTCCACACACACTCAGAATAATCGAGCCAAGATGACGAAGGAGTGCGCTGGTGCTGGTCCTGGCAGAGCCCCTCAAATAATACGACAGAGCTATCTGGAAGCCTTCCTACCTAAAATGCTTTAAAAACTAAAGTAGTTGGTGCTTCTACTCAACTTGAGATGTGGTGCAGTAAAGGCAACTTAAAATAACTTGAGGGAAGAAGGGTAAATAAACCAGGGATGATTTATCTCTGAGGAATAACGGTGTGACTGCTGAATAATTACATGCACCAATCTTTATTAGTATGCAAAGTAGCTGGGCTTGGTTGGCTCCCAGCACTGCTCAAAGGACAAAAAGCCAAGAGAGCTGTGCACATGCTAATAAATCACACCCCACCTCTCCCTGTGTGTCATGGCAACCCCCAGACCCCGGGGGCCTCTCTGTGTGCAACTCTTCTCTGGGAGATAAGCGGCAAGTGTTTCATTTCTACCTTCCAGTGATGGATTAGCCTCCAGAGTTCCTCCAGAGAAACACAAAAAATGATTTGGCCCTCTCTTCACACAAGTTTGATCTAAACTATAGGTGTTTTATTCAGCAGCTTTTGCAACTAACTGTTCCTGCCCTCCTATGGCTGGGGAACTAAACACCCTTGCAGGAGTCAGGACTTAGCTTCCCCTCCCCTTGGGTCCCATCAGATGACCTCAGGAGTTTAATTCAGCTCTTTTTTTTGGTTTGTTTTTAACCAGCCCTAAGAGCTGCTTGAGGTAGCTAAGGAGAAAAGAACTGCAAGGCTGCCTTCTCCCCTTCTGAAAAACCTGTCCTGGCAAACTGAAAAACACAACGTGGCTGCTTTTTATTTCTGAGGATAGAATAGATTTGAGCTCTCATAAGGATTTTAGAGGGTTTAATCTGAGCAAAACAGTAGTAGTTCAAATAGTGACAGTTTAAATTTTTATAGAATTCCAAGCATGACAGGCACCTGAACACACACACACACACACACACACACACACACACACACACCCTGCATAAAATGGGGATGATTACAGCCTTTTTATCATATATGATATGCATCATACCATATGATGCATGATATATATCATATATATACACCAATACACACATTCCTGCACATAGTTCACATACACAAACACACACACACGTTACATTCTTATGATATAAGGATTTTTTTTAATTTTAGAGTTTATTTATTTATTTGACAGATGGAGATCACAAGTAGGCAGAGAGGCAGGCGGGGGTGGGGGTGGGGGAAGCAGGCTCCCCTCTGAGCAGAGAGCCTGATGCGGGGCTCGATCCCAGGACCCTGAGATCATGACCTGAGCTGAAGGCAGAGGCTTTAACTTACTGAGCCACCCAGGCACCCAGATATAAGGACTTTTATTATCTCCATTTTATGGATGAGAAAACAGAGGCTCAGAAAGTTCAGTAACTTACTCAGGAGCTAAGCTGGAATCCACATCCAAGCATCCTGGCTCCAGAGTCTATGTTCTTAACTAAGGCACTAAAGTGTCTGTGTCATTACTGGACTTAAAATGTCAAATAGCTTTCCAAAACTCACAGAATAAAGACCAAAACCCTTATAAAGATGCACGAGGGTGGCCTGTGAGATTTGCCCCTGGCTTCACCTGATGCCACCCTCCTCCTTGCTCCCCGGGCTCCAGCTGTCCGGTCCTTCTGTCGGCCCTCCACTGAAACAAATGCCATCCTGGGCAGCTCTTCTCCTCCCTCTTTGCTTGGCCAACTCTTACACATCTTTCTAAAAGATCTGCCTTCAATGTCAAACCCTCAGAAAACCTTTTCCCAATGTCCCCCTGTACCATTCTCAAATAGATTCCCCTGTACCTGTAGGTTCATTGTACCTATACCTCCCCTTCATAACATGCAGCAGGTTGTAACTAAACCGTAGAGGTCTGATTATTTGTTTCCTATCTCTCTCACACCCTAGACTGTAAATGCCTTGAGAACAAGGACTAAGTGTATCCTTTTCATCATTGTCTCCCTACTACCTAGAGTTGGCCCTAGCACACAGGATACCTTTAAGAACTACTTACTGAATGACCTAAGGGACAACTTGACGATATACCATGATGCATACTGAAGCACTGTGAAGTTGGTCAGACTATAATTATACACAGTAAAATGAAAGCCACCTTCCTCTCTCACTCCATCTTTGCAGCCACCAAGACCATTCAAATGGTCACAGGTGGTGTTATTTAAATATGAGGACATATAAAAAAATAAAAATAAAAATGAGAACATTTACTAAGTTCAGTTCTACAACCCACATACAAGTAGAGAGCTCAATGAACGCCAGGCCCCACACAACATTTTCACTCATCTCATTCTATCCCCCCAAATCAACATCATTAAGGGGCACCTTGGTGGCTCAGATAGGTAGGCATCCAGCTCTTGGTTTCAGCTCAGGTCATGATCTCATGGGTCATGAGACTGAACTGCCTCCCCCCTCAGGCTCCACACTCAGCAGGGAGTCTGCACCAAGAGTCTCTCCCTCTGCCCCTCCCCCACAAACTCTCTGTTTCTGTCTCTCTTGCTCTCTCAAAAAATCAGTATTTTTTTTTTTAAAGAGATCAAAATCATTAGTATCCCCAGATGTGTTGGCTGATACCCACGGTCTCACCCTTAACATTGAGGTTATACAAGCTTATTGTTAAAATAAATCTCCATAACGTACAAAAGCAAGCTAGGAGGTTTAGAATCCTCTCCCAATACACTCCCCTCCAGGCTTACTGGGTTTGAAGGCTCAGACACGGGCACACCAATTCCCCTTTTGTTCCCTCACTGGTCAAGCTAAGTGTTGAGGACTTTTCTGCTAATTCCCTGTATCTTTCTCACTAGTAACTGTTCATGACTTTGATAGAGACTTAGATTTCTATTCACTCAAGTCACCATCTATCTATCGAGCTCCTGCTATTTACCAAGCATTGCTCTAGACACTGAAGAACAGCACCAAACAAGACAGCAGTTTCTGCTCTCTGGTAGTTTATGTTGTTTGAAGGAACTTACAGACCTTTCTGGTACACACACAAAAAAAACAGAAGCTAGGACTATTAAAACTGGCATTTATTTTTTTTTTTTTTTTTTTTTTTTTTTTTTTTTTTTTTTTTTTTTTTTAAGATTTTATTTATTTATTTGACAGAGAGAGATCACAAGTAGACAGAGAGGCAGGCAGAGAGAGAGAGAGGAGGAAGCAGGCTCCCTGCTGAGCAGAGAGCCCGATGCGGGACTCGATCCCAGGACCCTGAGATCATGACCTT